>NC_060120.1:167587222-167894259 GCF_021461395.2 Schistocerca americana | reverse complement strand
TGGAAAAACCGGTAGAAGCCGACCTCGGGGAAGATCAGTTTGGATTCCGTAGAAATGCTGGAACACGTGAGGCCATACTGACCCTACGACGTATCTTAGAAGAAACATTAAGAAAAGGCAAACCTACGTTTCTAGCATTTGTAGGCTTAGAGAAAGCTTTTGACAATGTTGACTGGAATACTTTTTTTAAAATTCTAAAGGTGGCAGGGGTAAAATACAGGGAGCGAAAGGCTTTTTACAACTTGTACAGAAACCAGGTGGCAGTTACAAGACTCGAGGGGCATGAAAGGGAAGCAGTGGTTGGGAAGGTAGTGATACAGGGTTGTACCCACTCCCCGATGTTATTCAATCTGTATATTGAGCAAGCAGTAAAGGAAACATAAGAAAAATTCGGAGTAGGTATTAAAATCCATGGAGAAGAAATAAAAACTTTGAGGTTCGGCGATTACATTATAATTCTGTCAGAGACAGCAAAGGATTTCGAAGAGCAGTTGAACGGAATGGAGAGTGTCTTGAAAGGAGAGTATAAAATGAACATCAAAAAAGCAAAACGAGGATAATGGACTGTAGTCGAATTAAGTCGGGTGATGCTGTGGGAATTAGATTAGGAAATGAGACAGTTAAAGTAATAAAGGAGTTTTGCTATTTGGGGAGCAAAATAACTGATGATGGTCGAAGTAGAGAGGATATAAAATGTAGACTGTCAATGGCAAGGAAAGCGTTTCTGAAGAAGAGAAATTTATTAACATCGAGTATTGATTTAAGTGTCAGAAAGTCATTTCTGAAAGTATTTGTATGGAGTGTGGCCATATATGGAAGTGAAACATGAACGATAAATAGTTTGAACAAGAAGAGAATAGAAGCTTTCGAAATGTGGTGCTACAGAAGAATGCTGAACATTAGATGGGTAGATCACATAACTATTGAGGAGGTATTGAATAGATACGGGGAGAAGAGGAGTTTGTGGCACAGCTTGACTAGAAGAAGGGATCAGTTGGTAGGGCATATTTTGAGGCATCAAGGGATCACCAATTTAGTATTGGAGGGCAGCGTGGAGGGAGACCAAGAGATGAATACAATAAGCAGATTCAGAAGGATGTAGGCTGCAGTAGGTGCTGGGAGATGAAGAACCTTGCACAGGATAGAGTAGCATGGAGAGCTGCATCAAACCAGTCTCAGGACTGAAGACCCCAACAACAACAACTTGGAACATTTACCTATACATTGAGCCTACTCAATGTAGCCTCCATCAGCTGCAACGCATCTGGCCCAACGTCTTTTCCTCGATGTAAATGCACTTTGGTAAATTTCTTGCTTTTACACCATCGCTTGACACAGGAAATAAGGTCTTCCTCGCTATCAAATATTTAACCGCGCACGTAGGCCTTCAGACGACCAAATAGGTAAAAATCTGACGGAGCCGAGTCCGGACTGTAGGGAGGATAAGGAACAATTTTCCAATCCATTTTCCTGATTTTCTCTTGCGTCCTTAGTGGCTGTATGGGGTTTGGCGTTGTCATGGTGTAGTCTGATGAGCTGAAGGTGTGGTTTGTGGGTCTCGATGGCACGTCGCAGCTTGTCCAATGAAGGTACCTGTCAATTGTGGAGCCAGGTTCCAAAAAGTCAATGAAAATGACACCACACTGATCCCAGAAGAATCTTTCGGCCTTCTGTTGGTCAAAGTCTTGGTTTCTTCTTCCGAGGCGAACCCGGATGACGCCACTCCATGGGTTGGCTTTTGCTCTCAGGTTCGGACAAAAACAACCATGTTTCATCCTGGGTAATGACGCCGTCAAAACACTTTCCACTCTTCAGTAAAGGTCTTCACGAGACCATCGCACACATTCTTCCTCATCGTTTTAATTTCTCTTGTCAATAATCTAGGTACCAAACGTGCACAGATGTTTCGGTACTCTAGTGATACCACACTATGCAATGATAAACGAGTCATTTCAGCAACCTGTCGTGTCGTCACACATCTGTCATTTTGGATGATTTGATCAATGATCTCCTTAGTCACATCATTAACTGCCGTCGATGGTCTACCGGATCGTGGATTGTCCAGTAGAGATCACCTTCTGTAAACCTCTGCAACAACCGCTGGATACTGCTGCGATCCACTGTGTCCTCCCAATAAACAGGGAGCAACTTCCTGTGAACCGATGAGGCAGAGTCGTAGCGGGTCTCGAAGGGGAACTCCATCACCGACCGTTGTCGCAACCTGACATCTACTTCACGATGTGTTATGGATCACCTGCAAATAAAAGAAAATACTTGTATATACCAACTTATAGCTAAATGTTCGAAGTATGTTCACAGAACAATTCATTCCTCTCTTGCAAAAAATAAGAAAATTAGAGACGACTATGAAAAGCTTTTTGAACGCCGTTTGTGCATATTTACAGTAAGGAATGTGAAATTAAGTTAAGGCTGTTGTAACACAAGGCAATGGGAAGAAGAAAAATTACGGTCCAAAGAGTAAATATTTAGGATCGTGTCTCCTGTTGCAGAATGCATTTAAATATAAATAAAATTACTGTTATTAATGAATTAATCATCCACTAACACAGGCAACACTCCTTCAGACAATTATAGTGTCACAGTTTTCTGGTCGGTGAGGGCGGCAACAATCTGAAACAGAGAATAGTCGACACAAAGTGTTCCGAATGGTGCTGATTTCTAACGATCAGTAGTTGCGGGACAGCGGCAAACTTATTTTACCCCTACTATAGATAGTCTATTAGGGCCTCAGAGCATACCAATTTATGTGGGTTACCAGTCTTCTTCTACATGTATTCTATACCAATAGCAAATCTGTAAAACTGTCATGTCTATCAGAAAACATTTCACCAAACCTACTAGACGACTTTTTATGGGGTTTTTGCAGGTAACTTGAGTATAGTATGGTGTACCACATAGGCTTCATAAATGAAAGAGCACAGCAATCAGTCGTCATTGCTTGCAGGTTTTATTTGGCAAATCCAAATTTGGTTGTGACTGACGCCCGAATAACAGGGAACTGACATGCATTGAGACTAGAAAATAGTGCATTGATAATTTGTCAAACAAAACCTGCAAATAAAGACGACTGACTACTGTGCTCTACCGTTTATAAATCAGATCACAGTCGCTGAGTGTACCCACGGTTGTAATGGAAGGTGTCATAGGCTTTAGTTCATCAAAATTGGATCACAGAAAACAAGATATATTGATTCAAAGACTCATCTGAAACCACCATTTTCGTCCGTGTCTGAACACCCTGGTCTCTTTCATGGGATTTTCACAAGTAACTTGAGCATAACTTGCAACACCGTATAGGCTTTAATTCATCAAAATCGGATTCGAAAAAAATAGATATCGTAACTGAAAGTTTCATCCGTACTAATATTACAAATGCGAAAGTAATTCTGTTTGTCACGTTTTCACGACGAACCCACTGAAACGGTTTCGATTCAATTTGATATGGTGATAGACTGAACCATGAGGAAGAACAAGCTACTTAAGAAAGTGTGTAGTACAAAATACTTACTGAAATACTTACTGATTTGAAGGATATCACGCATTTAACGGAAACATATTTACTCTTTGAAAAAGCTAATTACTCTTTCACTTTTTATCTTTATCGTATTTGTGAAAATGCTGTTATTGGTTGGTATGTGCCACATGACATGATTCAAAATAATGAATGCAATCCTAATAAAATCTTCATTGAATTTCGTTCATACTCCCACACTATTTGTTGCATAATGTACAAGTCGTATAATGTATATTGCCCTATTGGGCGATGCACAGATGCACACACATGCTCGTGCCCCTCTGTAGACACTGGTCGGCAGCGACGCTCCGCATGCTTACGCGTAGTGCATTGTGACATCTTCGGAGGGGGGGGGGGGGGGGGAGCGGGACGCACGTCACTTGCTATGCTTACCCAAATGGGAAGACACGTGAGGGCAGCTGATATTATTGCAAGTACAGCAGCTTGCTCACTCACCATCGTTCATCATAACAAATCTGCGAACGTGGAAGTGCAGCTACGGCTAACAGCTAGTTAACAATACGATCGTTACATTTGCGGTCCCAGGTGCTTCCTAACAATGTCAATATTGGCTCTCGAGTAAGTTCGACGACCACAGCTCTAGCCCAGGATAAGAATCTGGGTTGAAGGTTTACTTGCTAATCGAAATTAAATGCTTACTTCGACTTCTGTTGTAGGTTCCCTGTTCACGTCGTCGCTGTTAAGCGTCTGCCTGGAGCATAAATGTGAGGAAAAGCAGGAGTCACAAACAATGGCGGTCGATTTTGGGCTTGTTCTGCGCACCTACACCACGCATTCTCCTTCATCCGATGAGCGTTCAGTAATGTTCTGAGTGCCCTGCTGTGAATATCGTAGCCAATAGAAGCATTAAAGCATGAATTTTTATTCCATTTGTTGCGAGTTTTCGTCGCTGATGGTGGTGGCAAGTGGCGAATTCTTCATAAGCAAGAGAGAGGTATAATTTTCAGGATATACGCTGTCTTCAAGTGCGAAGCACATGTATGCGCGTACAGCAACTTTACTTTGGAACCGGCAACAATGCGTGCTTCTACCTGTGCTAACCGCCATCGTTCGTGATCGGACTATAGGCGAGACGGTGACAACAAAGTTCTCCGTCCACTATTTCAGAAGATGCAGTTAAGCTACAACTACGAGGTGCCATTTTAGTCGAGAGTTCCAAACGCTTCCTCTTACAGTTAAAAATAGTCGTCGATAACACCAGCAGGGTCACGAAGTGATTGTTTACGTTGCAGAAAATACCCAGGTCACACCGTGTGCTCGTTACTCAATCCATTGAATACAGTATTGCTCTTGGTCTACAGAAGTGTACACACCGTACCAGCCAACTGTTAAGTCATTCCTACCGCCGCCATACGTCGGGGTTTCTTCGAATTTGCCCTAGATTCGAGCGTGTACAGGAGCGTCCTGGTGGATAGGGGGGTCATGCTACAGGCCAGGATAAATCGGGACTTTTTTGAGTGTGTGGAACTTCGAGTAAATGGAAACAAAAATAAATTTTAATAAATCTCAGCTAAAATTCACTAAATGAGGGCTGACATGTAGGTAGTTCTGTTTACTTTATACAAAAAACCAGAGGCAAGCACACTTAAACGCTCTACTATACAAATATTTTCCATACTACTTCACTGAAGTGGGACACCGTCGACAATCGACAATCGCATTCGCAGCGCCACCGTCTCGCCCGCCAGACACTTAGGCGCACGGAAGTCAACTGTGCAAAAGTACTTTCCACTGTACTTACCTGTGCCGCAAATGTAATTTATTGATATTGCAGTACACCGAATTATATAAGTCTAGATTATTTATTTACGTTAAGGTTTTTTACTCCTATCGTGGTTTTACTTGTATCAGTCGACTTATCGTTGACAGACTGTGTGTGTGTGTGTGTGTGTGTGTGTGTGTGTGTGTGGGTTACGGAAAGTAATCCGAAATGACCCATATGTTCAGGGTTTTCGAAGTCTTTGGCCACAGTCACCAGTTTAAGCGACTGAAGGCCTAGTCTTTCATCATAGTCTGACGATTGTATTTAGTCATGATGCTGCGGTACAAGTTATTAGGAAAGAGTACCGCCAGCAGCCACACACGATAGTCGAACACGAGAGAGAATCTCCAAAGCTTCATGTCACTTGCACTGTTAGAAAAAATAAATAAAGTCTTTTATCCTAAGCACGGTAATTGTGAAAAGTACTCCTAGATTTATGGGTTTGCATGTAAAAGATATCCTCTTGTAAAATCGTATGATTATTGTGAAAATAAAACCTCTCTAGTCTTACACGTAAGTTAAAATCAACACCAATTTCTGTGATGATTCTTGTAGTGGATATGAGGTTGTGAAATGTGATAAGTCTTTGTAAGCCACGCTTTATATATCGAAACAAGCTTTTGAGCGTCTCCGAAGTATAACTGAAAAATATAATTAAAGTTCTGTACTGATATTAAAGTATTCAGTGAGACACAACGCATAAAACGAATGTAAGTAAATATCGTTTAAAAAAAGGCTATACTTTCGCGTCCAGTAAAATATATTTTACTGTCTGTAAAGTGTAGCCTTCTTTGAACGACAATAATTATTTTTTTGGTTATGCTTTACAGAGTTCGATGACACTCTTTTCTGTTAACATGTAACACAGCATCATCAGTGAAACAGATTTGTTATTTTCCACCTCCATATCCGAATGAATTCACTAAATGTTACACTTCCTTTTATCATCATGATGAAGGGCAGCTGAATGGTTTGAAATAGAAACATCTCCACTAAATACAGACGTCAGACGTATGAGGAATGTCTAGGCCAGCAATTACTGAATTTGAAGACCCAGGACTAAGAATTCGAAAACCCCGGAAATTTGGGTCAGATAGGATTACTTTTCAGATCACATATAGTCTGTCGACGATAAGATGGCCGATACAAGAAAAGTCGTGATAAGTAAAAAATCTTAACGGAAATAAATAATCCAGACTTAGGTAAATCGGCGTTACACAGTATCGAGATATTATGTTCGCGGCACGAGTGTGTTTAATGGAACGTAATCTTGCACAGTTGGCTTGCCTGAGACGAAGTGTCTGGCAGGCGGAGCAGCGACACAGTGGCTGCAATTGTCGATTGTTGACGGTTTCTTGTTGATCACGATGAAGAAGTTTGTAAAATACGTGTGTAGTACAGCGTCTAAGCATGCTTGCCTCTGGTGCCAGTCATCATTTAGGGAATTTTTACTGCGATTTATTAAAATACATTTAATAAAATTTCTCCATAAGCAGAAGGTTCGGGCTTATCCCGGAGGACGGCTCCGGAACAACCTCAAAACTAGGGAAAATCCAGAGAAACCTGGACGTGTAGCAGTCTTAGGAATGACTAACTCTTGGCTGATGGAGATGGAGGAGATAGAGAGAAGATCCAAAGAAGAGCGGCACGTTTCGTCACAGGGTTATTTGGTAATCGTGATAGCGTTACGGAGATGTTTAATAAACTCAAGTGGCAGACTCTGCAAGAGAGGCGCTCTGCATCGCGGTGTAGATTGCTCGCCAGGTTTCGAGAGGGTGCGTTTCTGGATGAGGTATCGAATATATTGCTGCCCCCTACTTATACCTCCCGAGGAGATCACGAATGTAAAATTAGACAGATTAGAGCGTGCACGGAGGCTTTCAGACAGTCGTTCTTCCCGCGAACCATACGCGACTGGAACAGGAAAGGGAGGTAATGACAGTGGCACGTAAAGTGCCCTCCGCCACACACCGTTGGGTGGCTTGCGGAGTATAAATGTAGATGTAGATGTAGATGGCACGTCGGGTAGACATCTGCAGATCAAGTGCAAAAGTCTGTTGAATTCGCCCTGCTTCTTCAACGAGCACTAGGTGTAACCTGCGGATTTTCTCTAACATAAACAACCACTTTCTGACACTGCTGGTGTCATCGTCGAGTGCTTTTAGCTGTAGGAGGAATCGTCCCTAGCTCTATGAAGTGCAGTTGGCACATGTCTGACGTAACGATGAGAGTGTGAAAATTAGATTGCCCCTTTGGTTCAAAGAATGTCGAGGGCTGCATACAGCCGGGCTTACCTCAAATCACGTTTTATAAATTCCTGAAAGCCTTATATATACTCCTGGAAATGGAAAAAAGAACACATTGACACCGGTGTGTCAGACCCACCATACTTGCTCCGGACACTACGAGAGGGCTGTACAAGCAATGATCACACGCACGGCACAGCGGACACACTAGAAACCGCGGTGTTGGCCGTCGAATGGCGCTAGCTGCGCAGCATTTGTGCACCGCCGCCGTCAGTGTCAGCCAGTTTGCCGTGGCATACGGAGCTCCATGGCAGTCTTTAATACTGGTAGCATCCCGCGACAGCGTGGATGTGAACCGTATGTGCAGTTGACGTACTTTGAGCGAGGGCGTATAGTGGGCATGCGGGAGGCCGGGTGGACGTACCGCCGAATTGCTCAACACGTGGGGCGTGAGGTCTCCACAGTACATCGATGTTGTCGCCAGTGGTCGGCGGAAGGTGCACGTGCCCGTCGACCTGGGACCGGACCGCAGCGACGCACGGATGCATGCCAAGACCGTAGGATCCTACGCAGTGCCGTAGGCGACCGCACCGCCACTTCCCAGCAAATTAGGGACACTGTTGCTCCTGGGGTATCGGCGAGGACCGTTCGCAACCGTCTCCATGAAGCTGGGCTACGGTCCCGCACACCGTTAGGCCATCTTCCGCTCACGCCCCAACGTCGTGCAGCCCGCCTCCAGTGGTGTCGCGACAGGCGTGAATGGAGGGACGAATGGAGACGTGTCGTCTTCAGCGATGAGAGTCGCTTCTGCCTTGGTGCCAATGACGGTCGTATGCGTGTTTGGCGCCGTGCAGGTGAGCGCCACAATCAGGACTGCATACGACCGAGGCACACAGGGCCATCACCCGGCATCATGGTGTGGGGAGCGATCTCCTACACTGGCCGTACACCACTGGTGATCGTCGAGGGGACACTGAATAGTGCACGGTACATCGAAACCGTCATCGAACCCATCGTTCTACCATTCCTAGACCGGCAAGGGAACTTGCTGTTCCAACAGGACAATGCACGTCCGCATGTATCCCGTGCCACCCAACGTGCTCTAGAAGGTGTAAGTCAACTACCCTGGCCAGCAAGATCTCCGGATCTGTCCCCCATTGAGCATGTTTGGGACTGGATGAAGCGTCGTCTCACGCGGTCTGCACGTCCAGCACGAACGCTGGTCCAACTGAGGCGCCAGGTGGAAATGGCATGGCAAGCCGTTCCACAGGACTACATCCAGCATCTCTACGATCGTCTCCATGGGAGAATAGCAGCCTGCATTGCTGCGAAAGGTGGATATACACTGTACTAGTGCCGACATTGTGCATGCTCTGTTGCCTGTGTCTATGTGCCTGTGGTTCTGTCAGTGTGATCATGTGATGTATCTGACCCAAGGAATGTGTCAATAAAGTTTCCCCTTCCTGGGACAATGAATTCACGGTGTTCTTATTTCAATTTCCAGGAGTGTACAATTCTATATTGTTGTCTGGCGAATAAAATAGCCTACTTGTTTATTAAATGTCCAGGAATGAATGTCCTTTGAAGAGTTCTTGTCGAACAGAGCACAGTACACAGTTAAAATTACACTGCAGAAATTACAGGTTTGCAGATCTTACTAGACGTAAGAATTTAAAAATGAAAAAAAAAGTACGACGCCGTGCTGAAAAACAATGTCGTCAAATTTTTTGTGTGAACACTATTACAGCTTTATAAAGAGAACAAACGATATTAACATTCTACACCTTTGTTTTTCATGTCTACATGTTTGCAGCCCTCTGCCTCTAGAAGAGCTCTGACTGTAGCGTGTAACATGGCGATGTGTGTCATAACGAAATCGGCGTGTGACAGCGTGTTTTAATTTAGTTTCGAATTGCAGCAACCTCTCCTTCAGCATGACAATGCAAGACCGCACACGGCTGCTGCGACATCCGCATCAATCCAACGCCCTGGGTTCACGGTCACTGATCATCCTCCATACAGTCTCTGCTTGGCCCCATTCTATATTCAAGTGTTTCTAAATTGTAAAGAACACTTTCGAAGACTCCACGTTGATATTGATGTAGCGGTGCAAGCATCGGTGAGGTTGCAGCTCCGTCGACCAAGTCAAACATTCTACAGTGATGGCATCAACAAACTGATCTGTTGTTAGGAGACATGTGTTCGTCACTAGAGTGGCTATGTTAAGAAATAATAATGCAGACAGGAAGAATAAAGATGTAGAAGTCAGTAACGTTTGTTTTGCTTGAAAAACCTTAATAGTTCTTACAGAAATAATTCGGAGACATTACTTTTCAGCATACTATTCCGTCTCCCTTACTCCTCCTCTCACTTTGGCTGAATGAGTCACACTAGCACACATATGCTAAGTTCAGACATGGAGTGGGATAGGGAATAAACACTTTTATCATAAATGTGGCACACCGTGGATCAAATTATTGGTTTTCCATATTTGCTCTGGATAATAATGTAGGAAACATTCACTTGCTACTGTAACGTAATCAAGAAAGAAAGAAAACTGTATCTGAACTCACTACCTTGCATCGTATTCAGAAAACTCAGTAATGAAATTCAAATGAGCGTCACAGCACTGAATGTAGGTTACGTTATGCAGTGGATTTTGAATACTGTTAATTAGAACAGGCGCGGGGCTAGCCCGCGTTCTCCTAATCTCAGAGAAAAAATGTAAAATATTGCTTTAGTTTCACAGAGCAGACCTTGCCACAAAATGTGAAAATGATAAAGTCATAACACAGTTATTCGTTATATTTTTGTGATAGCACGCATAGAACATGTCGCACAGTACCTTCCAAATCAAACTGAGAAATGCACTAAATAATATAATGTACTGCTGTAAGCTGTAAGAAAATGTTAAATATTATTATGTTATCTCGCTTTACCGGCGAGACGACTGCGATGCCTGAAATAAATATTTTAAAATGTGCCGCGTCTGCGGCCGTTGCGCTCGCAGATTGGTACAGCTGAAAATGTCTAAATTATTTACGGGACGAATGGCTGGCAACTTTACAAATTATTTTAAAAAATATTTGCTCAAACTCTATATTTTCAAACAAAAATGCATTAATTTTACACATCTTTTTACAACAACTCGCCTAATGGCGAATCTCAAGCTTCATGAACAAAAGACTCACGGCCAGCATATACATTTGCTTAATACGCAAGTGTTACTCGTAATGAAACCCAAAGAGAACAGAGAAATTATTACAATGCTTTTTACTTTGTATACATGTTCTGAATTGTCCTTTTTATCTGAGGCATGGATCATAATCACTAATTCATTTAACAGGAATACGATTGTCAAAGATAATAATATGTCATGGATTCAAAGTTAAAAAATGTAAAAAACGTCAAATAATTATGAATGTTCTACATACACACATAATATATTCGTGAAATGTTTACACAGTCTTGCTTTATTGCTTCACGTGGTCATGTTTATTCGTGTTTAAATTATTTCTCTTTCGCCGTGTGCGTGGCACTATATCGATACATGTTAACTGGTCTTACACACACAGAAAAAATTCTGTCACACGCTTTTTATGACGATTGGCCAGGAGACGCTACAATACCTTCATAATAATGCTCAACAGTTTATGCAAAAACAGACATAATGTCTGATTGGGATAACAGCAATCAGTGATTTTATAATGTTACTTATAATCAGTCTTGATTGCAATTTTTTTTTTATTCATGTGACCGGTTTCGGTTCATTCAGCAGCATGTGAAATTTGCTAGATTTGGACGGGTTACCTCTGTAACTGAAATATCAGATCTGAAGATGGTTCTGAATGAACCGAAACCGGTCATATGAATAAAAAATAAATTTAAAAAAAATTTGCAATCAAGACTGATTATAAGTAACATTATCAACAGTTTATGTCGAAAATAAAAACGTGTGAAATACGGTGATAACGTATTATATAGAAAAAGCAACTAATCAGTCTTACAAAAGAATGGCGAAAGGAATGAATTGATAAAACTGAAACCAGTGAAAATCTCGTGACATGAAGTGATATATCAGTACAAACTATTCAAAATGCACATACTGACCGTTCAATAAAAATGCTTGTACGTAAAGTGTAATAATCTAATAGTAATATTCTGTTGCACTCAAATTACAACGTGTAAACAAAATAACAACAATCATATACGCGTTATTTGGCCAACTCAACTGGAGACCTTGCTGGTGCGGCAGCATCATCGTGGGTTCACATGGGAAACAGCGGGGTGAGGTGGTAACAGTGTACACACTCACTCCAGTGTTCTGTAAGTGCAGCACTATCCAGGCCCGGATCTAGAGGGGGGGGGGGGGGGGGGGCAAACTGGGGTATCTTCCCCGGGTTGCAATTTCAAGGGGCGCCAAATTCATATTCTTGAAGAAAAGAACCTTGTTTCACAAAGCGCCTAACATCCAGCGCATGATTTTGAAACGCTTCCCTGTTGGTTTTTGACGCATACCCTAGCGTCTCGTCTAGAAATAAAAAACTTTCCCACAGACAAAAGCGGACAGGACTATATGAGCTGAGCCAAATAAACCCGAACTGGTGAACGCAATTCGCTGTTTGTTTATGTGGTTGATTGGGAGTGCCAATGATAAGCTTTGTTATAATTTAATTGCCTAGGCTTCCGCGGCCAGAGTCAGTCGACATAAAGGTTTTATGGGTATGGTACTGTGTCATAATGTATAAAGCTACTGCTGCTCGAGAAAAACCAGCGTTTCGGCCATGGTTGCTGCGGCCTTCTTCTGGGTCTTGTTATAATTATTAGCGAAATCCATAAATGCAGACTACCAAGTGGCTATAAACGACTGACAGGAATAATCGGTAAGAAAGATTACATATTGTCTTCTCAGTGTATCCAAGAAAATGAAATTTGGACAGAGAATTCTTGCCAGAACACTGTAGTATTAATGGCCAGTTGTACAGTCTCCAGTCATCAACAGCGTAAGTTCCGTTCTCGGACTACCGCGGAGAAAGCGTTCTACGAACACATAATAACGACTAACCAGAGAATAAACACGGGATAACTTAACTGGTGATTCTGGCAGGGTTAGCAAAGTTCACCGGAGAATAAGTTTTGACAATGCAGGAATAATCACAGTGAGGACAAGATTGTTTGTCAGAATGAGGGAGGAGAAGAAACGAGGACACCACACAAATTACATGGAAGAATATGAGGATTAAAAATTTATATAAAAATTTCGTACTACTTTTTGATCTCATGCTTTAGAAAAGTGAAATGTGAAACTATTTCTTAACGTGAACTTTTTACTTCTAGTAGGCTCAATAGGCATTTGATATTGGTACTTCGTGAATTATATTGTCGTGTTACTCATGTAAATGAGGTAGATAAAAATGACAATTTGTGCCAATACACTCTTGCTTATTTGGCGTGTATTACAACTGCTGCAATATTAGATAGGCCTATTTTGTTTTATCAAGCAGACAGTGACAAGAGAGACGTAATCAAATCTAGAAACCACACCAGTCTTGGATACTATGCATATTGATAGCTTTTTCGGTATTAGGCAACGATATTTTGATTTTTCATGTAGCAAAATGTTCGATTAACTTTAACGAGGTAACAGAAAAGCACGCTGTGTAAAGCTGCAGGAAGAGTGATGAGGTCCCATACTCCGAGGAGCGTAGGGGACGATGCGGCAGACCCGCACCGCCGTTCTAGGCAAGGTCCTAGTGAAGGTGGTTTGCCATTGCCTTCCTCCGACCGTAAGGAGGATGAATGATGATGATGCAGACAACACAACAACCCAGTCATCTCGAGGCAGGAGCGCAGTGGTTAGCACACTGGACTCGCATTCGGGAGGACGACGGTTCAATCCCGTCTCCGGCCATCCTGATTTAGGTTTTCCGTGATTTCCCTAAATCGCTTCAGGCAAATGCCGGGATGGTTCCTTTGAAAGGGCATGGCCGATTTCCTTCCCCATCCTTCCCTCACCCGAGCTTGCGCTCCGTCTCTAATGACCTCGTTGTCGACGGCACGTTAAACACTAATCTCCTCCTCCTCCTCCTCGAGGCAGGAAAAATCCCTGACCCGCCGGGAATCGAACCCGGGACCCCGTGAGGGGGAAGTGAGAACGCTACCGCAAGACCACGAGCTTAGAGAGGAAAAAAAAATGCTGGGACCTAAGGATTGAAGAATCGTGTACTGTCTTGTTTGTCTCTTGTATTCACTGCTTTTATGTTCCCTGTGGTGTCACCGCCAGACACCACACTTGCTAGGTGGTAGCCTTTAAATCGGCCGCGGTCCGGTAGTATACGTCGGACCCGCGTGTCGCCACTGTCAGTGATTGCAGACCGAGCGCCGCCACACGGCAGGTCTAGAGAGACTTCCTAGCACGCGCCCCAGTTGTACAGCCGACTTTGCTAGCGATGCTACACTGACAATTACGCTCTCATTTCCCGAGACGATAGTTAGCATAGCCTTCAGCTACGTCATTTGCTACGACCTAGCAAGGCGCCATTACCAGTTTATATTGAGATTGTTATTAGTGTACCGTCAAGAGCGATGTACACCAATTATGGAGGAGGAGGATATTAGTGTTTAACGTCCCGTCGACAACGAGGTCATTAGAGACGGAGCGCAAGCTCGGGTGAGGGAAGGATGGGGAAGGAAATCGGCCGTGCCCTTTCAAAGGAACCATCCCGGCATTTGCCTGAAGCGATTTAGGGAAATCACGGAAAACCTAAATCAGGATGGCCGGAGACGGGATTGAACCGTCGTCCTCCCGAATGCGAGTCCAGTGTGCTAACCACTGCGCCACCTCGCTCGGTGTACACCAATTATGGATTAAAGTTAAGTGTTCCAGCAGCAACGTACCTTATTGGCTATATTAATTACATTGTCCTGTCCCAGACCTCACGCCAGTCTGCGTGAGCGTAAACGCGTGCATTTCGGCCTCCTCTAGCAACACGGTGTTGGCTCTTCTGCCAACACTATATTCCCTATATTTAATTTTATGTCAAACAAAAGAGAAAATTATTAGCTAACAGGCAATAAAGAGTGCAAATGTTCTGAAGAGTTATTATTCTCCTGCTCGTAAATAATCCCGCCCAGTATTAACTGCGATTTTTTTGAGGGATGTAGTCTGTCAAACTGGCAGACTGGGAGCAAGGGAGGCACCACAGGACATTTCAATTTGAACTGTCCTCAATACAGGGTTGATGGCTTCCATTGCAAAATATACACCTATGAACTTCACAGAGCGAAATATAGTGACGTGCGATAGAAGAATGCTGTGTGAAGAGGCGTGTCACTGCACTTTGGGACACTTAAGACCAAATAACATGCCTTGCATTTCCTGGAACTTATATGTTTTACACATCAGCCTCTTCAGAAAGATGTGCGAGACAAAATAAGCATATTTTTGAAAAATCGATTTTGACGTCCTATCAAAAACGCTCGAGGAGGAGGGTGAGCGCCAGTATCAGGTTTTTGTCTCGGTTCACAAATATCGTGCATCCGGGGCTGACGCTATACAGGTTCCGTCTGTACCCAATGCCAACAGACAAACATTGGTCATCACATTTGTTTGTCAACATTTCTCAGACATTGTCACTTTGTCACTTTGGAAACATCTATTTAAATCATAATCTGAATGCACGTTTCTTCTGAATAAGCCATTCGCCAGTTTCATTTTCTCAAAAAACTTTAGTTTACTATCATGTTTTGAAATTATGTCGTCTGTTCACTATACATGATGACTCTTTTATCCCGGCTCTCTATACGGGAGTACACCAAGAAGAAACTTAACGAGTGGTACAATGGGTAATGCCCAGAGTTGTATTTAGGCCTAAGCAGACAAGGCAGCTGCCTAGGGCTGCAGATTTTGAGCTGCCGCGGATTTTGACGTGCGGTTTATAATATTTTTTTAAAAATTTATTGACAGCACTTGAAAATAGAATGCGAACTCACTTTACAGTGAAATAATATTGGCAACAATCATCTCAAATTTCATGAACAGTCTCGTCATGCAACAGAAAATAGACAGGAGTTATTTTAGTAATGACATTACGTCATGACAGAAGGCAAATTTCGCTGAAATTAAGGTTTGTGAAGGGAGACGCCGCTAACACTGTCATAGGAGTAGAGTAGCCAGGGTCTACACTTAACAATGGCCGTACAAGCTTCACGTTCGAAACAAATGCCGCCAGTCACTCCAGCAGCCTGATGCTTGGCTACTAGTACAGTTTAATAGGAAACTGCAGAATGCAGCTGTTCAATGTTTTTTTTGTAATTTGTATCTTAGTATAACGAAAATGAATGACAAACGGAGAAGAGTAAATGGTTCTCATTACCAGAAACTGGCGGAAGATAAGGTAATTTATAAAGAGGAAATTGTGATAAAGAACGGAAAATAAATGTGCTATTTAAAAATCAACACAGCCAGCTAGTTACAGCTCGAGTTGTACTATAGAAAATCACGGTGTAACAATGTGGAGTTTAGTAATGTGATGAAAAGTATCGAAAATAGTACTAAGTCTAGTTTATCTGGGTCAGTCGTTTCCAGTATTTGAAACAATAATAACGGCGCGGAAACGGTCATTTCATTTGACCCAAATGGCGCATATAAAATGAGTGATAATAGTGATTCAGTTTCTGACGATCCTGCGAATTGGATAACAAAGGAATTCCTTCGCGATAATATCGATAAAGAAAGTCATGTCGCATAGATTATATTTTCAGTAATTCATGAAATCAGTTTACTGACTTTCCTAGGTACTCACAGAAGACTTTGTTTTTCAGAACCATGAGAAATGAAGAGGAAGATAAAAAGAGTACACTCTCAAAGCTGGAAAGATTTTCGTTCGGGTTATTATAGAGAGAGTGATGTATGAGTTAGAGAAAAAAAAGTCGTTGGAAGAGTTTTGTTGCAATTTTGGCTTGCTAAGTAGTTTTGCTTTTACGAGACAGCAATGAACTATTGACATGTTCTAGAAACGGGAACAGCGTTACAAAGACGATTTGGAAGAATTTGTGAGTGATGAGATCATTAATTTTAAAGCATACGTGAAGAACAACGAAACAAAAACCTTCTTCCTAAGTACTTTATGTAGCGTATTGCGTGAAAACCACGTACAAGAATTACAAACGCAGGCCGACATGGCCGAGAGGTGCTTTAGTCTGGAACCGCGCGACCGCTACGGTCGCAGGTTCGGATCCTGCCTCGGGCATGGATGTGTGTGGTGTCCTTATGTTAGTTAGGTTTAAGTATTTCTAAGTTCTAGGGGACTGATGACCTCTGATGTTAAGTTCCATAGTGCTCAGAGCCATTTGAACTATTTTTGAATTACAAACATCAAAAAAAGTTTTGCATCACCTCGGTTCCGAGTTCCGGAAACTGTACAGAAAATTGAAATAGAGATCAACATAAACATAATTTCAGCCCTTTTTAGTGCTCATGAAAGCCACACATTGCATGTTTTACCACCATACAGCGAGACCTTCAGAAGTGGTGGTCGAGACTGCTGTACACACCGATACCTCTAATATCCAGTAGCACGTCCTCTTTGCATTGATGCCTGTATTCGTCGTGGCATACTATCTACAAGTTCATCAAGACACTGTTGGTCCAGATTGTTCCACTCCTCAACGGCGATTCGGCGTAGACCAATCAGAGTGGTTGGTGGGTCACATTGTCCATAAACAGTCTTTTACAATCTACCCGAGGCATGTTCGATAGGGTTCATGTCTGGAGAACAGGCTGGCCACTCTAGTCGAGCGATGTCGTTATCCTAAAGGAAGTCATTCACAAGATGTGCACGATGTGGTCGCGAATTGTCGTCCATGAAGACGAATGCCTCGCCAGTATGCTGCCGATAAGGTTGCACTATGTCGGAGGATGGTATTCACGTATCGCACAGCCGTTACTATGCCTTCTATGACCACCAGCGACGTACGTCGACCCCACGTGATATCACCCCAAAACAGCTGGGAACCTCCACCTTGCTGCACTCCCTGGACAGTGTGTCTAAGGCGTTCTGCCTGACCGGGTTGCCTCCAAACACGTCTCCGACGATTGTCTGGTTGAAGAAATGAAGTCGGCCATCATGCGGCCAATGGCGCACAGTTTGAGTCGTAACAAGACGTCCTGTTGCTCCACGAAAAGCTTTATTGAACATGGTGGCGTTGTTGTCAGGTTTCCTCCGAGCTATAATCCGTAGGTAAGGACCATCCACATCAGTAGTAGCCCTTTGGCGGCCTGAGCGAGGCATGCCATCGACAGTTCCTGTCTCTCTGTACCTCCTCCGTGTCCGAATAACATCCTTTTGTTTCACTCGGAGACGCTTGGACACTTCCCTTGTTGTGAGCCATTCCTGGCACAAAGTAACAATGCGGATGCGATTGAGCCGCGTTATTGACCGTCTAGGCAATTCCTAGTGGAATGACTGGTACTGATCGGCTGTCGGATCCCCTCCGTCTAATAGGCGCTGCTCATGCATGGTTGTTTACATCTTTGGGCAGGTTTAGTGACATCTCTGAACAGTCAAAGGGATTGTACCGGTGATACAATATCCACAGTCAACGTCTATCTTCAGGAGTTCTGTGAACCGGGGTGATGCAAAACTTTTTTTGATGTGTGTATGACCCTAAGAATATTTTTGTCAAACGTTCCAACCAACTGTTCAGACGGACGCTCATTCCCACTCCTCAAAAGACTCAAGAAAGCTTTGCGGTCCTCCATGCCTCAGGAAAGAGTCAGGAGCCTTGTGGTCCTCTCCACGAATTCTCGCATAACACGGGAACTAGAGTACGATAAAGATGTGATCGAGAATTTGTTGCAAAGAAAGCGTGCTGTAAACGGCTTTGCCTGACTTGAATGCGGTGCGTTCAGTATGCAAGTATTAATTATTATTATTATTTTGATCAACAGCAGCAGTCGTATTATTCAGTGACGTACTGATTTAAGCTACTTGGTGGTACTTTAATGTCCAGATGAGCGATGAAAGTATTTTTTTCTGCCTTGGGGTGGCAACTAGGTAATTTCGCCCCTTTTAGTAAGAGTGATCGCTGCTATTTCTTTCGTATTGGTTTATACAGTTTAGATGTTGACTAATTCTATACTAATTCTATTCTAGCGACTAATTCTATGCGTGCTCGAATTTCTCTGATTTTACGTTGATAGTCTTTCCTGGAGATACACGTTGGACGAAGCAATATATTGCAGGAATGTACACCTTCGCCATTTTAGTTGCAATCCTCACGAAGATGCAGAATGCCTCTCTTGACGTGCCCGTCACTGAGGTTGGCTGACAGTTCCCGTGATGCTTTTGCGTTAGTGAATCATTTTTTTAAAGAAAAGGCGAGTGCCATCAACAAATTCTTACATATATTACCGATCTGCTACACGGAGTAAATAACAACGCAATTGGTTACTCCGAAAAAAACCCAGTGGCGAACAGCCATTACTCTCAGTGAGAGGACTAAAAGCTTGATAACGAGTACATTTGTGTTTTCCCTGAACAATAAACTCCGTTAGTCGTGTAGACTTATTTTAGTTCAGTTTTTCATGATTTTAATGTAACTACCGGGACTATGAGTTGTAGAAAAGAGGAACACTTTTCCGTATTAAACACGCTCTCAGAAAAAAATATGCGCGTTACGTATGGTTTCTCTCTGTTCACAACCCCCCCCCCCCCCCAACCAGTAATAAATGTCCGATCGCCGAAGTCGAAATAAGATTATCTAAAAGCTGTGGAAAAGCAAAGAAACCAGTGGGAAGGAGGTCTTAGACACCCAGTTCGGCTCCATTACGTTAACCCAGCTAATTCAGTATCGTATAGACATACTCGATTTAGGGCCCAACAATGAGACGAAGCTAGACACGTTTCACGTATGTCTGCAGAAGTTGCACAAGAAAATTCAGTTCATCCCTGAACCAGACAGTCATGGTGCAATTACATTCCTTTTTGTCGAAGTACTTAGGAAGATGGATGGAATACCAGGTTGCAGCGTGTACCAGAAGCCACATACAGACTACAGACTTTTACAGGACTATGTCACCATCACCCAGCACAGAAGAATATTCCTGAGCGCCTTAGTGCCGTGGCTTGACTTCAGAAAAAGATTGGAGAGGATATAGGTTGGAGTATTTTTGCAGATATGAAGAGACTTGCACAGGAGAGACTAGCATTGATTAAAATATCAAACTATTCTTCGGAATGAAGACCACAACAACAATGACAACAAAAGAAAAGAGTCAAGGGCTTGATAATGAAATATGTATTACAGTCATAGAAGTTACGATTTCGTGGACAGAACAGCACTACGCAGAAACAAGGTAAAAAGGTTTTCAACAGCATTTGTCTAAGGTAGTGGAAGAAATATAATGAAACACGGCAATCGATAGGCATATGTAAAGAAGATGTGACATAGTTAACTGACATGCTTAGGAGAGTGTATTGCCTGGGAGTAGATTAACATTCACCCTTTTCCCTTTTATATCTTGATAATAACGTAACTTTGAAGGCTGGCGCTCTAGCATAGAAATTATGAATACATAAATTGGTTGAAATAATTTAATTTCGCCGTAACCTATACGGTCGATGAAGTTTATTTGTCAGTAAAAGACAAACATGTTGGGAAGAATAACACTATGATTGCTCAGTACTGCACACACAATCTTAATATATTTAACATATAACCAAAGTCTGTCCTACAAATGATCGTCAGCCGAATACGGAAGCTTGTCTTTGAACTGACTACTACTACACGATTTAACAGATTAAAGTTACTGTATTGCTATAGGTCAGTGATCCAAGTAGATATGTGGAACCGTTAAAATATTGGCCAAAGGAACTGGTAAAGAAACAATGGAATAATACCTGCGTGAGCGGCTTTTGTATTTAGGCCCAAGAATGTGAAAGAAAAGGAGATAAATCTGAATTCAGTCTTGGAGAATGATACTGCTGAAGTCAATTTTAGCTGACAATTAAAGATGTACAATGGTAAACCAGAATATGTGACAGCATAAGAAGAAATATTGCAGGTTGCAAGAAAATAATTACGGAAACGTACATGAACTGCTGAATACTTTGTATGTATTCGTGAGGGGAAAGATGTGTCAGTAATACACAACTGAAGCTGCGATGACGTTTATAAACTTGTGTTTGATTGAAGATACAGGAGCAGTAGTCGGCAGTTCTGAAGTTTCTCTTACTAATACTGTGCTTCAGTAATAGTCGCCCTGTTGAATAGGGTACACGCTCCCAGCTATCTGCGCATGACATAGGAGAACCACAGTGGAGCTTGGACTGCTTCTGTACGCGGAACGCTGCCGGAATTCCAAGCTGGATTATGTGACTCTTATAAACAAGGTTGAGCCGAATTCCAAATCTAGAAACACAACCATGCAATCACCACAACGCGAAATTGTCCATTACATGTTCTAAAACACGTATCTGTATAACGACATCTGTTTTGAACTTACCTCGCTCGTGCGAGATGTTGGACTGCGGTAGTAAACGATATTTTACAGTATTACAGTTCAGTACCATCCCATATCAGTATTTATCCTGGTAACAACACCTGACGTGTCTGTACGCTTGCACTTGAAGACCTCTCATATTAATTCCATAATCCTAACGTCGCGTCAGCGTTGAAGCGTGGTAAACAATAACCGTGAAGTTACTCTGGCTCATGAATTCGTAGTCTGCTGGCTTCAAACTCCCAGATTTCTGAGCAAAAATGAGACGAAAGCACCTGCAGTGTTTATTAAGCATACCAGCAACTCTCGCCGAAGTTACTTCCGAAAGCTTTTGGTAGGGAGGAGCGTGGAAGGATTTCCGTGCGGGTACGAAACAAACTACGTCCGCAGGCTCAAGCATTCAGGCTTAGCACGAGCGGCGCTCAGGTTAGATCCCGGCACCTAACTCACGGTCTCAGTTTTCCCAGGGACTGCGGCAGCATCATATTTAAAGGAAGGAAGGAATGTAATTCGACTGCAGTACGAGTATCTGTGTGCTCATACGCGTCACACTTACAGTCCGCTGTTCAACGCATTTTCGGGAACGATTTCTGCCAGAAGAACAATTATTGGCACGTTGTTTGGATTGGATACAGGACTTGATGCAGGTGCTCTTGTTAGTCAAGACAAATACGAAAGATGTGTGTCGTACCTCGTAATTCATAATAAGTATTTCTTTCCGAGCATTTTGATGGACTAGATCCATCCTTCACGATGTCCAATCTTGGGTTAATCTACATCTGTGCATTCCTACTGCAACCACGTCCTCAGTAATTTTAATTATTTAAAGGACATCACTTTCACCACGCTGTTTGTTTAAATGAGTCTTTATTAAGCACTACTAGCTAGTTTTAAAAGTGTGGTCGGTTTGAAGGGCACATGGTTTATTCTTTTGAAAGGGTACGGCTGATTTCCTTCCCCATTCTTCCCTCATACGATGGGACGATGATCTCACTATTTGGTCCCCTCCCCCTAATCAAGCACCCAACCAATCTCCTGACTAGTTTGATACTGCCCGTCACAAACACCTGTTTCGTGCCTAACGTCTCAGAGTAGCAGTTGCGCCAGACTTCCACAATAATTTGATGGATGTACTACAGTCGCTGTATTCTCCTGCAGTTTCTATTCTCTACAGCTATCTCAAGTATCGTCGGAGGTATTACTAACACATTTGCTATCAACCTATCCCTTACTTTTGTCAGTGTTATGTTTTCCACACGTTCCTCCTCTCTTCGATTCTGTGCGAACTCACCACATTTCGTATCTGGACGTGATTTTGAACGTCCTTCTGTAGCACCACACATCAAACGCTTCGATTATCTTCTATTTTGGTTTTAACACAGTCCATAATTCACTTCCATAAAAAGCTGTGCTCCGACGTTCATTCAAATTGCAGTAGATGTTTGAAATTAGTAAACTTCGTTTGGCCGGGAATGCTCTCTATGCCGATGGTGGTCCTTCTTGCTTCGCCCGTGTTGTCCTATTTTTCTTCCAAGTTATCAGAACTCGTTCACTTCTTCTATTTAATGGTCTCAAGTTCTGATGTTCATTTAATTCATTTTTGTTATTAGTCACTATTTTTTCTTACGTTTACTCTCAGTCCACAGTGTGTTGTCATTAGATCGTTCACTTCATGTCATCAGCGAAACTTGCCATTGAAATCTCTTCATCTTGAGTTTTAATCCCACTTCCGAATCTTTCTTTTATTTCTGTCACTGCTTCTTCGATATATAGATTGGAGAGATTGCGCTTGGTCTTTCATTCTTATTTTTCTCCTCTTGGTTCTTTTACATACTGTATATTACCCACCTTTCTATGTAGGCGAGTATTTGGAATATTTAGCACCGTTTCACATCGTCTAGCGCTTTTTCAAGGTCGACAAATAACAAGAATGTGTTGGATAAGCAGCTGCAGCAGCAAGTCGTATACTCCTAGCTCACTCATTTGTTACATAGTTTAATTCTTAATTTCTTTGCGTGTTTTTGGTACTTGCATTGTTTAATTCATAAATTTCGGGCGTATTATAGTATTTGAGAGTGTAGCATCGTGTTTTAGTACCTGAATAGTGTAATTTCGCTTAGTCTCCTTCCGCCGCCGAGCAGTGTCAGCAGTGCGCAAGTAGCAGCATTACTACATTTACTAGGCAATCTTGTATTTTAATAACCGTGTAAATTTTGTCGATTTGTTTGTGCTCTCTGTAGATTCGTTCAGACGTTCTTTGCAAAACAGTTTTTAGCATGGATAGGGACTGCAACTGCTGTGTTCGGATGCAGGCTGAGTTGGCATCCCTTCGCTCCCAGCTTCAGGCAGTGTTGGCTTCGGTCACACAGCTTGAGGCTGTTGCCAATGGGCATCACTGTGGGGGTCGGGATGGGGGTTTGTCGGGGACGGCCAGCTCGTCCCACGCATCCCCTGATCGGACTACGACTGTGGTTGCCCGAGATACTGCCCGCATTGAGGCTGATCCCTCACCTGTGGTAGAGTGGGAGGTCGTTTCAAGGTGTGGCAGGGGGCGAAAGACATTCCGGAGGGCTGAACGGAAAGCCTCTCCAGTTTGTCTGACGAACCGGTTTCAGGCTCTGTCTCAGGCTGATACTGATCTTCGGCCTGACATGGCTGCTTGTCCTGTTCCAGAGGTTGCCCCTCAGTCTGCAAGATCCGGGCAGTCGCAGAGGGTGGGCTTACTGGTAGTTGGGAGCTCCAACGTCAGGCGCGTAATGGGGCCCCTTAGGGAAATGGCAGCAAGAAAGGGGAAGAAAACCAATGTGCACTCCGTGTGCATTCCGGGGGGAGTCATTCCAGATGTGGAAAGGGTCCTTCCGGATACCATGAAGGGTACAGGGTGCACCCATCTGCAGGTGGTCGCTCATGTCGGCACCAATGATGTGTGTCGCTATGGATCGGAGGAAATCCTCTCTGGCTTTCGGCGGCTATCTGATTTGGTGAAGACTGCCAGTCTCGCTAGCGGGATGAAAGCAGAGCTCACCATCTGCAGCATCGTCGACAGGACTGACTGCGGACCTTTGGTACAGAGCCGAGTGGAGGGTCTGAATCAGAGGCTGAGACGGTTCTGCGACCGTGTGGGCTGCAGATTCCTCGACTTGCGCCATAGGGTGGTGGGGTTTCGGGTTCCGCTGGATAGGTCAGGAGTCCACTACACGCAACAAGCGGCTACACGGGTAGCAGGGGTTGTGTGGCGTGGGCTGGGCGGTTTTTTAGGTTAGATGGCCTTGGGCAAGTACAGAAAGGGCAACAGCCTCAACGGGTGCGGGGAAAAGTCAGGACATGCGGGGACCAAGCAGCAATCGGTATTGTAATTGTCAACTGTCGAAGCTGCGTTGGTAAAGTACCGGAACTTCAAGCGCTGATAGAAAGCACCGAAGCTGAAATCGTTATAGGTACAGAAAGCTGGCTTAAGCCAGAGATAAATTCTGCCGAAATTTTTACAAAGGTACAGACGGTGTTTAGAAAGGATAGATTGCATGCAACCGGTGGTGGAGTGTTCATCGCTGTTAGTAGTAGTTTATCCTGTAGTGAAGTAGAAGTGGATAGTTCCTGTGAATTATTATGGGTGGAGGTTACACTAAACAACCGAACTAGGTTAATAATTGGCTCCTTTTACCGACCTCCCGACTCAGCAGCATTAGTGGCAGAACAACTGAGAGAAAATTTGGAATACATTTCACATAAATTTTCTCAGCATGTTATAGTCTTAGGTGGAGACTTCAATTTACCAGATATAGACTGGGACACTCAGATGTTTAGGACGGGTGGTAGGGACAGAGCATCGAGTGACATTATACTGAGTGCACTATCCGAAAATTACCTCGAGCAATTAAACAGAGAACCGACTCGTGGAGATAACATATTGGACCTACTGATAACAAACAGACCCGAACTTTTCGAATCTGTATGTACAGAACAGGGAATCAGTGATCATAAGGCCATTGCAGCATCCCTGAATATGGAAGTTAATAGGAATATAAAAAAAGGGAGGAAGGTTTATCTGTTTAGCAAGAGTAATAGAAGGCAGATTTCAGGCTACCTAACAGATCAAAACGAAAATTTCTGTTCCGACACTGACAATGTTGAGTGTTTATGGAAAAAGTTCAAGGCAATCGTAAAATGCGTTTTAGACAGGTACGTGCCGAGTAAAACTGTGAGGGACGGGAAAAACCCACCGTGGTACAACAACAAAGTTAGGAAACTACTGCGAAAGCAAAGAGAGCTCCACTCCAAGTTTAAACGCAGCCAAAACCTCTCAGACAAACAGAAGCTAATCGATGTCAAAGTTAGCGTAAGGAGGGCTATGCGTGAAGCGTTCATTGAATTCGAAAGTAAAATTCTATGTACCGACTTGACAGAAAATCCTAGGAAGTTCTGGTCTTACGTTAAATCAGTAAGTGGCTCGAAACAGCATATCCAGACACTACGGGATGATGATGGCATTGAAACAGAGGATGACACGCGTAAAGCTGAAATACTAAACACCTTTTTCCAAAGCTGTTTCACAGAGGAAGACCGCACTGGAGTTCCTTCTCTAAATCCTCGCACAAACGAAAAAATGGCTGACATCGAAATAAGTGTCCAAGGAATAGAAAAGCAACTGGAATCACTCAATAGAGGAAAGTCCACTGGACCTGACGGGATACCAATTCGATTCTACACAGAGTACGCGAAAGAACTTGCCCCCCTTCTAACAGCCGTGTACCGCAAGTCTCTAGAGGAACGGAGGGTTCCAAATGATTGGAAAAGAGCACAGATAGTCCCAGTCTTCAAGAAGGGTCGTCGAGCAGATGCGCAAAACTATAGACCTATATCTCTTACGTCGATTTCTTGTAGAATTTTAGAACATGTTTTTTGCTCGCGTATCATGTCATTTCTGGAAACCCAGAATCTACTATGTAGGAATCAACATGGATTCCGGAAACAGCGATCGTGTGAGACCCAACTCGCCTTATTTGTTCATGAGACCCAGAAAATATTAGATACAGGCTCCCAGGTAGATGCTATTTTTCTTGACTTCCGGAAGGCGTTCGATGCAGTTCCGCACTGTCGCCTGATAAACAAAGTAAGAGCCTACGGAATATCAGAGCAGCTGTGTGGCTGGATTGAAGAGTTTTTAGCAAACAGAACACAGCATGTTGTTATCAATGGAGAGACGTCTACAGACGTTAAAGTAACCTCTGGCGTGCCACAGGGGAGTGTTATGGGACCATTGCTTTTCACAATATATATAAATGACTTAGTAGATAGTGTCGGAAGTTCCATGCGGCTTTTCGCGGATGATGCTGTAGTGTACAGAGAAGTTGCTGCATTAGAAAATTGTAGCGAAATACAGGAAGATCTGCAGCGGATAGGCACTTGGTGCAGGGAGTGGCAACTGACCCTTAACATAGACAAATGTAATGTATTGCGAATACATAGAAAGAAGGATCCTTTATTGTATGATTATATGATAGCGGAACAAACACTGGTAGCAGTTGCTTCTGTAAAATATCTGGGAGTATGCGTACGGAACGATTTGAAGTGGAATGATCATATAAAATTAATTGTTGGTAAGGCGGGTACCAGGTTGAGATTCATTGGGAGAGTGCTTAGAAAATGTAGTCCATCAACAAAGGAGGTGGCTTACAAAACACTCGTTCGACCTATACTAGAGTATTGCTCATCAGTGTGGGATCCGTACCAGGTCGGGTTGACGGAGGAGATAGAGAAGATCCAAAGACGAGCGGCGCGTTTCGTCACTGGGTTATTTGGTAACCGTGATAGCGTTACGGAGATGTTTAATAAACTCAAGTGGCAGACTCTGCAAGAGAGGCGCTCTGCATCGCGGTGTAGCTTGCTCGCCAGGTTTCGAGAGGGTGCGTTTCTGGATGAGGTATCGAATATATTGCTTCCCCCTACTTATACTTCCCGAGGAGATCACGAATGTAAAATTAGAGAGATTAGAGCGCGCACGGAGGCTTTCAGACAGTCGTTCTTCCCGCGAACCATACGCGACTGGAACAGGAAAGGGAGGTAATGACAGTGGCACGTAAAGTGCCCTCCGCCACACACCGTTGGGTGGCTTGCGGAGTATCAATGTAGATGTAGATGTAGATGTAGAAGTTTTACTTCCATTAGCAAGCGTAACGTCATATCTGTCTCTCTAGTGTCTTTATCTTACCTAAGGCCAACGGGAACGTCATCTAAAAGGTCCTTAACTTCACGTTCCATTCGTATGTATATTATTCTTGACAGCAACTTGGGTGCACGATATGTTAAGATGATTGTGCGATAGTTCTCGCACTTATTGCCCGTGCTATTATCGGGATTGGGTGGGCGTTACTTTTCTGAAAGTCTGGTGATATGTCACCTGTCTCACAGATTCTACACATCAACTTGAATACTTGTGTCGATGCGACTTCTCAAAATGATTTTAGAAGCTTCGAAGGAAAGTCATCCACCTAAATAGTACAGAACAGATATCACAAGCCGTGTATGGCATGCATGATCATCAATGAATACGATTTCGAAGTAGGTAACCAATTGACAAAGAATATATTCACAACTGTTTGCTGTTCAACCACATGTGTATACAAATATACCCAGGAAAGTTTAGAATTGAATTTTCTAAGCTGTTCCTGTCGAACATGGTGTTGTCGTGCATGCTGACGAGGTGACACAGGAGTTCAAAACGTTTTTCTGCCTCATTTGACCTGGCTGTTACAGAAACTTACTCCTGTCAGTAGAAAAATTTGTATTTGAGACACGTTTTGCTGATATGTTTTTGCGAAGTTCTTCATGTATATTTTTGATAGGTTTATGATTGCTGCGGATAAAGAATACCTCGTAGCATCTCCGACGATTGATTCTTTTATGTCAACGCCACATTAGTAGTATGTTGTCGGCAGTGCGAGTACGTTAACTGTGTAATTGTCGAATTTCCGTTGGTTGTAGTCCTTTAGCCTTGCTTTTTCTGAAGCCTTTCTGAAATCAGAACTTGTCAGTTCTATGCATCTAGTAGGTGGTAGTCCCTCGGCGTTTAGGCCGGCCGGTGTGGCCGGGCGGTTCTAGGCGCTTCACTCTGGAACCGCGTGACCGCTATGGTCGCAGGTCCGAATCCTGCCTCGGGCATGGGTGTGTGTGATGTCCTTACGTTAGTTAGGTTTAAGTAGTTCTGAGTTCTAGGGGAGTGATGACCTCAGATGTTAAGTCCCATAGTGCTCAGAGCCATTTGAACCAGCCCTCGGCGTTTATCTCCCACCAATGATTATTCAGCTATAATTTGGGCATTTAAAACATCATCGTTTTCTAGGCATCATCAAAGGATATGAGTCAGAACCACACCAATGCTTACTAACGGAGGTACAATTGTATGGGGAACCACAGCAAGGATTTCTTCGTAGGGACGAGGTAGCATGTTATTTTGGATGGACCGTCGCCGAAAAATGTAGAAGTAACTTCAGGAGTATCCCAGGAGAAATGTTACTGTTCATATTATTATTAATGACTACAGATAATTTTGACGGCAAATTCAAAATTTGAGTAGATAATGTGACTATAATAGGAGCCGGAGGTGGCTTGGCCCTCGTGTCGTACTCCCGATACACCGACAAAGTGCTTTGTTGCCCGGGTGTCCAATTGCTTAGAGGACAGGCAGAGGTTCGAGGGCCGGCGGCGGTAGATACGGCTACATCACCGGCACGGCGCTATCTCAGACGCCGGGTCTCACATAACTGTCCCAGCTGTTAGACAATGTCGTGTTTAGACGCGGCAGTTCCCTGCAGACTTCGCAGTAGCGGCTGTGAATGTACGTCACGCCGAACGATCTGGCACAGAGCCAGTGTACAGCGGTCGTAACCAGCAGCGGGTGGGGCTGTACTTGTATGTGGCACAGGTTCGTGAATGTTTGGTGCCGTTTGTCTAGAATAAACTGGTGAAATCGGTGAGTTGGTAGCCCCTCTGATTGGGATTTAATTGTTTGCTACATGACTGATGCCGAGATGTCAGGCATTCAGGAAGCGTATAAGTCAAAAGCAGTAGTGGCGATGAATGTAGCAGAACTGAGCGTCGTTTTGGCAGCAGGCAGTCGTACGAGAGTGAGTCAAATTAAAACCTTAAATTTGTAATAACAAATCGAAATTTCGCGCCGTTCTCCTTTAAGATGGTAAGCGTGCTACGAACAGCGTGCAGAATGTCCTGTAGGTGGCAGCATAGTGCAGATGCACACATACCGTCGCAGTATCAGTATAAAGATGGCCGCCCCACTTGCGACTTGGACCAGGGAAAACAGCGTTCTGTTATTCGGATTTTGCGTAGTGAATTGTGAAACTTATTGAAATTCATCGACGAATGAAGGTTCAGTACGGTGATGGATGTTTGTCACAGCAGCAAGTCTTCGAATGGAGTAGGAAGTTCGCAAAAGGTGTGACTTCTCTGGAAGATGCTCCTCGTCCAGGTCAGGCACAACGAGTTGTGACTGCACAGAATGTTGCAACAGTTGAAGCCGTAGTGAAGGATAACCGCCGAGTGACACTGAATGATATTGCAGCATGTTTACATATTAGTCATGGGTCAGCACACCACATTGTGCATGATGTGCTCCAGTTTCACAAAGTGTCTCCAAGATGGGTGCCACGACAGCCGACTCCTGAAATGAGGGAACGACGTGTTGATGCTTTTAAAGAACTTCTTCGCGGCTTTGAACGAGCAGATGATGGCTCCCTTGCAAGAATCGTTAGTCGGGACGAAACCTTGGTTCACTTCCACCAACCGGAAACGAAGAGAGCGAGCAAGGAATGGCGCCATTCCTCATCACCTAGTGATTCCATATGTTTGGTCCACTCAGAAGTTCCGTTCTGATGAAGAGGTACGCCACGCGGTGCATGAGTGGTTGCGCGGACTACCAAAAGAATATTTTTCTAAAGGAACTTCTGCAGTTTGTAAGCGTTGTGGAGGACTTGCATTGAGCATGGGGGAGATTATGTTGATAAGTGATACAGCTTTGTACCACTTCTGGACAATAAATAATATTTTAAAAAAATTTAAGGTTTTCATTTAACTCACCCTCGTATATGATGATCAAGCTGGCGTACGTGGGATGTATAATTACTCGAAACAAAACTCCTCCCGAACAGGCAATGAAGGCCCAACGGTACCGACCGGCCGCCGTGTCCTCCTCAGAACCCAGTGACGCCTGTGGGCTGAGGATGCATAATTACTGGCTCGCGATAACCATTCCGTAAGGTATGCCCACCCTGATCTTTCTGTAGCCTTTGTATCACGCGTACGTAATCAGAGCGGGTAGAGAATATTTTTTGACACAAGGCACACATCATTTGGCAACCACCCCGCTCCCCCCTCCCTTAGCTGCCTTTCCTAACGCTCTTTGTAAGACATTTAAAACCAAATCTTTATCTCGTGCTCTTCGCATGAGGCTGTTTGCCTTTTTAATATGAGTGCCAAGGAGACATTTCTCTGTGACAGAAATAAGTTTCAGAATCTTATTTTGGCACTGTACAAGTTGAACCTGAACTAAACCTATAAACATTCAGGGCTACCGTCTGAGTGTTTTGGTATCAGGAACCCACGGACTCCGGCGGATTCTTACTAAGTAATAATGAATTTATAACTTATTCTGTGTGTTATGGGAGTCACCCTTGTTTTTGTGAAAATACCTTCACAATAGTAAACACGTCTGAAACTTGCAATATCCAAAACATGCAACACAAAAATGGGTAATGAAAAAACCCTTAGATGTAAAAGTACTGTGATGTGGCGGCCGTCCGTGCAGGAGCAGCTCAACATAGAGTCGTTGTGTCGGTGTTCTACGAATTCAGCGAAGCCTCACATGAGCTGCACATCGGCCGCCTCTTCATCAGTAAGCTTATACATTCTACTGCTGTGTATCAGTGTTAATGCACAACTAACATTGCCGGAAAACAAATTCGAACAGTACTGAATACAAATCTGAGCGCATTCCTGTTGCCAACAGCAGCTACATTGAGTGAATGGAAACAAGACTCACGGCGCATTCCGTCGACATTTGCACTGATGTTCACTATTTTCAGAGCAATACAAATACGAAACTACGTGGGGCAGGAAAACAAACGAAATGCAATAATTCTGTAATGAGCCTCCAGGGACTCTGTGACCCTTAAACCAAAATACTCAGGAGGGATCCGTGAACAACCTCTGAAAGTTTGTCGGTGGAGTTTCGGTTCACCTTGTGCAGTAAAAGGAGAAAGAATTTCCTTTCAGTTTTAAGTGATTCATGAGATCTTTAAAAGCTTTTAGTGAAAGCAAAAGGAACTAGACATATTGTATTGATCTAGTGTCAACAAAAACTTTCTCTCTATTAAGCTGAACTGAAGGAAGTAAATATAAAATTTCTGTTATTATTAGTTTAATAATGGACCTGTTTAATTCTATAATTAACAAATTAGTTCATTTTCTATCGGAAATGGCAGGACTGGACTACAAACAAAGTTAATCCAATTTTATATTGACGTGTTAACAATAAGACAGTGGTTAACTGCTTAAGTTACGTGTTATACACGAAGAAAAATCACCGGTGAGAAGTTAAATGTAGGAAAATTTGCCATGAAAGTATATGAAAAAATGATATAAAATGGGCACAATATTTTTGCGTGTAACTGAAAAAGAAACATAAATTTGGGTGTCACACGAAAGAGAAATATTCAATTGACAATGTCATGTATAATTCATTCAGTTATTCGGTATGTGTGCTGATACTGTCTCCTCCTGTGAAACCATTATTTTGAAATTTTGCTGGATTCTAACAGACAAATATTTCAAAATAGAATCGCAATTTTTTGACTTCAAAGTTCACTTTCGCCGTCTAAAGTTTCCGATTACATATTCGTTCTCCAGGGATTTGAAATATCGCTGTTAGATGCGTTTAATATTATTTAACTTGTATTTCGTGTTATTCACACTCAGTCGTTAGTGATTTAGTTTTGCACTTCGTGTGTGTAACGATTGAGTGGTACAGAGTTACATTAAAGTATCGATATATCCAGTAAACACTCAAACCTATGTACATTATCTACATTCTGTGCTTCCTAAAGTCCCTTCTCTCTTTAACCTATGTATGAGTGATTGAGTGGTCTCTTCCGGCTACTGAGGGTTCAGTTCGTTACAGGGAAACCGAGCTCTCGTCTCTCGGGATTGAACCTTTGGAGAGTGAAGATGGTAGTCTTAAGAGGGACTGGCGCTGGTGAGTGTGTTAATGTGTGATGGTGCGTAGCTGTTAAAGTTCGGTAGTCGAATTATTGTATTTTTCAGAGTTTAGACATGAGGGTATTTCCTGTATTAGTAAGTTTTTGAGGTCCTTGCTTTGTGTAACCAAAATACGTCGTGTAGGAAGTTCGTTACTCCAGCACAGGTTTAAATTTCAGTTATCTGACTTCTTTTTTAACTGAAATGTATATGTGAGCTTTTCTCGTGTGTATGTATTTTATTTCTTCTGCTTTTAATTTCGTTACAGTTTTAAGATTGTGTAGCTTTGTTCATAGCACGTGGTTAATTTTATTTTGTGAAATTTCAGTGCCAACTTGAATAAGTTTTATTATAAATTTCGCGCGATATTTTATTTCTGCTTGTGTCCACACGTTTTACATTTGTGCTCTTGAAGTTTTCACGAGTATTCGTAAATTTGCTTTGTTGTTGAATATTCACAGCCTTTGTGTTTCACGCCAGCGTACCATAGTTTCATGTGGAAGATGATGCAGATAAATTTCTTTGTCGGAAAATGCTCCATAGTATTCACATTCATAAGAATCCAATCACAGCGACAGGGAGAACCTCTGAGCGTTTGACTTTTGTGGTGGGTAAAATTCTTTTTATCTCTATCCTTGTGTGTGTGTGTGTGTGTGTGTGTGTGTGTGTGAATCGTTTATGTTTGTGTCAACTTTTCAGAAGCGCACTTAAGATTTCCGTTTTACTCACCACCGCAGCACACCTCAGCGCTCAGAATAATAATAGCATGTGAGTTAATTAATTAAATAAGAAGCAACGCCAAATCATGGTTTAAAATTAGTGTGTGAATTTTTAGTAGGATGCTTTCTTTCAATTAGCTCTGTTAAACTGTGATGACGTTATTTCAAACAAACCCCTCCACTTATGTAAAATTATCTTTAATACATCCAATCTGGCGTTTCTGAAGCCCAAAAGCCAGGCTTCATATTTCTAGATTCTTGACTGATTATCTTACTTTTTTGTTAAGGCTAAAGCTCCTGCTTGAACTGAATTATTTGATTTATCATATGTAATTATGCTCATTTTATCTATCCACTTGGATCCTTTTGTTAACGTTGCCACGTTAGTAATGCTTACCAATTCAGTGATTAATCAGTTCTTATATTAAGGAAAAAATTTTGTGGCACACGGAACTAAAGCCTAGTTTACACGACGACATTGGCTTGCGCCACTCGTTGCGTGAAACGAGTTTCACGCAAATGGTTTCGTATATGTATGTAAACACCCTGCCCTCAGTGTACTCTTCAGTTTCGTCGTTTGTGACGAAAATGAAAGTTTTGGCACCTGTACGTGATGAGGCGGAGTTAATGCTTCTTAGCGTTACATCGCTGCAGAAGAAAAAGAAAAAAAAAGATAAAAAAATTAAGATACGTGTTTGGGTTGGTGAGTGGATCAAGAAAAAGACGTCACCGCAGTTGCTGAGCGACCTTGCTAAAAGAAATTGTAGTGGAAGATCCAAGACGTTATTTTAATCACCTCCGAATGTCACCAGACGATTTCAGGTATCTTTTAAGCACAGTGAACTATGCAATAAGCAAAAAAGATGCTGTAATGCGTCAAGCATTGTCGCTAGAGCTAAAGTTACAAATTACGTTGCATTTCCTGGCAAGTGGCGATTCATATTCTCCACTACAATATCCGTATCGTGTTCCTAAATCCACAGCTGCCAAATTTGTTCCAACTGTTTATGATACCATCTAAATGTAACTTGCGGAATACATGAAGGTAAAACATAACACTGTTTAATTATTCTTGTAATATTATTATTAAAGGTCAGAAAAATAAATTTGCCGTAAGACCACACCATTACAATTAAGCCCTTATTCGCCATCTAGTATTTCCTCGGCAGCAACTAACTGTTCTGAATGGACGTGTTCTTTCTTTCGCCGTTCGGCCAAGAAGCGCTTCCGCTTATGGATAATTACAGACCGGATTTTCTCCGTCTGTTCTATGTTCTTCTGGAAATTTCTGCATTTCCTTCATAATGCTCCTGCAAAACCTGTGCAATTTCATCCTCCTCCTCAGGCTGATTTGTAATTGACCTTAGCGCATCTACAGGATTTTCGAGCTGCTGCAAAGGGTCTTCGACATTCCTCTTCTTTGTACTGTGTTTTGATGCTGACTGCAAGTTGCTGCTGCAAGTTTGAACACTCACTCTGTCATTGATTTTGTTCATGCTAAGTGTGGGTGGAGACTGTTTTACTTATTAGTGTGTCCTCCAATGCATGCTGATTTTCATCTTCTTAAGTTTCTTAATTATCATCCTGAAAGGGGGAGAATGAGATTGTTATAACCAGGCTTGTAGTATACCTGACCATGATTTTGTATCATTCTAATGAACTGCAATATTTGGATCAGTAATCCTGACTACTTTTTTACAGGTACCCCAGACTGAAGATGAATGGAAGGACATAATGAAATACTTCGAAATTAGGTGGAATTTCCCGTGCTTTGGTTCAGTAGATGGGAAACATGTAATGATTAAATGTCCACTAAGAAGTGTTTTTGAATTCCACAATTATAGGGGAACCTTTAGCATTGTTCTCTTTGCTGTTGCAGACAGTAATTACGGTTTTACTCATGTTGATATAGGTCAAGCAGGGAGGGTGTCTGATGGTGGCATTTGTGCAACGTGTACACTAAAATTGAGAATAGGATCCAGAACTCTCGGCCTGCCAGAAGACGCAATTTTAGTTGGTGATGATGGTTTCCCGTTGACATCGTAATTAATGAAGCCTTTTTTGAAACATGGCCCACTGAGTGTAAAAGAAAAAAAAATTCAACTACAGGCTTTCGAGAGCTCTACGTGGTGTAGAAAATGCGTTCAGAATTCTCGTGCCGAAATTTCGTGTATTTGAGAAACCAAGACGACTCTGCCCATAAATAGTGGATAAAATTGTCAGGGCTGCATGTGCTGTCCTCAACTGGCAGGGAAAATAAGCCCCCCAACAGTATGTACAGCCTCAAATGATAGACCAGGAGAATGTGGAATGTGGATTTTACCAGCTAGGGACATGGAGGAACATAAATGCTGATCTACAAACGGCAGCAATAGTTATTCAAAACAGGCAGCATTAAGAAGATCACAGTTTGCAGATTACTTTGTTACAGATTGAGCTGTGCCCTGACTAAGTTTAAGAGTCCGAAAATACGTACCTGTACTACAACTTGTGAATGTTAAGCACTGATGACTTTTTAAATAAACGAATATCGAGCAAAGAATTCAACTTACCAGATTTGTGCATCCTTTTCTGTTGTACACAGTTCTCCTTAAAACCGAGTCAGCCATCTCGAACCATGGGATTTTCGTCTTGTAGACGTGGGCAATTCCACAGCCAGATGTTTTGCTTACGTGCATTTTTCTTAGTTTGTTTGTATATGTACTCCTAACTGAATGCATTTTGCCCTGTAGCTCAGGCATCATCAGTCCTTCAGTGTTTAGATCGCGTAGGATGACCTGATGTGCAGCAACACGTCGCTGATTGATTTTGTACGAGGGTTGGAACTTCAATAGTGGCAACTATTTATTTACAGCTCGCACGACATATATATGTGCTTCAAAGTTTTACCGACCTTCAAAATAGTCACCAGCATTGTGTATAACCCGTTGCCAGCGATGTGAAGGCGTAGGATACTCTTAGTAGTGCCAGTTGTATTGACAGTTCAAGCGGCGCGATCTATGGCCCGACGAATTTGTAGCAGTTCTGAAGCGAATGCCATGAAGTGTTTCCTTCAGTCTAGAAATCGAGTTAAACTCACGAGGGCTTAAGTCAGGGGAGTGCAGTAGGTGGTATAGCACATAGCAGCCCCATCAGTCAAACAAATCAGTAACAGCTTGCACTGTACGTGCTTGAGCATTGCCCTGCAAAATGATGGTCAGGTCCTGCAAACAGTGTCATAACTTTTGTCTCTAAGCTGGTCGTAGTTTGTGTTCCAGCATAGAGACAGAAGTGATGACACTGTTTGCAGGACCTGACCATCATTTTGCAGGGCAATGCTCAAGCACGTACAGTGCAAGCTGTTACTGATTTGTTTGACTGATGGGGCTGCTAAGCGCTGTACCACCTACTGCACTCCGGCCGCTGTGGCCGAGATGTTCTAGGCGCTTCAGTCTGGAATCGCGCTGCTGCTACGGTCACAGGTTCGAACCCTGCCTCGGGCATGGATGTGTGTGCTGTCCTTAGGTTAGTTAGGTTTAAGTAGTTCTAAGTGTAGGGGACTGATGACCTCAGAGTGCTTAGAGTCATTTGAACTATTTGAAACACGTATCTATTTTGTACGAGCTATAAATACATAGTTGCCACTATTAAAGTTCCAACCCTCGTAGTTGTCGTCATTGAAATTCCACACTATGCGTAGCGTAGATGTCCAAAAGGCAAAAATATTCTTCCGTTCCCCACTTCATATTTCCGTTTGTTTACACTATACTGAAACACCTAACTCCCAAACTCGTGCAAGTAGTGTCGCAAAACTTGGAACGAGCGGAAACTGCTTAGTTTCACCATCGAGTTGCGCAAACGCGCGCCGCGCAAGCTCATTGGTCAGGTAGCGCAGTTGCATGCAACCTAGTGTAGACGTGTGAAATAGGCGTTACTGTAAAGCTCAAGGGTTCCACATTGGCTTATTTCCTCCCGGTCGTTTGCAAATGACTTTCAAGGTAACCAGTCACCTATTACTAACCATTTAAAGTGTCGCTCAAGATACGTTTTTATGAACTTGAGTTTTGACGACTTTCACCACTAGCTACAGATATATGTGATATCATGAGAACTGGTGAAGTTAGAAAAGTATTGGGAAAAATGTTAATAAAATGATGTTGTAATCTAAGATAGCGAGATTTGTGGAGCTATCTCTGCAGAAAGAATGATAGATCAAAATTTTAGTTCTTCAGCACTGATGTCATATCACTATCACCTAACATAGTCTCAAGAGCCGTGCACACTGTTTTTATTTCTCTGCTGTCGCACGTCTGCAGATCATGAATATCGTACAGAAAGCTGAAGTTAATTATTAGTAAGCTCTTACCGTGTCTGTGTAGAAGCTCAAACCTTCATCAAATGAGCAGGTAGTTGTATCAACAATAAGGTAGTTTCTAAAGGAGCGACCTGCTTCATCAATAGATTCATCAGAACAATCATAGTTACATTGCTTCTTCGCTCTCTTAGGATGAATTTTCGTTTCATTTTCAAAGCCTGAAAGAGACCTGAGTTCGTCAGCAAGAACTTTTGCATCTGTGGCACACGATTAATCACCTCTTCTGGTCTCACTTGCTTCAAAAAGCTGCAAATGCTTTCAGTTAGATTCACAGCACTCTACAGATTTGCAGTAATTCTTTGGAGAATTTTGCTGACCTATTTGATCCTGAACATAATTTCACACGCGACTGTTGTACAAATTTTGAATTTGGCGTCCCTAGCGACCAGTTTTAGATTTGAGCTTAAACCGACGCGCGTACAATATCATACGAGCTCACCATTGAGTAAGTTTATTTCATCAGTGTCCTACTGCTAGTGGCTTCAGAGTTAAAGTTGACATTTGTATACGCATCTGCCTACTAGATTATTAAATTCTTACGTTACTACATTCTTTATTTTTTAAAATACTTCATCATTATTGGAGGTTATCCATTCAGTATTGTCTCGTTAGGCTGTTCTAAGACTTATTAATCGTAATTTTTGTTTTTACTGTTCAAGGTTAAGTTCTTTTGGCTACGGTCGCAGGTTCGAAACCTGTCTCGGGCATGGATGTGTGTGATGTCCTTAGGTTAGTTAGGTTTAACTAGTTCTAAGTTCTAGGAGACTAATGACCTCAGAAGTTGAGTCCCATAGTGCTCAGAGCCATTTGAACCATTTTTTAAGTTCTTTGGTACATAATGCAAATACATGTAGCGGTAAACACTTGTTACAGTTAAAATAAGTGTTTCTATTTTTTGTTGACAGTAACAATGTTAGGATTACAAATTAGGTAAGCCATTTACTTTGAAGATACGTAATTGTTCAGTATAGATAGGTCTATATTTGTATTAAATAAGTAATATCTGAGAGACAGAGTGGGCAGATAGGGGAAGCGGATACCGTAGGAATGTTGCCAAGGCACGGTAAGCAGGCAGTTGTGTGAGAGGGAAAAAGTCAGCCTGCGGAACTTGAATTGAGCACAAGTGTATGGTGCAGCCCGGCGCGCTTTAGCTTTTGTGATGAAACTGTGGAGCTATAGCTCGGTATAGTAGCTCCACAGTTGCGAAACTGTTGGAAGGATTTTGCCACCAAAATATTTCTTCGTCATTGTCAACTGTATTTGAGTCTGAGCGAGTGACAAATACACAAAATACATGTCAACGTCGGAGAGTGTATACGACCCGCTGCCGCGCATCATCGCAGGCACCAGTACGTGACTAATTTACTTTTGCAAAATAATCGCACCAGTGAACAGTAATTTGTGTCAAATATACTAATTAACTGGATCTGTCCAATTCAGTCCTTAATCTGAGTCATATTACCTGCATCAGATGCTTTGCTTGGTCCTTAGATGAACTGAGAATTCTTCATTTTAACGCTTCTAATCTAATGGAAATATTGATCATTGTAACAATTGCTTTTCTGTAATTCACTGTATTTACTAAATGATATAGTGAAACAACATTGTACCGGTGTTGATTCTTCTTTATAAAAACCTTGTGTTATAATAATTATTATTATTATTACAGAATTTGACCAGTTAGAGACCGCTTAGAACTAAGACAAAGGTATATTTTTTCTTCTTTTCTTCCAAAAACTTCTTCATGCGTTGGCTGAAGGCTTGCCTCTGTTCATTTGATGTTACCCTCCTAGGCTGCGAATTTTGTTGCTGGCTAGGAACTTTAGCAGTGTTGATCAGTAGCCTGAAACGTTCCTTTATGGTGTCCTCTGTGACGTTAAGTTATCTAAAGTCCTTTCTTCTCTCTTCCAGCCATTATTATTATTATTATTATTATTCCACAAGTCACAGGGCTTATATCAGACCACACGAAACACTCATGACTACTTGGTCTTCCTATTCTTCCAGACGCCCGCTGAATCTACCTGAAATCTTTCCAGATCAGTTTTGACTTGTGCCATCCAGGGTCTAGAGGTCTTGAGATCCTGGATACATCTGAGGATTCTGTTGGTGAGTCTGGTCTGTGGGAGTCTGCTGATGTGTCCATACAATTTTAGTCGCCTATTTCTAACTGTGGCGCGTGCCCCCGGACTCCAACCGCGTGCTGATGTAGTCGACGCCGTAGAGCTGCTACTGCCACAGCTCTCGCGACAGAGTAGAGACACGATGCGATATAACGACAGTCCCCGTAGATTAACGGGAGATAAAATCTGAAAAACTTCCGAAAAGGCGTTCCTCGCGTAATCGCTGTATCTCAATCACAAGTCCGCAGCGTTTCCACTTACGCGAACTCGTATAACTGATGCTTTTTATTATTAATATTGTATTGTTAATTGCCCGGATTTGCAGTAGTTATTAATTCTTCTCTCGTTCGCATAGCACACACCACTGATTGCGAGGAAATATTTTAGTTAACAGTCTTTTCTTACGCTGTTGTCTCGTTGCTATGGAATTGTTGTGCTGGTATGCAGCGAGATCCAGAGATACTCTTTGATTCAGTCTTTGTAAGATTGCGTCGTAATACGAAAATATTTTAAAGTTCACTTCTCAACTAATGACGTGAATATTTGCACTTCAATGAAATAGTCTTTCATGAGCAGTCGTTGATTTAGTCTTCATCAAACTATTTAATGATGTAGTCCACACCGGGTATTTAACTGGTAACGAACAGTTTATTGTTATTTTGTCACTAAATACTTATAACTCCCGCACCACACGCACACGGTATAGTTTAGTTAAGTCAGTCCAATGGAGTTATAGTTTCTTGGCAATTACCACAACTCAACACTTTAGCGTAATTGTTTTATCTTCATGATGTCGTGTACTTGGGTACTAGTCAAGGCTAATTGCGTGTATTCTTTCATAGAATGTCACTTCTCCTTAAGGTACAACTAATTTAAAGTCAAGTCCAATGTTCACTAATTCCGTTATTAGATTTCAATTAACCCGTAGTGCACGGTTAAATGAGTCTATCTGTTCCTGTCTCACTTCATAAAATCAGTTTCTTAAGACGTGAATCCCGTCACGCAATAAACACTTCTAAACTCGAAAACAATCTCGTCACGATTCGCAATTCAGTAATTCAGATCAGAACTGCTCTCGTACGTCTGCACTGGATGAGTTCTAGTAAGCGACTTCTTCTGTGGAACAGCATTGTAGGCGCAATGAATTTCTTCGTTGCGCTTACAACTTTCTTCCACCTAAAAGTTATCTCTGATGGCATTACTTCGGACTTAACTTTTGCGATATTAATTTCACATTTGTCACATGGATATTTGTCCATTGCTGAAATACGATGTTTCTTCTTTCTCTTTCGCTAACACATATGCTCTATGGAGTACAATGTAGTTGTTGAAAAAACTCTTTCGTATTAGTTCAGCGGCAAAGATGTCGTAACTGCCAAGATAACTTTCCCTACTTCCTGTTCTTTCATAATTGACTTTAAGGTGGTCGTTGGGGCGTTACATAACATCCACTGCGATGTTGGAGAACTTCTCTGTGGTGTCCCTAGAGTGAAGTCTATATCCTTCGTCCGTGAGTTTTTGTCCAATAATTTTCTTAATTATTTTTCTTTCCTGTGTGAGAATGCTCTCAAGCTCGGCCTTTGTGTGTGACATCAGTGTCTCACTGGCGTATAACGGCTTTGTGAGTGTGTTGCTACTATTAATTAAATCCTTGAATTATTCCTGGTAAATAAGTTTATCAACGGCAGTTTCCACTCCAATTCTCTCCCCCACCCTCAAAAAAAAAAAAAAAAAAAAAAAAAAAAAAAAAAAAAAAAAAAAAAAAAAAAAATCTGTTAAGTTATCCACTCCTCCCAAACTGATGAAAGAATATTTTTCTTCCCAATTACACTCCTTTGTTAATGTGAATTACTTGCACTGGTGTTAGCTTTATACTTATATTTTATTTATATTACATTGCAATAATGTTAACAACGAAATATTTACAACTAATAAGTGTCCTTACTTTAGACTGATGGCTTTTTACTTCCCACTTGAATATAGTAAAAATACATTGCTGAGTTTGTGTTGTTTATGACTACTGCTCTCTCTCTCCACGCTTGGTTATAGCATTGATGAAGCCCTGTCCTCCTGTAAAATCACGGTTAAATGTCAAAATGGTCAGGTCAGACAGAACAGGTAAAGGATCATTACAGCGAGACCACCGCAGACAGATATAAGTTACCAAACCATGCGGTTGCCTCGATTATTAACGTCCACACTCTCCTTCAATGTTATGATTATAATTGTCTGTGTCCTCTTGCTGACATCATTGTTGATTTCTTTTAGTTATGAGAACTATTTGGGATCCCAGAAATACTACATTTTGTGAGTGGGGAGCCCTAAATGAAACCTCGATACTCTCTATCCCATCCACATCATGCTCCTTTACTCACTACCTGCGAACTGAATAGAGACCTCACATTACGCTACCGGAGATAGGCAATGATTAACCGCCAACGTCACAAGGCCTTACGTACGATTTTCTCTTCGATGAGGTGGTCGTAACTCAATGTTCATTCATTGAGTAACAGATCGAATAATTAATTTAGACTGAGATATATTTCATCTCCCCCGACCCACATTGCAGCTTTTGTCTTATTGGTTTTTAGAGTAATGTTTTGTATTACATCTGTATAGTATGTTTTACAGTTTACAGTTAATTGTTTACGAGTTACTCAGTTCAGATTTTAGTACCTTTGAGTTTCGTAGCATTGCATAGATGTGAAAGGATCTATGTGACAAACTACTGTGTGTTGCTGATGATCTTGTTTCATGTCCGAACCACTGTTAGTCTGCGTTGTTGTTATTCTCAGAGTGACCTCTCTCTTTGAGATTTCCCTGTCCATGGTAGTACTGTCCTTTGTATAGCTGTATTACTGAGGCGAAGACTAGCCTAAGTAATTTTGTGTCAGATTAACGAATGACGGACATATACGATTTAATGCTTCTTTTGCCCCGAAAAAGTTAAATATAATTTAACCTCTGTGTTAATAAACAAGTGGAAATTCGAAGAAGAAATGACCTTCTCGTTCCTCATTTCTACTGAATGCGTTTCTTGCAGTTTATGAATATCCACAGCGGTTGATTGAACTATATTCTACATAACTTCACCGTGATCTTCACATATCACCTTCACATATCTAACTTTCCAGACGATTGAGCAAAATCCTCTGTTCGGTAATTTACTACATTTCAAAATCTGTTTATTCTATTCATAATCAGAGGTGTGAAATAAAATGTCTTTCTGAATCTTTAATTGTAAATGTTATCCTTAGAACTACCACGTATTTCGATATACCATAAAGTTAACATACAACGTGTGCTTTTGCAACCAAAGCATTTGTCTGTTACAAGCGTAATATTTGAGGCACGCAACAGAAGCAACACTGTAAGAAAGACAATGACCCTATGTGTTCGAAACACATAGAATAAATAGTTACTGAAGATCAGCTCTTATTTCACGACTGATGTGTGTGAAAACAAATTAAATTGACAAGGAAGGTGGGTAACTGTACCTTTTAGAGCTGTTACACATAGATGTTGGATGTGATTATACATCGTTCTCATTCCGTCTTCAGTGTGCTGGACAATAGTAGAGAAACTAATGTTTTCCGTGTCTGCTTTTTAAGCGCACTGCTGCTGCCAGCCGTGTAAAACGAAGCAGACTGTCCTGTGCACATTTATCCTATCCATTTTAGTCTCAGTTGTGCTTAGTTTAGTCTACGGTTCTCTTAGAACCGAATGCCTGTGCACTCACTATAATTAAGCGATTCACTAGTCTTCTTTTTGGGGGCTCCGAAACGCCAATAGCCTTTCCTAAGTAATTAAACTTTTCGTCCTCTTCCCTGGAAACTGGCCTAATAGATCTTGGTAATTCAGTCGACTACCGCCCTGGCAACAAGCCCTGTGTACGCTGTTTGAAAAAAAAAATCACCTCGATGGAACATGAATCCCTGAAAAAAGATTAGACTATATGAATTCTAATAAAGCAATTCGTTTTCTCGCGTTTGTAATGTATTTCTGGTTCACTATTTTCCTACTCAGACGCAACGAGATCTACATTACATCTTACTATTCACCTCTAAGCGATTTTACTGGTTCATGATAAACACTGTCTGTTTAAATTTCTGTCGTAAGAAGAGTAAAATAAAATTATTTTCATCGGGTAGAATTACATTTCTCTCGTATTTCTCGAATGTTACTGAATCGACTAGCAAGAACGTTTTATTATGGCGGTATTTTGTTCTTATGACAGTGGTAATATATTAGCCTTTGTCGGAAAAAATAGCTGTAATTACGTCGATCGGTTGCAGTTGGTAATACTCTTTTTTACACTACCACAAATCCTTATTATCCTTGGAATGTGTCATAAAAATGTAAAGAGACATGTCATCTCAATTGGGTGGTTACTTTCAATTGAAAAAGCGTATCTGTGTTCAGCAATTACACCGTGGTACTTAGTAATACCTATTTTCAGCGATCTGAAGATGACTGTCACTAATCGAAACCAAACATTAGAATTATTTTTATTTTTGTGACCAAGAATAGTATGAAAATTATTATACACTAAGGTGATGAGAGTCATGGGATAGCGATACCCACACATGCAAATGGCGATAGTATCACTTTCACAAGGTATAAATGGGGAGTGAATTTGCGAAGCTGTCATTTGTACTCAGCTGCTTCATGTGGAAAGGTTTCCGGTGTGGTTTCGGCCGCACGGCGAATTAACAGACTTCGAAAGCGGAATGGTAGCTGGAGCTAGACGAATGGGGCATTCAATTTCGGAAATAGTTAGGGACTTCACTATTTCGAGATCCACACGGTCGAGAGTCCTTCAGTCAAGGAGCGAGAGCAGCGGCGTTTGCGTAGAGTTGTCGGTGCTAATAGACGAGCAACAACGCGTGAAATATCCACAGAAATCAATGTCGGACGTAAGACGAACTTATACAGAGGGGTCAAAAAAATGTATCCACTGTTTAAAAGTCCATAACTTGCAAACTATTTGACGGAGTTGTCTCATTTTTGGTGAAAGTATAGCTTAAAGTCCAACTTAAAGATATCACTGTAGGTGTTCGAAATGGTCACAATTAACATCCACACACAAACTATGCCGCCGAACTGCAGCACAAACTACTGATTGCAACGTGTTCAGTTGGATATTTGCACATGAATGTACGATGGATTCTCGAAGTGCATCCAATGTCGTGACTTTTATCGATAAACGACGTCCTTTAGTGTTTCCCACAAGTAAAATTCCAGAGGAGTTAGGTCTGGGGAACGTGGTGGATACTCCACAGCACCTCTACGGCCTATCCATCTTCCTGGTAGATTTTCGTCTAGATACGCCATAACACGATTTTGGTAGGGGGCTGGGGCACCATCTTGTTGAAAGTAAACTCTTTCGTCTCCTTACAAGTCTCGGATGGCAGGTAAAATGGATGTCTAAAGCTTCTGAAGGTACACCTCACCGGTAACTGTGCCGTCAAAGAAGAATGTCCCAATCAAGCCCCGGTAAGACAACCCACACCACACATTTACTCCTGGAAAATTCAAGGCTTTGTCTACATGGACGTTCGGATTTTCGGCGGCCCAGTAGATGCAATTGTGGCGATTTACTGTACCACTGAGTTTGAACTGTGCCTCATCAGACCACACAATCATCTCTGCAAACTCTCCATCGTTGCGCACCATGTTAGTGAACCACTCGCAGTACTCCATTCTACGATCTGTGTCGTCCTCGTTCAATGAGTGTAGCAATCGTGGGATGTAGCACTTCCACTTTGCTGTCTTCAAAATTCGCCGAACACTTGAGCGACTCACTCCAGTTTCACGGGCACACTGTCTCACAGACTTCTGTGGTGAGCGAGTGAATTGTTCTAACACACGACGGGAGTTAGCTGGACTTGTTACTGTTACAGGTCGTCCAGATCGTTGTTTGTGTACATCTTTAACACTGCCTTCGGCTTCAACATCTCGAATGCGACGAATCGTTAAACGTGTCGGTGGCTCTGTTTGCTACTCATTTCGCCATTGCCGTTGAACCTCATTAATGTTTTCATACTTTAAATAGCACTTCAAAACTGACTTCCTTTACGAATGTAAGCCTTGCGCCAGCCATGTTTGCTCGAGTAACTAGATGCAACTATGAACAAAACAATGACGATCTGGCGACTGTCATCTGACAAAAGAAAACAACGCAATACAACGCTTGTGTGGCGATTGCTGGAACTACAAACTATTACACTACCAAAGATGAGACAACTCCGTCAATTAGTTTGCAAGTTATGGACTTTTAAACAGTGGACACATTTTTTGGGACCCCTCTGTGTGTTAAGACAGTGCGGTGAAATTTGGCGTTAATGGGCTATGGCAGCAGACGACCGACGCGAGTACCTCTCGTTGGCTCGTGACATTATCGGTTAGACCCTTCACGACTGAGAAACCATGGAGCGGTCAGATGAGCACCGTTTTTAGCTATTAGGAGCTGATGGAATTGCTCGAGTATGGCCCCTAGACGACTGGAAAACAGTGACCTCGTCAGAAGCGTCCCGATTTCAGTTGATAACAGCTGATGGTAGGGTTCGAGTGTGGTGCAGATACCACAAAGCCGTGGGCCCAGGTAGTGAACAAGGCACTGTGCATGCTGATGGTGGCTCCATTAATTAGAAAAATGGTATCAAGATGGATTTAAATGAAGTAAGAGTGGTCCGTGGTTATTAGGCGGTGGTATTTATGCGATATACTAAACTGACTGCTCGTGGGAGTTTTTGGAGGATATGGGATCGCGCAAAGGATATTTTGTTTAGACAGCGGTGTTTACAAAGATGATTGTAACGAAGTTGGAGATGCGGTGTAAGAAATGGGATCGGTTAGTTCAGCTTTGATAGGAGGAGGATTAACTTTACGTTCATAGGAGGAGGTGGGACCTGACAGGTTGCAGATGTACATAAGGACGGGGGAACGTCGCCAGAGGGTGTACTAAATTTTGAAGTCTGTAGACGCATGTTGTCAGACTGGAAAGAAGAAACAACCTGATGCTTTCGTGCAGAATATTTGCTACACACTCTTCCCTTTAGAAGAGTATGTGTTCTAATGAGCAAGCGACATCATTGCTAGATGTTTGCGTTTAAATGTAACTTTTTTATGTTTATCTTGAACAACTCAAAAACACAGCTTCTAGACAAATGTTTCCCAATACTAAAGTTAAAATAAATTCAGTTTCCTACGAGAAAACCGTTCTGCTTGTTTTTTCTCTGGGACTATTAGTTTGTGTTTCAGGGAATCTAAGAAATGCAGATTATAAAAAAAAAATTGTGTTTTAACGATATCAAAGCAATGTTTATTGTTAAATGAAGTGGGTTAAGAACAAGTATTAAATATTTCCTCCAAGCATAAGTGCAGCAGAGCTCTATTAACAGATAAGTTGTGCTTTCGCGGTGTACCAGGTTGAAAGGGGGCTGGGGGATGGAGGGTAGTTGAACGAGGGAATGTAGGTCGACGAATTGCGGTCATGCACTTCTCTTCTTCAAAGGTATCCAAACTGAAGAGGGAACGGGTGATTCTCAACTCTGTCTACCCACTTCGTCACAGGAAGCAACTACAGGGTGTCTCACAAAGTTATAGCCACCCTCCGCATCACGCCTTATGAAGCTCTGGCGACACAGAATGCAGAAATGCCATACGGGTGTTTATTTTTCGCACAATGGATTAAAACTACATGGAATAGAGGCATCAGCTACCAAGAATACTAATACAACAAACCCATATGGACAGTATGTATGTAAATCTCTGCACGCTTTTCTACACTGCTACAAAGGGAACTGGTTCTCACTCATCCTGTAAGAAGGCAGCTGTGGCGTTTCTCCGGAAAAGGCAACTTCTTTCAGGAGCACTGCTTGCTTTTCTGTTTACAGACAGTCTGTGCCTTCCCAAAATTTCCTGTCTAGTTCTCTTATGTGAATAGAGAAAATACACTCCTGGAAATTGAAATAAGAACACCGTGAATTCATTGTCCCAGGAAGGGGAAACTTTATTGACACATTCCTGGGGTCAGATACATCACATGATCACACTGACAGAACCACAGGCACATAGACACAGGCAACAGAGCATGCACAATGTCGGCACTAGTACAGTGTATATCCACCTTTCGCAGCAATGCAGGCTGCTATTCTCCCATGGAGACGATCGTAGAGATGCTGGATGTAGTCCTGTGGAACGGCTTGCCATGCCATTTCCACCTGGCGCCTCAATTGGACCAGCGTTCGTGCTGGACGTGCAGACCGCGTGAGACGACGCTTCATCCAGTCCCAAACATGCTCAATGGGGGACAGATCCGGAGATCTTGCTGGCCAGGGTAGTTGACTTACACCTTCTAGAGCACGTTGGGTGGCACGGGATACATGCGGACGTGCATTGTCCTGTTGGAACAGCAAGTTCCCTTGCCGGTATAGGAATGGTAGAACGATGGGTTCGATGACGGTTTGGATGTACCGTGCACTATTCAGTGCCCCCTCGACGATCACCAGTGGTGTACGGCCAGTGTAGGAGATCGCTCCCCACACCATGATGCCGGGTGTTGGCCCTGTGTGCCTCGGTCGTATGCAGTCCTGATTGTGGTGCTCACCTGCACGGCGCCAAACACGCATACGACCATCATTGGCACCAAGGCAGAAGCGACTTTCATCGCTGAAGACGACACGTCTCCATTCGTCCCTCCATTCACGCCTGTCGCGACACCACTGGAGGCGGGCTGCACGATGTTGGGGCGTGAGCGGAAGACGGCCTAACGGTGTGCGGGACCGTAGCCCAGCTTCATGGAGACGGTTGCGAATGGTCCTCGCCGATACCTCAGGAGCAACAGTGTCCCTAATTTGCTGGGAAGTGGCGGTGCGGTCCCCTACGGCACTGCGTAGGATCCTACGGTCTTGGCGTGCATCCGTGCGTCGCTGCGGTCCGGTCCCAGGTCGACGGGCACGTGCACCTTCCGCCGACCACTGGCCACAACATCGATGTACTGTGGAGACCTCACGCCCCACGTGTTGAGCAATTCGGCGGTACGTCCACCCGGCCTCCCGCATGCCCACTATACGCCCTCGCTCAAAGTCCGTCAACTGCACATACGGTTCACGTCCACGCTGTCGCGGCATGCTACCAGTGTTAAAGACTGCGATGGAGCTCCGTATGCCACGGCAAACTGGCTGACACTGACGGCGGCGGTGCACAAATGCTGCGCAGCTAGCGCCATTCGACGGCCACCACCGCGGTTCCTGGTGTGTCCGCTGTGCCGTGCGTGTGATCATTGCTTGTACAGCCCTCTCGCAGTGTCCGGAGCAAGTATGGTGGGTCTGACACACCGGTGTCAATGTGTTCTTTTTTCCATTTCCAGGAGTGTAGGTTTCAAGCATAACAATTCTCGCTCCCTCATTGAGTGCAGCATGTACTTGCCTTGAATGAACTGACGCTTTTGAGACTGATGGCCCATGAGAACATTAAACTGATACTACCCATCAGAGTGACGTGGCGCCCAGATATCATGCGTTTTGAATGAAAATAGAGGGCAGAAAAAGCTGTTTGTAGTATTAACTGTGGAAAATCTTAATATCCCATTCATACCTTCCAAGCAAACGCCAGTTCAGTGTTGAACAGCAGTTCACAGTGAATGTCGTGCCTCAGCCGTCAGACGTGCGATTTACGTCAGTGATTTGACATTTCGCTGTATGTAAGAGAGGAAGATTTAATGGACATATCATCAGCATCAGGCACATACGGAAGATTACACAGGAGATTACAAAGGACGTACAGAAATGTGAAGTCAGTTGGAATGTATCATCCTATAAGCTGATTACAAGCTGTGTTCCAGTGATTTTATTTACCAAGATGCTTCACCGTATAGATTTATAAGTATCATATCAAAGTATACTTCATAACTAGGAACTGCGTGTGAGCCAAAACATCTCGCTAACAGTTTGAAAGCATGTTTTTTTATTTTATTTTTTTCTTAAATCCGATTACAACGACTGATCTAGAATCGCCTTTGCCGTCCTACTTTTATACACGAACTTACCTCTGTAAATTACTTTTGATATATGTGATACCAATCAATTTGAAACGCATCTGACTCACTGTAAATGAAATTGGAAATAAGGAATGGCTTTATCATGAAAGAATCACACGCAATGGCTAAGTATTGCGTAACGAAAATGTGCCCTGTTATAAAAACGCATCTACTAAGCAAACGTATAACTCGAATTTTCTCCGTCTGTACTGCAAAAATGATGAGCTGAAATAAATCACTGCGGGGCAGTTTGCCTTTTTAATTCCTTTACCACCCTAGATTAGCAAATTAAACTTTCTTTGTTCTTTTTTTACAAGTGAGCATCACTGTTAGTCCAGAGATGCAAGATGTGACAGTGCAAATTTTTTATTTAAATCTTGGAAATACACTTCAGTGAAATGTTTCATAAATAAACAGGAGGGTATTTTGCAATTAGACTGAAACCTTTTAATAACACAGAAGGAACTCGAACTAATATGGACTATTACATTTACACAAAACACATTACGTAAGATGTTCTCTCTTGCATCCCTAACGAAATATCCTTTAATTAATCTTGGAGGAAAAACTAATTATAATACTGAACACATGACTGATAATTCACTCTGGATACCGATACACAGTTATTATTAAACACAATGAAATCTTTACACTACAATAACTGCTGAGCTCACGGCTACCGCTAATAGACTCAATATAAATTACCTGTTCTCCGAAGTCCTCTTTCTCTCTATACAACCCTTTCAAAAACAATTCTTCATCGTCAAATTATGCATCGTGGAATATCTCAAATAAAAATCTGTGTGTGACACATCTGCCATCTAGGTCGTCGCTCTGCCGTGACGCAACACTCTCTCTCACTCTCTGGCAGGCGACTGATTCCCCTCCCACGTTCGCCCGGCCTCTACTCTCGTAACGCTACAATCTCTGGTAGCCAATAAGTAAATATCACTCGTATAGAAAGGGAGCTGCCCGCTTTGCCATGCCGATTTTCATGAAATTTTGGCTATAAATGTGAATTAAGTTGCGAATCTGATAAAGGTACTCAATGTCTGTAATCATATTCTTTCTAAGACTGTGTTTGAGACTAGAATAAGACAGACAGTAGCAGTGGCAGTATGTGCTGCGCAGTTTGAAAACGTACTTGGCTTAAAAATGATGGAAGCTGGCCTGCTGTGTACTAGAGACAGCATTATTTAAAAAGAATTTTGTAATAATACGTTTTGAGGAGAGATAGTGAGTGAATGAGATTGTATTACTGGAAGAATGATAAAAGCCAGCTTTTAAGGTAATCCAGTATTTGTAACTATGTAGTTTCTTATTGTTAGAACATGGCGCATGATTGAGTTTTGCTGTGGATTTTGTAATGAAGCACATGGTCTTATCTTGTAGTTGAAACAATTATCAAGGAAGGCGACCGTACGTTATTAAGAAATATTTTTGCTAACTTTTCTAGGTGTGAGATCTTTATGAACAGGTGTATTGTTGTCAGGGCTTAATGAAGCGTACTTAAACTTGGAGTCTTAGTTCTCTTTTACCTATTGTTTGGATAAGTTCCCCGTTTTCATTTTTACTTTCATCACTCTATTTGTGCACTCGCATTGCACAGCGCGAGTTTTGTACTGAGAAGCATTTCATGAAAACTGGTAAGATACCGTCTTGCATCGCACAGCGCAAGTATGGGATATGAAATTTGATTTTTAAGAGTTACGTCATTATTCCTAATAGCAACAGGTTGCAGAGCAGATGAGCATTTCCTACATACAGGTAGGTCAACAAATTAAATTACCATCAAAGTCCATGTCCACTGTAAGGCACAGTGATGGTCTGAGAGTATTTTTGAAAATAATATCTTGTCAGTTAAGAGGTTTTATACCAGCAGAAGATTTCAGTAAAGTGCTATCTTGTGAATTTCCAAGCAGTTTTATCAGAAGCTGAGATCTGTTAATTTTTATGTTCATTTGTTGCGTAATTACAATAAGTTCTGATAGAATGATTGATTGTGAGACTAACGATAAACATTAGCAACATTCAAGGCTAATATTTTAATCTGAATCATTTTGTTTTTCAGTCAGAAGGAGCATGCAAAATTCATTAAAAACGGATTTCTTTCTCGTAGACGAATTGGATGATGTACCAAACTAGTTTGGATGTCGCATCTCATTTCCCAGATACCACCTTCACTCTTACAAAAACGAGTTGATATATATAAGAAACTTTCATCTGTGAATCTTTTCTGTCGGTATGCGTAGTTGGGCGGTAGTCTGATGATTTTTGTAGTTGCGCGGTAGTCTGCTGATTTTTGCAATCATAGACATACTGAAATTTTAATTTTAGACTTTGACTTAGCAATTACTTTTGAGATTTGTGACGCAACAATTGAAATAGTTATGCACTGTATGCCATTAGCAACACAGTCAGTTGCATATTTATAGCAAGGCAAAACTACAGCTAAATTTTCTGAGGAATAGTTAAGGTTCCTTTGAGCAGGAACAGAGTTTTGCGTTTTCTGCAGTTTTGAACACCGATTTGTGACAAGTAATTTGTAGATCATTGTATATGTGAGATTGTTCCATTTTATTTATTTGTAGTGCTATATTGTGCTTAGATAAGTGACTTTTCTTATTGATTTTTGCTGTTGCTAGTGATGTACTTACAGGTATTCTTGTTTATTCAATCTTGAAGTGTTGTATGGTCAGACAGACTGTTATTTTTTATGATATATGCTACTTTGTGTCCATTACTGAAATGCAGATATTTCATTGCACAGTGATATTAGCAGAAGATTTGATTTGAATTTATTCAGTGAATTCTATCCCTGATAACTTAAATATTTTTCTGTTTTCATTATCGTTTATCGGAAATGATTTTAGCAGTTATCTATGCAGACCTTGTGTGTGAGAGAGCTTTCTTTTTTGTTTGCTGCTTTGTTATAATTGTATTAAAATGAAAAGAGCCATCAGAGCTAGGTCAAATGTTAGAGTTGTAGCTGATGCAACTTGCGATGATTCTGTGAGCAGAGAAGGAACAAGTTAACAGTGATCCTTTCGTAATACCGATCCGACAGAGACAAATAGGTCAATGCCTGACAGGAATGATCATAGTAATTTTTCAGTATCAAACACGGATCAAGAAAGTGCAGTTGGGGATTCTGCTGTAGAAACTGAATCTTTAGGATGTAATTTGCTACAATTGTCAGGTTCTGCAGTTAAAGATTAAGGATTTGAATCCTCAACTGTTAACCAAACTGAGCCAGTCTCTAGCCTTCCTGTAGTAATGCCGAAGGTGGAAACAATGATTTTTTGCAAAGTATTCTAAAGGTATTATTAGAGCACAATAAAGAACAGGACAGAAAATTTGAGGAACATGACAGAAACCTGAGCAAAAACTTAGGGGATATTTCCAGCAATCTAGAACAATAATAAAATATTTAGAGGAGAACTTTTGGCTGATTTAAATAAGAAAACTAAACAGGTTAGGTGAGATGTACTATCATGCGCAAAAGTATCCGAACGACCTGAATTGTGATCCACCTGATTTGCATGCAACTAACATAACTTTGCTGTCTAGCGGGTCCCCTAATGGCTTTGCGGTGCAGTCGTTCGACTGTACAAAATGGATACCAAGAGAGACCACTAGACAACACTGTTCTTTAAGGCAATCAGTGCGATGTAACATCACAGCATGATACTGCAACAACTAGAAAAACACATAATTAGAGATGAGTTAGTCCCTAACGCTTGTACAGGTTACAATGATTTTCAAAAGTGTTACCATCTCATTACAATCTGAAACAACTAACTATGGCACATAAACTATGTAGCAATCCTTAAACAAAGTAAATGTTTGCATTAACAAGATATTCTGAGACAATGTCTGCACTAGTAAACGTCTATGACAGTTCGAAGTATTTTTCCTCTGTATAAGGTTTTCCCGTAACGGCTAAATGTCCCAGTGATGACTGGTTTTTGCATAAACTGGTCGTTAAAGGAACTAGTTACAGAAAACGCGATAAACAGCGATAAACGCTCTATAGAAACCGCAATATTAATGGAGTATAATCAGTACTCTCTTTCAAATTCTGAAGGTGGCAGGGGTAAAATACAGGGAGCGAAAGGCTATTTACAATTTGTACAGAAGCCAGATGGCAGTTATAAGAGTCGAGGGACATGAAAGGGAAGCAGTGGTTGGGAAGGGAGTGAGACAGGGTTGTAGCCTTTCCCCCATGTTATTCAATCTGTATATTGAGCAAGCAGTGAAAGAAACAAAAGAAAAATTCGGAGTAGGTATTAAAATCCATGGACAAGAAATAAAAACATTGAGGTTCGCAGATGACATTGTAATTCTGTCAGAGACAGCAAAGGACTTGGAAGAGCAGTTGACGGAATGGATAGTGTCTTGAAGGGAGGATATAAGATGAACATCAACAAAAGCAAAACGAGGATAATGGAATGTAGTCGAATTAAGGTGGGTGATGCTGAGGGAATTAGATTAGGAAATGAAACACTTCAAGTAGTAATGGGGTTTTGCTATTTGGGGAGCAAAATAACTGATGATGGTCGAAGTAGAGAGGATATAAAATGTAGACTGGCAATGGCAAGGAAAGCGTTTCTGAACAAGAGAAATTTGTTAACATCGAGTATTGATTTAAGTGTCAGGAAGTCATTTCTGAAAGTATTTGTATGGAGATTAGCTATGTATGGATGTGAAACATGGACGATAAATAGTTTGGACAAGAAGAGAATAGAAGCTTTCGAAATGTGGTACTACAGAAGAATGCTGAAAGTTAGATGGGTAGATCACATAACTAATGAGGAGGTACTGAATAGGATTGGGGATAAGAGAAGTTTGTGGCACAACTTGACTAGAACAAGGGATTGGTTGGTAGGACATGTTCTGAGGCATCAAGGGATCACCCATTTAGTATTGGAGGGTAGCGTGGAGGGTAAAAATCGTAGAGGGAGACCGAGAGATGAAAACACTAAGCAGAATGAGAAGGATGTAGGTTGTAATAGGTAGTGCGAGATGAAGAAACTTGCACAGGATAGAGTAGCATGGAGAGCTGCATCAAACCAGTCTCAGGACTGACGACCACAACGACAACAACAACAATCAGTAACGTCAAAAACTGGTTCAAATGGCTCTGAGCACTATGCGACTTAAATTCTGAGGTCATCAGTCGCCTAGAACTTAGAACTAATTAAACCTAACTAACCTAAGGACATCACACACATCCATGTCCGAGGCAGGATTCGAACCTGCGACCGTAGCGGTCGCTCGGCTCCAGACTGTAGCGCCTAGAACCGCACGACCCCTGCGGGCGGCCAGTAACGTCACTGTACTAATTATTCATGAAGAATTATTTGCCCACATGTTTGAACTATAAATGACATGACGAAATTTTTTGTTCTGGATCTGGACAGAAACCCAACAGACGTAGCCACTACTACCTAAAATACACTTTCGCACCTGCCCGGGACTTGATCAAGCCAACTATCATCAATGCTGACTAGCCGTAAAGATACGTGAAATATAAACGTTTTCGCCAGTATTAGTTAACACAACTGAACTTGAAACGAAATGACAAAATTATTTCTACTACATCAAAACCATTATCGCTCTGTTAAATAACCACGAAAGACGTTTAATATACTCTGCTTCACAAGAAACCAAGTATGCATGTGCTGAAAATTGGAATGCTATGATTTAAATTGTTGTGATGGGATTTTGTACCCAGCACGTTATCGGATTGTTAACTAAGTAAAATCAGATGTTATAAATCGAATTTATTTACCAGCAGCGAGCTGTATCAATATGAGATGAGGGCACAATTTGTTTTGCTTGCCCGGGAAACGAACCCGTCGCGTACTGTCGCTGTTTCCCATCCATAGCCGGCCGTTTTGGCCGTGCCGTTCTAGGCGCTCGAGTCTGGAACCGCGTGACCGCGACGGCCGCAGGTTCGAATCCTGCCTTGGGCACGGATGTATGTGATGTCCTTAGGTTAGTTAGGTTTAAGTAGTTCTAAGTTCTAGGGGACTGATGACCACAGATGTTAAGTCCCATAGTGCTCAGAGCCATTTGAACCATTTTTTTTCCATCCATAAACAGACGTCAAGTATCAACTGCTTACTCACCAGTAGTGAGATGCTCGCATGTTTCACTAGAAATAACGGGACCTATCGTTACTGTTGACTATTCATGAGCAGACATTAAATATGCAAATTAGTTTTCGGTGGTAGGTCAGTGTACACATGCTAGGGCGTAAAATGAAATTATGAATATGTTTGTGCTGGACCAGGATTGCAACCCAGATACGTTGCAGTCCTAGAGATCCGAATTCGAATTCCAGTCGAGGATAAAAAATTGCAACGTCTCAAGTTCAAATTAAACTGTGAACGAAATAACCATTCCTAAATTAAACGAAATAAACTTTTTAGTGCTAGTTTACTGGCGACAGAGTTTGTGCCTTCGGCGGCTGCCACCTTTGATATGGCACCATTTAAACAGGCTCTGACGCTGTTGGTAGTGAAGGGATATTGTGTTTTATGCGGATCCTGAACCACTGTGTGACCTAACATTCTGGACTTGGCGTTGCCATAGGGGGATTAAATCTCTTCGTGAATGTTAAAAATGGACGCCGTAAGTGAGAATCGAACCCATGCCTCGGAATTTTCAAACTACGATCAACCCAGCAGACCACAGCAACTCACAGTTGGTAATGTCCTGATTGTGTTGTTGTGTCCGACGATGCGCCTAGAAGCTGTGAAAAAATCCGGCTCTCTCGATTAACTGCTTAGTTATCTGCTAGTTTCTAATGCGGGTATTATTCTAATCTCATGACTGCGTGATATAAGGACCATTATAGTCTTCATAGCTCCGATTTGATGCCAATATGAAATTTTTTCTATGACAAATAATGTTTTAGTTCGAGAAATACAACTGCAGCGTGTGAGATTACCAGATAATTCTACGATTACTGTCATGATTGCTATTATTATCTTCATTATGCTGCTACTACACATGTGATTGAAGGAAAGGTACATGCTCATTGATCATTATTAGAACCATCTGCCCAAACATAGTAATTATGTAGTTGCTTCCATGTATAGGAAATACTTTTCGATGTAATGTCGGAAATCTCCAATTTTTCGTTAATCACATTAAAATTAAATTAATTGCTGAAACCTTTATTTGAGAGCAGAAATCGTGTTGCTTCTTTTTATTTATTTGCGCTTAGAAACGATGCTTGTAAAATGCGATATCTGGAGGTAAAACACTATTCAAAATGCAGGGATGTTAATGTCTGCCGTTAAATGCCAGGTGTATGCTTTACAGATGACTTGGTCAGACTGTTGTGAATCATATGGGAGTTACATTGCTGCTTATTAATATCTCCCTCATTTTTGTGTGTCGTGTTTAATAAACTACCGAAAAGATCATATGCAGTATGCAATATAGTAATAAAAATTGATTACAACTTACCATAATAAGGGTACAAAAACGTCTTTCTTCTTAACGCAAAATACTCCAAAACATTAAGAATTAGTAAGAGAAAGTTAAAAAATCATTCAGTGCCACACTTAAGTCAGTATTATCGACAGAAGCAGAAAAAAAAGGATTAACATGTGTGCAGTTCTGTAAATGTTGTGTCTATACATCCACGGACTAGAGAATAGAGGTAGCGATATAATGGCGGAGAGGTTTTCATTCCATGTCTTTACTGATTGTTGATCTGCCTTCGAGATTCTATTTTACAGAGGAGGAAAAGTATTGTAAATATAAATCGCGGTGGCTTCAGCGAGATTATTGTCTTTTATAAAAGTGTCATTACTGTTCACCTCATTGCTATTTCTTTCAATTACCTGCTGTATTTTGTCGATGTTTTTTACTTGCCGTGATATATCAATCGAAAGCTACTTTCGTCTTTAAGTTTTGCGCTCCACTGTATTAAGTGGATTTACAGTATGTGAGATTTCAGCAATATCAGCTCAAAATTTATTCTCCACTCATTAATGAGAATCTGGAAAAGCTGAGACCTTAATCATTATTTGCTAAAACCTTCATTCGAAGTTGTGCAAAGTTTCAAGTATGCCTTCAGTCCATTAAAATGGCAACACTATGAAGGGTAGGAAAACCAAAATTGTACTTATTGTGCGTATTCAGTACATAAGGAAGAATAGATTATTAAATTTTGGGAAATTTGGGATGTACATGGTATGAAATTTGGGTGAGCCACCAGCTATTGCAGCAACTAAGGCTCTAACCCGGTTGGGAATCGAGTCGAGCTGCGCTTGGAAGACAAATACGGGTTCGTCATTCTGTGCTGCTTCAACTCGACGCCAGAGTACAGCACTCGTTGCTGGCTAGCCTGTGGTGGCGCTCTCGGCAATCCATGACGCCATTTTCAGTGGGCGAGAGATCTGCGAAATGAGCTGGCTGGGGTGACAGTCGAACATCCTTTCTATGGACCTGGCTCAGAAGAGCAACACGTGGCCTTTCGCTATATTCTTGAACGAAATTTCGACCTCCAAGAGAGGATACGGCCACCGACCTCAGCAGGTCTGAAATGTAGCATATGCGTTCCAAGTTACCGGCTGTGCGAACCAGAGGTGATAGTGTTATGTACCGATACCGTCACACCAGCTGCTGAGCCTGTGTAACGAGGGTGGTTACAGTCTGGCAACGTCCATTCTCCTAGGAGACCCCACACACACAGACATGTCCACAGGCGACGCTGTACACAGGTGATTCCATTCTTGTCTCCAGTGTTGTAGGTTGGACAGACCACCATTGGCGCTGCCGCTGCCGCATCATGCGAAGCCGCAACAATAGTCGCTGTGCTCCAGATGTGGCAACACTGTCCACGTTACTTGAAAATGGCCATAAGGCCGAAATTGCAATAGTAACAATAAATATTTTATACAGTGAACGGCGACTATGATGTCTTTTAAGAAATATTATATGACTGTGAATCTCAACCATGAGACGTTAATAAAAATATCAGTTCGAAGATAATACGTACGACGACAATTAAATTGTTTAAGGAGTACATTAGTAGGCAACGAACTTAGTAGGCTTCTGGACGAAGTAAGAGCGGATGTATTCCATCTCCAGGAATAACATAGTCGTATGTCTGATGGAAAAATTCCAAGGCTTCCAAAACATTACTTGACTATCAGAGGGGCAAAAGAAACTAAGTCTGCAATACTAGTAACAAACACAGCCTTCATGGTAACAAACACAGCTCAAACCTCTCACGGTCACGATGCATGGATAACCATATCAAGTATTTTTACAACACTGAACAGTTCGCAGAGCTAATCAGAGAAATTGGACAATTTTACAGAGGTAAAACACTGCTTATACTCACAAACATTAACGCCCCCTCTATGCTCTGGTATGCTTATTGAACAGATACCAGAGAACACATAATAACTGACATCTTAAATGAGTGCAAACTCTTTGCTTTAAACAATGGAGGAAAAGCACCAATGTATTGTGGTAAGGCTGGAGGACTCAGTAATAAACACCAGCAAAAAAAACCACTAGCACACATAAAACATGGGAAGTACTGGACAAAGTAATACATAGTGACCACAATGCCATAATCATTAAGACAAACACACATACCAGGACTTCACAAGATCTGTCCCTCCATCTAGTTAGGGCAAACTGGCAGAAAATTGTTAGACATAATAGTTTCCACTACACGCTATCGGGGGTAGCATAGATTACAAAACACATACTTTGACAAATTTACTCCAAAGAGTGCAGCCGGGAGCCATTCCACGAGCGGGAGCCGGATGGAAACATAAACTACCTTGATAAACAGAGTTGACAGGACTACTGAAAGACTCGCGTGACAAAAGAAGATACTACCAAAGAGCCAAGAGAGAACAAGGACAGCAACTCAGCCTTAAGCTATACTGTGACGCGAAACAGAAATACAAAAGAGAACTAAACAAAACAAGAATCACATCGACAATTTTGTTAAAACACAGCTACAGAACAACATAACGTTTAAGTTACAGATGGAACGAATTAAGGTCCTAACAGTTCTGTCAACATTAAAACGGGAAGACGGTACGGCGACAAAGGGTTGGAGATGCTCAGCACACGACCATCAGCACACAGCCTTACGTTACCAAATGAGCAATATTTACGAAAACGGCGATGTAACCATCCATTTCACCTTTGGAATGGTAGCGCTGGCGACAGTTAGACTTAAAAATAGAGAGACACCCAGCCCAGGTGTAATACTTTCGGAAACTCTTAAGAATACTGTCACATAGATCACCCCCTTTCTAATGGGGATGGTAAACGACACCTTTCAACAAGGAATAGTCTCTGCTCTTTGGGAAACAGTCAATGTGGTCATTATTAAGAAAATAGAGGGCAAGGGCCCAACTGACCCCAAAATACAGGGTCAATCTGCCTTCTAAACACGTTGGCTAAGGCGCAGGAGCAGCTCCTTTGCGATCGACTATAAGCACACAGGTAACCCTTTGGCCTGAGTGCACAACAACGCAGTTTTAAGGTAAAAAGATCATTAGCTGACGCAATCAATCACGCTTTGGAGATACACACGACAAACAATAAATATGCAGCTACAATTTGAATCGACTTCTCAGGTGCCTTCTCTACGACTGTTACTGTAACAAGACGAAACATAACTTTTTTTAATTTGAATTACATAGCTAGTACTTACACAGATATTTCTTTTTTTCTATATTTATCCGACTGCTGGCCTGCGTTGTTTGCTAGTTTGAGGGAGATGCAAATATCAACTGTCCTGTGCAACAGTTTAATCGATTATTGCAAAAAACAGGGCAGCAGATTAGGAAGCAAGACATCAGAAAATAGTCAAGAAAATAACGAAAGTATGTCCGAATGGCTCAATATTTTGAGACATTGCTATCAAGCCATCATGAACAATTTGGATGCGAGTGACAGTGTAAATGGGGTAGTCGCTTATGCATCTGACTTATTAGTATTCGTGTCAGCAAACTCACGAGTACACCTAGAACACAAACCTACACAACTTCTCTTATGTATAAGTAATTAGTGTATGCAAAACAAACTCAAAACAGTTGTAAACAAAACAATATATCTATTACTCAAAGGGACACTGAAATGGAGTCGAGTTATTAGAATGGATTACCTTAATATAGAGAAGAAACAAGTAACACGATATTTAGGAATACACATTGACGAACGACTTACTTTCAATGTACACTCGAGATTGGCAATAGACAAAGCGAAACTGAAGCACCAACTATCAAAGCTAAATATCACCAATAAAAACTGCTTGGCGCATCGGCGCACTGCCTCTACCTAGTGACTTACAGGAACACAGTGAGGCAAGAATAGAGTGCCACTCAGAACGTCGGGTGTATTTGGCACCACATCTGTAGTTGCCTTGTGTGTGGTTCTGAGGACTTGCCCCATTGACATCACTGTCTGCCACAGAAAAGTGGCATATTGGCTAAAGTGGGCAGACATGATTAGGTTCGAGAAATAACACGGGAAAACGTTGTAGGCATGCGTACATCAAACAGCTGGTGCCTTGACAAATGGCAACCGGAATTGGAAACGACCGGCAATGGCTACTGCGTTTTCTGTTTCTTCAACATTTGGTAACAGCTGAAGCTGGTGTCCGCCTGTTTAGCTGGGTGGCAACGTGCTCGCCTCCCATGCAAGCGGGCTCGGGTTAGATTCCCGGCCGGGTTGGGGATTTTCTCGGCTCGGGGACTGGGCGTTGTGTTGTCCTCATCATTTCATCCTCATCACCGGGGCTCAAGTCGCCCAATGTGGCGTCGAATGAAATAAGACCTGCACTTGGCGGCTGAACTTCCCCGACTAGGGCCCTCCCTGCGAACGATGCCGTCCGCTCATTTCCATTTTTTTGGCATACGGATCCACGCCACTTTTTGACTACTCAATACTCGTACCCTGCACAAATGAGCCGCTTTGGTCTTAGCTGGAATGGTAGGTACGCATGTGGGGCATATGGGTCTCGTGCCATGTCAATTAGATTGAAACACTCTCACACACTTAAGACCTGTAACATAAATGTTAAGAAACGCAAACAAATGGTGAGCTCTAAGCAACATCGCTGATAGACAAGAAAATCCATAAGGCAGATAATGAACAGACAGCCAACAAACACTACAACAGGACACAAACTCAGACACAGGCACAGACACTGATATAGATGCGCCGAAACAGAAAAAGACACAAAACAACATCAGACACAGACTCGTAACACAACGAGCATAACGTCTACAATACACAGAAGCGCCAAAGAAGTTGCTATAGGCATGCGTGTTCAAATACAGAGATACGTAAACAGGCAGAAGACGGCACTGCGGTAAGCAACGTCTATATAAGACAAGTGTCTGGCGCATTGTTAGATCTGTTACTGCTACTACAATGGCAGGCTATCAAGCTTTAAGTAGTTTGAGCGTGCTGTTATAGACGGCGAACGAGCGACGGGGCACATCATCTCCGAGGTACAGTGAAGTGGTGATTTTCCCGTACGACCATTTCGTGAGTGTACCTTGATTATCAGGAATCCTTTAAAACATCAAATCTCTGACATCGCTGCGGCTAAAAAAAAGATCCTACAACAACGGGACCAAAGATGACTGAATCGTTCAACCTGACAGAAATGAACCCCTTCCGCAGATTGCTGCAGATTTCAATGCTGGCGCATCAACAAGTGTCATAGTGCGAACCATTCAAAGGAACATCATCGATATGGCCTTTTGGAACCGAAGGCCCACTCGTGTACCCTTGATGACTGCATGACACAAAGCTTTACTCCTCTCCTGGGCCCTCAACACCTACGTTGGACTGTTGATGACTTGAAACATGTTGCCTGAACCGTGCGACTGCTACGGTCGCAGGTTCGAATCCTGCCTCGGGCATGGATGTGTGTGATGTCCTTAGGTTAGTTAGGTTTAAGTAGTTCTAAGTTCTAGGGGACTGATGACCACAGCTGTTAAGTCCCATAGTGCTCAGAGCCATTTGAACCATTTGAACCATGTTGCCTGATCGGGCGAGTCTCGTTTCAAATTGTATCAAGCGGATGAACGCGTACGGGTATGGAGACAACCTCATGAATCCCTGGATCCCGCATGTCAGCAGGGGACTGCTCAAGCTGGTGGAGGCTCTGTAATGGTGTGGGGCGTGCGCAGTTGGAGTGATGTGAGACCCCTCATACGTTTAGATACGACTCTGACAGGCGATACGTATGTAAGCATCCTGTCTGATCACCTGCGTCCATTCATGTCCATTGTGCATTCCGAAGTACTTGGGCAATTCCAGCAGGACAACGCAACACCCCACACGTCCAGAATTGCTACAGACTGGCTCCAGGAACTCTCTTCTGAGTTTGAACACTTCCGCTGGCCCCAAAACTCCCCAGACAGAAACATTATTAAGCATATCTTGGATGTCTTTCAATGTGCTGTTCAAAAGAGATCTCCACCCCTGGTACTCATAAGGATTTATGGACAGAGCTACAGGATTCATGGTGTCAATTCCCTCTAGCACTACTTCAGACATTAACAGAGTCCATGCGACATAACGTTGTGACACTTCTGAGTGCTCGCGGGGGCCGTACACCATTTTAGGCAGGTGTACCAGTTTTTTGGCTCTTCAGTATAAATAAATAATTATAAGAAAAGTAGACGTAGTGTATCTGAATTACAACGAGACAATCAATACATCTAAGGAATAAGCCCTACTTGGAGGCGAGGCTCCAAGTTTATGTTCCGACGCCCCCATCCAAACTATGGCACTGGTTAAGATAAACAGCATGATGCACACAAACATGTAATATAACAGCACATCTACTGCATGTAGAGCTGCGTCTAGGTATAGCAACACATATACTGCAATGGTATACCCTACGCATAAGCACTTAAAAGATGTAGTAAGTCTTACTAGTTCTTGGACAACAGAAACCAATATACAAAGAGTCACTTCCAATATAAATCATTTTATAATATTAGAAAACATAATTTAGAATGCTGCTTCAGGTGAGACAGACTAGATCATTCTGTTGATGTCCCTCCCACGTGGAATAGCGACAGCATGAATCATAATTTATATACTCTATCTCGTTTTAACAGTAAAAGAAAATTTTTCCCATATTTATATTGTTTTCGTCTAAGTTACTAACACCCCATTTCCAGAAACTAATTTAATTTTCTTTGTAACTCTTTGTTATTGACCTCTGTTTTATCGCTGAAAACAAATTTAGCTAATACTGTGGAACAATTTGCTGTTACATGTAAAATTGTGTAATGTACGACCTGCTTTTCACGGTTCCTCACCTCAGTCGGTAAAAACGGAACACTTGTAGGATCGTTTTGTTGTCCATCTGCCTCTCCAACTGTTCAAAACCCTTTTTCTCAGGAAAAAGTAGACTTAACAAGTTGACATTTATGTCACATACAGAGATCTACGGTCCCCTTACGGTGTAAAAAATTGAAGTTTTTAAGTCAATGCAGTCAAAAGATGCCGCCGTTTACGTCACATATTTTAATACTCGCAAAATCGCTCTTCAGAACTATAGGGTACTTCCTGTTGGGCTAGATTCATGAAATTCGTTAAAAGGCAGGTTTACAGTGCAACCAAAGAAAAAATCCGAAAACTATAAATTTATAATGACATCACACGAATTTTTTTTCTTATTTGTTATCAGACTGTCTGTGAGTCCAACCGTGAAGACCCCGTTTTCTCAGGAACGGATAGCGTAGTCTGCGAATATTTGTTTCACAAAAAACTTTAGACGCTGCATCTACGTGCTGTAATCGCTGTGGATGTCTGATGATGGATAAATTCCGAAACGCTTGCGTGACCAATGGCTCAAATGGCTCTGAGCACTATGGGACTCAACTGCTGAGGTCATTAGTCCCCTAGAACTTAGAACTAGTTAAACCTAACTAACCTAAGGACATCACAAACATCCATGCCCGAGGCAGGATTCGAACCTGCGACCGTAGCGGTCTTGCGGTTCCAGACTGCAGTGCCTTTAACCGCACGGCCACTTCGGCCGGCGCGTGACCAATGATCTCATTCCGTGCCTGATGTTTGACGTTTACCATTGCTACACAGTCAGCCTGAATGCCGAACTGCTGATTATTATAATGACGGTCGCCTGCCTCCTGCACGATTTTAGGTCGCGTTTATAACGTTCAAATAAAACATTCTCGAAAATCTTGGAATCCCTGGGACTGACATCTTGCCAGTATCAATGCCGATAGCAGGCACAGATGGTCAAGATTCTCGATTCACAGAATAGATGAACTACCTACATACATGATTAAATTTATACGGAACACTCAGTGCGCGAGTCCTAGTCGCGCCTATCCAGTTTTTAAAATATCAGGCAGCAAGTCGTTAAATATGTAATAAATGAAATGGAATGTCTGTGTGAACACTTATCTTGATACGAACAAGATCGCTTTGAGTCAATGTACGTGTCTTGCCCGTTTAATCCTACAAGACCGGGCAAATACTACGTCTTTCCTCTCTGACACTAGCCGCGTGGGGCCAAAGAGGTCCAGCATGGCGCTAAGTAGCCCTCCCTCAGCCCATCGATTCCATATTCGCATGACAGTTGTGGGATCCCGGCAACACGAGCCGTAATATCACAGAGCTTTCAACTGCAGTCTCGATAGGCCACAATTCCCCCCCAGTCGAATTCCGTCACGTGACAGTATAATTCCATCATGTGATGGTAGACGTTCTCATTTCTTACATGACGCATAACACTATCTCCTCACAAACAACCAACACTGAAATATATACAGAACATAGATGAGTAGACAGAATGCATTGGTTGAAAAGCAACAGGACCCATGTGAGTCCAAAATTAAGCATTACAAAACAGTGATCAAGCCAGAACTGCTGTATGCAGCAGAAACCCTAAACATGAAATGAAATGTCGTGTGACGAGGGCCTCCCGTCGGGTAGACCGTTCGCCTGGTGCAAGTCTTTCGATTTGACGCCACTTCGGCGACTTGCGCATCGATGGGGATGAAATGATTATGATTAGGGTAACACAACACCCAGTCCCTGAGCGGAGAAAATCTCCGACCCAGCCGGGAATCGAACCCGGGCCCTTTGGATTGACAGTCTGTCACGCTGGCCACTCAGCTACCGAGGGCGGACACCCTAAACATGAATCGCATAGGCCAGACAGAACAATTAGAAATAAAAGAGAGAAATTTTTTAAAAAAATCGTAGGAACAAAATTTCGTTATAGTTGTGTAAGTCAAGAACGAAACTCGTTACAAAGCATTTAAAAACTCTCAGATGCTATACAAAAACGAAATTCTTACGGTCATCTCAGAACTATTGACTTCTTCAACAACCGCATAACGAAACCTAATTACTTTATGGAAACTGAAAAAAGACTAAGAGAATTAAAAATAACAAAAAAGTCATTACACTATAGAACACCTCAGGTAAATACCACAGACGGAAAAATAAGCTTTCAAGACAAATCTACAGTAATGTATAAGGTCAGGACGTTTAACGTTTTTTCTTGATCGTGTTTCTTCACATTTTTAGACGATACTCTGTTTCGAACGGAGACAAACATGCACTTTATAACGAGTGTAAAATGATGGGTGTTCCTGGTTACAGTACATAAGGATAGGGGTGTCGGAAGTACTGAAAAGGGTATTATGTAGCAAAGGATACGGGATGTCTGCATGTGAGGGACAGATACGTTGGACGTGATATCAGTAAAAGAGTGAGATACCGGCAGGGCAAGGGAAAGATGGATTGGAGCCTTCCTTTTGAATATTATGAGAGGTGTAGGGTAGTTTATAGTTGGAATGAGGGATAGCTGTAGGGGGCAAGTCCATGGTCTGAGAAGAAAAGCGGTTAAAATTACGTTGTGAAAGCACAGGGTGATTACAATTAAAGTTAAACTTTCCAAATGCCGCAGAATAACGTCAAATTGCAATGGAATATTATCGGAGAAGGGGAAAAACGTATGGCAGAAGAAAAAAAAAAGTGTGAACATTGATAGGTGGTGCTGTATGTGTCAGAATACGTAAATGAAAACACTTGTCATGAGCACGACCCTTTGAAGTTGGTATAAACACGCCGAGTGCACAGCTTTTCCTCCTTTCGCGTCTGCGACATCCGCCATCACTGACTCAATACAGGATTGCGCTCTGCTTGTAAAGCTGTATTACAAGAATGATGACTGTGCACATGTCGCTCTGCAGAAGTTCCGGATACTGAAGGGTTCAAAAAAATGCGTTGCTCCGATTACTGCCGTGTGTCTGGAGAAAATGATTCGGAAATCCGAAAAGACGGGTTCTTTTGGTGTACAACTTGTTAGAGGAAGCAAACGAATTGATTCGACGTCAGTGGAAACACTGACCACAGCAATGCGGGAGGAGACGAGTGGTGGTGTGCAAAGGTGTAGGGCACGGAGAATTGCCCGTACACTGGACATAAACGTGAGCATGGTGCGTAAAATCCTACGAAACATTCAGAATTACTCATGTGAACGAGTAGCTCCTGTTGACCTGCCAGCAAGAGAGACCTTCGCTTTAGAATTCTTTGCTGGCATGGAAGTGGACACTGACTGGACGTGGAAGATTTTGTGGACAGACGAAGCCCACTTCCATCTGATAGGGTATGTCAATACACAGAATTGTCGAATATGGCAACGGAAAATCCACACACAAATCAACCGGTACCACTTCATCCTGAAAATGTCACTGTGTGGTGTGGGTTTACTGCACCATTTATCATACGGCCATATTTTCTCGATGAGACACGTGCCTCTGGTTCTCTTACCTGCACCTCACTGGCAAGCGCTCTGAGCGTCTTTTGCGCAACCGCGTCATTCCAGCTCTCCAACAGCTTGGATGTGTGGATGGGATCATTTTTATGCAAGATGGTGCACCTGTGCACATTATAAATACAGTTAAGGAGCTGCTGAAGCGCCATTTCGGAAATGCTAGAATTATCAGCATCCATTTCCCTACAGTCTGGCCATCCTGATCACCTGATCTTAATTCGTGTGACTTCTGGCTATGGGGTATCGGAAAGATGTTGTGTTCAGTGTTCCGATTGTAAACTTAGCTGCATTGAAGGCAAGCATTGTGCAACACATTCTGAACGTGACCTGGGAAACACTTCGATCAGTTGCGGAACATGCTGTTTCTCGATTTCAGCTTGTTAAAGAAAAGGGTGGACAGCATATTTAACATGTTTTGCGCCAATCACACGGAAATTAATAATACGATTTGATTTTGAGTGACGCTTTTTATGCGGTTTTTGGCCTCAGGACAATTAAAAACCGATGTGATTGATGCTTTTTATGCGGTTTTTGGCCTCAGGACAATTAAAAACCGATGTAATTGATGCTTTTAATGCAGTTTTTGGCCTCAGGACAATTAAAAACCGATGTGAGTGATGCTTTTTTGTGGTTTATGGCCTCGGTACAATTAAAAACCGATTTTTACCATCCTATGTGATATGACCTTGCCGTGGCGGATGGGCTTACATAACTAACAGTATCACGTCTATACACCCATGCACATTGAGTAGTGCAGTATCTTTAACTTCAAACTTACACCTTAGGCATTGTTGTATGACTCTTTGTCATTTGTAGTCGACCACTATTAAATTATGATGCTTACAGCGCCATCTATTGCTACTCTTGTAACTATTTATTTTTCTTCTGCCACGCGTTTTCTCCCTTCTCCGATAATATTCCGTTGCAATTTCACGTCATTCTGCTATTTCTACAGCGGTTTGAAAGTTTAACTTTAATTACAAATCTAGAGTGTTGGCAGAAAGACCTCGACACATATTTTTTCTTCTTACATATAATTTAAAAAAAAAATTGTATACAAAACATATGCTGTTACGTTTTCTTCCTCGTAGTCTCAACAGAAAACAGAATAGTTGTATTTGTTGGCTGTCTGTTAGTGATTAGAATACTGCGATGGAAAACGAATCGCCTGAAACCCTATAATACTACCTGTTCACAGAATAAAATTATGTCAAGTACTGTCATTGGAGCTATAATTCTCAATGATCCAAGAGATGTAAAGGTCACTCTCGTATTCCGAATGCCAATGATCCCAGTTGATTGACCCATTCATTTTAAGCGACTTCAGTTATCATCTCGAAAGATAAGAAGAGGGTCAGAAAAAAGAAATACTGGGCACAAGGAAAGAAACAACATGCAAAGAAATGACTGATCCATAGTACTCCAAAGAGGATGAAACGAAAGAAGAAGAAGATGCTGATGTTATTCCTTCCTTTCTTCCTTCCTTGCTTACTACTTGCAATAGAGATGATATTAGCATGTAGTACACATCATATCAATTTTATGTTTATTGAATGTTGCAATTTGAGTGTTTTTACACTTATACCGATTGACAGTTGTTTTTGTGGCTTCAGTATGAAGACTACGCTAGATTATCCTGTGGAAACCTCTTCATCTCTGCATAACTACTGTAGACTGCATCCATCTGAACCTGCTTACTTTGTTCGACCCTCTGTTTCCTTCTACAACTTTTACCAGTAACACTGCCGGCCGAAGTGGCCGTGCGCTTAAAGGCGCTGCAGTCTGCAACCGCAAGACCGCTACGGTCGCAGGTTCGAATCCTGCCTCGGGCATGGATGTTTGTGATGTCCTTAGGTTAGTTAGGTTTAACTAGTTCTAAGTTCTAGGGGACTAATGACCTCAGCAGTTGAGTCCCATAGTGCTCAGAGCCATTTGAACCATTTGAACCAGTAACACTTCTATTCATTACCAGCTTTACGATACTTGAAGCTTCGGGAGGTGTGCTGTCAAACGATACATTGTTTTAGTCAGATTGTGCCATGAGTTTATTTGCTCTCTAATTAGATTCAGTACCTTTTCATTAGTTATGCAGTCTACCGTGAAACAGCGTAAGTGGCTGTCCAGAGTATGAATCTTTGCTAGTAGTGTTAGTAAAAGATATTTTTGAGTTACTTTGCAGTAAAAACTTTTTAAAGACAAGATCGGATAAAAATTTCTTTATTTAGAAACAACAGATTTCGACGGTCATGAACTGTCATCTTCAGGTATTCAAAAATGTTAGCCATAAAATATGTTCATTTTGAGTTGGAGCTCGCGCCAAGCTGTCATGTGAATAAAATGTACCACATTATATAAACGTTTGTAATAAATAAATACATGTGCTACACTTTATCTACATGACAACTTGGTACGAGGTCCAACTGTATGAATACATTTTATTAAGAAGCATTTTTGAAGACCTGAGATGAAAGCGAAGTGTGACGAAACCGGCTGTTTGTAAATAAAGAAATTTGTATGCGAACTTGGTTTTAGAAAGTTTTTACCAAGTAAAACAAATCGCTCCTTCTGCTGTATCAACATGAGAAAATTCAATCATATTGCTTTCAGTCTTGCAAGAGAGAGAAAACGTGTGTAATGCTTTAGAAGCTTTGTGAACAGTTTGTTCCGATTGCTATTTGTGATGTGAATTTTTGTTGTCAAGAAATGGACTATAATGAACTTTACTTGAAATTTAAGCTTTTTCTCGTTTATTTCAAGTTGTGAGACGTACAGTGTGATTGGTGAACTGGGACATTATTTGAAGAGGAGTAAGTTAGCTGCAGCTAAAACTGGCTCACTTACAACTGGTGTGACTGACCAGGATGAAACTGGTTTGTTTTAGCAAACTATTTCAAAGGGCTGGAAATACGACTCAGTTAAGTGACCAGTGATGTGAGAAATATCATGCCACTGGGTGACCCCAAAAATGAGGTTCAGAACGCTTGCAGCTGAGAGTCCGCATGTACTGGTGTGGCGCAATGTAACTGCTGCTGGTGCAGTTTGCAGTTCTGGCATCTTTGAATTTTTCCCAGTAATTCGAGTGTGCCTAGTGCATATGCACTGGGATGGATTGTTGTGATTGCGATTGCTGTGTTATGTTCATCTCATTATTCATCCTGTGCAGCTGATCAGGTTCTTTGTTGACTCTAACGTCTTTGCTGTCTTTGACATCGCAATATCATTGGCGAGCTCCAAAGATATTATTTCTTCTACTTCCTGAATATTAGTTCACTTTTCTAATTTCCCCAGTGTTTCTTCGCTACTTGTTCAGTGTGCAGGTTGAATAACATGTACCATCCTTTTACCGCTGCATTTCCAACTATCGGTACTGCTTCTTTTTCATATCCTCCTATTTTTGTAGTTGCAGTCTGGTGTCTATACAAGTTGCTCCCTGTATTTCATGTCTGATACCTGCAGAATATCAAAGAGTGATTCTAGTCAACATTATCAAAACATTCTCTAAATGCACAAATGCTTTAAATGTAGGTTTGTCTTTCTTCAGTTTATAGTATTGTAATCCTAAGCCAAATAAAATAAAATGGTATTAGATTATACTGTTTTGGTAACTAATATTGTGCTAAGTGTATATGATATCCGTGGCTCAGGTATCGATTGTATCTGCCCTGTGTCTGTGTCTGGCCTGTTGCTGGCACACTGACGACGCCTGTCCTCAAGAGAGCGCGTAAGTGACGGCGAGCGGGTATAGAGGTATGCGCGGCTAGCAACGAGGAAGTGATTTGATGGCAGTGGTGTGGACAGTTGGAGGTCCGGGTTTACCGTGGACATGTGAGCACTCTGTTGGTCCGAACACAGTTGGATGGATGGATTTTAACTGTCAGTTACTCGATCGCTGGAGGAAGCGAGACAGGTCGAGGAACCGTTATGTGTCCCTGTTATGGATTATATGATGAGAGCTTTTGTAACGGACAGTAATTTTGTTTGAGTGATGTGTGAGTACTGCATCTTGGTTCCTTTGGTATTCGTGATCGTTCTTCTGATTTGCTGTTGCGAGACAAAGGCGCTCACTTGTATTTTTTTTCCAGGGTGTGTTTAGCCAGTTTTCTGGACACGTACTGGCGATTTGCAGCGAACATGGAAGAGGATTTGATTTTGTTGTCAACTTGCCTCATTACTGAGAAGAGTGTCTGGGTTGTTTGTGTACACAACCTCTCACTTTTTTGTCAAATCTTTATGCAACTTACCTTTCTGAAGTGTTAATTATTCACTACCCGGCGGTCTTCTTTAATTCATTAGTGCCTTGTGTCATATTAGAAGAGTGCTTAATGCACTTATTGTTGAAGACAGCTGTAAACTACCTGTCTGGCGTATTATCTATCCAATGCTCGCCAGCCTTCTTTAATTAATTTACTTTTAGGTATATTATTTGAATAGTGTTTAACACTTTCATTGTATGCTAAACCCGTTTAATTAATTGGTATTTTGTAGAATACAGCTTCACGTATACTGTACTTGTCCAAATTGTTTTATTAGGTTTTTTATTTTGTTAGAATAGTGTTTAATTTTGCTGATACATGTGTGTTACAGGATAGATTAGCCATTATTTAATGCCTTAATTATCGAATCTAAGGTCAAATTCGATCTTGTAGTATTTCCCAAATAATTTTGCAACGTAACTCCTCATACATCTGTGAAAAAGGTATCTATTTTTTATTTTTTTTAATTTATTTATTGATTTATTTAACTTGGCAAGATTAGGGCCATCAGGCCATCTCTTACATCTAACCAGGCATTCTACTTATTTTACATTCATATGTTTTAGTAGGCATGTTAATCTACATCTAGTACAAGTAAAAGTAAAAAAAAATTACAAAGGCACACTTGGAAAAATACATACATATAGAGTTTACATTCGTAGATGATAAGTACTCTTATAATTAGAGATTATGAAAGAGACAGATTTTGGATAGGAGTGCTAGCAGCAGGGAGTAGGAGGGAGACTGATGGTAAAGGAGAAGAAGAATAGAGACATGACGAAACATAATTAAGGAAATATAAAGAAAAAGAAGATTGCGTGGCTAATAGAGATAGACGAAGAGGAAGAAGAGAAAGGTGCAAGATAGGAGACACTAGCTTTGCTATTTGACAGAGGAGAGGATTGGCCACGTACATTAATTTAGTGGAAAACATTATGAGGATGATAGTAGGAAATGCTTCAACTTCTTCTTAAAAGCAGCAGGCTCAAATGGGTTCAAATGGATCTGAGCACTATGGGACTTAACTTCTTAGGTCAGCAGTCCCCTAGAACTTAGAACTAATTAAACCTAACTAACCTAAGGACATCACACACATCCATGCCCGAGGCAGGATTCGAACCTGCGACCGTAGTGGTCGCGCGGTTCCAGACTGAGGCGCCTAGAACCGCTCAAAAGCAGCAGGAGACTGAATTTTGCGCAAGATAAGGGGCAGTTTGTTCCAGAGGCGGACAGCGGCAACTGAGAAGGAGTTTGCAAAAGTTTTTGTTTTGTGAGTGGGCATAGCTAGTATACCAAATAAGAGTGATCTCGTGTTACGATTATGATGGCATGAATGGTTTTTAATCTCTGAAGCAAGGTACTGGGGTGCTTTCGCGACGAGGAGTCGGTGAAGTAGACATAGAGTGTGGTAGTCACGCAATTTGTCCGGCCGCAGCCACCCTAGCTGGGAGTATGAAGCACTAACATGATCATATCGGCGAATGTTGCAGGTGTAACGCACACAGGCATTCATGGTTAGTTCTAGCCGTGTTTTCACTAATCATGCTTTATTGAATTACATCACAATAGTGGAGGTTCGGTAGAACGAGTGATTGCACGAGCTGGCGTTTCAAATCCTGTGGAAATACGTTCCGAAACTTTTCGAGAGCATAGAGACAAGCGGACGTCTTCCGGCACACTGCGGCTGTATTTTCCGCCCAGTTGATATGCTCATCCAAAGTTGCACCCAGGTTCTTAACTGTTTTCTGATATGGTATTGGAATACCGTCGAGCAGAATAGGAGGCAGCCGTTCGCGGAAATCTGAACTTATTAATTTCTGATGGGCTATTAAGATTACTTGTGTCTTTTTTGCATTTAGTTTAAGCCCCAGGTTTTTCGCCCACGTCATTACTGAAGACAGATAATTATTCATCTGAGCGATTGCAGTGCTTATATCTTCAGGTCTGATACTTAGGTAGAGCCGGAGGTCTTCGGCATAGAAATGATATTTACAGGAGGACAGAACCGACGAAATATCGTTGACATATAAAGAAAACAAAAGTGGTCCTAGGACTGATCCTTGTGGCACTCCCGAGGAGACATGTGTCCAGGAAGATTTTACATTTACGCAGACAACACACTGCTGTCTGTCTTTTAAGTAGCTTTCAAACCATCTCATTGCACTATCTGAGAAATTAAGCTGTTGCATTTTTCTGAGCATTATCTCAAAGTTAACAGTGTCAAAAGCTTTGCTGAAGTCAATATTGTTGCCCTTCGGCCTTCGATGGCATATTTCAGGTCGTCGGTTACTTTAATTAAAGCAGTGTTTGTGCTGTGATGTTTACGGAAACCGGATTGAAATTTGTCATATAGGTTGAATTCATGCAGGTGTTCAGTGATTTGATCATGAACAATATATTCAAGTGCTTTGGAAACAGCAGGCAGTATGCTAATTGGTCGGTAATCACTAGGCAGTTGCGAGTTTTTGATCTTAGGGATGGGCCGAATTATGCTTCTTTTGCATGCAGTGGGGTATATTCTGTTCACGAGGGAAAAATTAAATATGTCAGTTAAGACAGGTACTAAGATATCGGCAAACATTCTTAATCATGGTTATACTGATACCGTCATTGCCTATCGCATCAGAAGAGATTCTCATTATTGTTTTTCTTGCCGCATTTATTGTTACGTGTTTTAGATGGAAGGTATCTTTGTTAGTTATCCAGTTAGGGTATTCTTGTGGAGGGTAATTATCAGCCGTGTGGGTATTCAGAGGTGCAGAGACGAATACACTTAATTCGTTAGCTGAGACATGAAAAGCAGTTTCCGATTTTGCCTTTCCGACCCCCAGGCTAAGGAGATTTTTCCATAGAGCCGTGGGCGTAAGACAATTGGTCAGCTGATTCTAGTAAACCCGCATTACTTATCATTAGCTATTTTCCGAGCTAGCTGCCTGAATAACAGCAGTCTTGCGATTAGTTTGTTTGCCGTTTCTGTCTGCCAGGCTTGGCTGATTCCTTCTATATATCTGGTCGGCTATTGCCGTTGTTGCTTACCTGTAAACCCCGAGATTAAGCGTTTGTTTTGCTTTGGTGTTCTGTATTTTAATTATATGTAGTACCGACAAGGGAATCTGTATATTTATAATCAATTCTCCTTATGATATAATGCAACTGATTCCCTCTGCTTAAGTAAATCTAAGCAACACCACCTAGAGACGGCACAATATCAACCCAGTGTTTTGGTCGCCCTTGCACCGTAAACTCCGTCCGAACAGTCCTCGTAAAGCCCTACGGTACCGACCGAACGCCCTGTCATCGTCTACTGACAGGCGTCACTGGATGCGGATATGGAGGGTCATGTGGTCAACAGACAGCTCTCCCGGCCGTTATCAGTTGTTGCGACCAGAGCGACTAATTTTCGATCAAGTAGCAGCTCAATTGGCCTCCCGAGAGCTGAGTGCATCGCGTTTGCCAACAGCGTTCGGTAGACCCGGACGGTGACCCATCCATGAGCTAGCAAAGCCCAACAGCGCTTAAATTCGGGGATCTGATGGAAGGCGGTATTACCACTGCGGCAAGACTGCTATCGCACCGTAAAGCTCACTGTTTTAATGCGCCTGGTTATCTACCCGTCCGTCCAGGTGTGTTCAGACGTAAGCTTAAGATCCTTCAAAACTGTTACTGAAAAGTTTGTTGTATTTTAAGCAAATTTCACGTAAGTACTTTTACCAATTGTAAAGCTTGTTTGCCGCGGGGAGTGGCCGTGCAGTTTGAGGCACCACGCCACGGAATGCACGGCCCCTCTGGCCGGAGGTTCGAGTCCTCCCTCTGGCATGGGTGTGTGTGTTGTTCTTAGCAGAAGTTTAAGTTAGTTTAAGTGGTGTGTAAGTCTAGGGACCGATGACCTCAGCAGTTTGGTCCCTTAGGAATTTACACACATTTGAACATCTTTTTAAAAGCTTGTTTGCATGGTCACCGGCAAGTAGCTCAGTTAGCCTCTATGTCTGAAATGACATTTAAGCTCCATTTAGTGAAATTCTGTTTGCTTAAAGTTGGCCAGTGTTACCGTAAACTGGTCTTTACGGCCGTGGCAACGTGCTCCTTAATGAATTTTGTGTGTAAAACATAAGTACTGTTACGGCTTCTGCATCACTTGTTGGCAGCAGACACAGTGGCTGCGCCAAAGACTGAGACAGCGTGGAGTTTTACAATTATTTATTGAACTTTCTTTACAATTTCTCCCTTGTCGTTGCTGCCCAGCCCTGCAGAACCCTCCGCCTGGCTGCTGCTGTGTAGATTCTCCGACGATGTGCGCAATGCGCACCGCTGATCGTACTCTGGAGCCACCAGTGCTTCGCTGAAGCCAGGATGCCCTGTGGTTGAGATGAACTCGTCGCCGCCAGGCGCCCAGTATGGCATGGCCACGGAGTCGCGTCGCCGTGAGGTCAGCTGCCGACGCCTGCTGCACCGGCGGCTGGGAAGCTGTCAGTCGCGATGTCCGCGAGGTCCCGTCATGGATCGACCACGCGCCGTGGGACCGGGTTGCCGTGAAGTCCGGGCGTCAGTCCCCGGCGGCACCTGTGACCAAGACCGCGCTGCGGCCGGTCCTGCTGGAAGTTCTCGCTGTAGTTAATCAGCCATAGTGCCGACCGAGCTCGGGCCGACCTCCAGAGCTGAAGTTGACATCTGGCGGCGAACGGATGACTCCTGCGAGCTGGAACAGACTTCCGGAATCGTCACCTACGAAGATTGAACATTTGGACACGGACCACGTCCGTCCTGAGATACGAACTGCTTCCTAATGGCTTCTGTCTGTTGCTGCCTGCGCTCCACTATTTATATCCGGCAGGAGGACGTTTTTTACCCTCGGTGGTAGCTTTTTGTTATTACTCCCGCAGTATATTGCAGCGTAACTTAGCGTGCTCGCCTCACTTCCCCTTACTCAGCACTCTCCAGGCTTCGCTCGGCGCTCGGTCTGTGTGCGTACTTGCGTCAGTCTGTTGGTAGACTGCTGCTGTCAGCAAGGCTATCTGTGCGTGCTTATTTGGCAACGCCTCGGTCGCCGGCGTGCCTCTGTTTTGCCATTCTCCACTGCATGAAGCAATGCTTACTACATGTGGCCGCAACAGTACTTTATCCCCAGATTACTAAAGCCTCGTAAAATTGCAGTTGCCACCAGTTCGCGGTTCTCGCCAGTTTGGTATTGTCAGTATAGATTATTTTGTATGTGGCACACCGCTGGGGACCTTAAAATTGTGATTAACTAGTCCAAAGACTATAAATTATTACTTCCCTTGAATAAAATCAGGAGTGATTAAATATACGATGGTTTAGTAACAATGTAACATCCACCCCCCCATTTAGTGTTCTAGGGTTAGATAATTTTGGCTTCTCTGTGGTAGATATTTATCATCGGGCATTAAGCTGTATGTGCAATTGCTTAGTGTAATTACTTATTCTATCAATTGACGTTCTTGACCTGTACCTGTCTTTAATGAGCAACGCAATATGCATATTAATAACCTTACTGCAACTGCTTGGTACTTAATTTGATAACTGGCCCACCCAACATAGGGCGATCCTTTTCTTCACTGGTCATCACTGCTCTTACCATTAATCTGTGTATTTTGTGAATGTCAAGAGTTTAATACTTTCAATAATAAAGTGCTGTTCATGTGCAATTTGTGTTCCCACTACTTTTCCACTCCCCAACCAGTTCGCTACCGCTTCAAAAAGCTACGAAAGACACCGACGTAATTGCGCCGGACAGAGCTTAAGCCCGGTTAATCTGCGACCCTGAGGCGTGTAATTCTGTTTCTCGCTGCACACGCGTTAAGCACCGCCTCCGTCAGCTAATGCGCTCGCCCTGGTATTGTCAGTCTAATTGTGATATGCTGGTCGCCGGTAAACTGGCACGCAGTATATCTTTGTGCGTTGTTTGGGGATTTGGCAGCAGTGCATATTAGCATTGTTAACGACGTCGAGCCGCCACGCGTGAGCAGCAGTCGTGCGGTGAAGGATTACTGCTCGCCGCGGATCCTCACGCACGGGTCTACGCAACATGCCCTGCGTGTGGGAGACAGGCGAAACTGCTTCACCACACTGTCACCGACGCCGTTGCTTATTAGCGATAAAGGCAGCTTCTAGACAGGGGTAATCAATCCAATATATTCTCACAATTGGTGAGTTTCCACTCTGTTTGTACACAGCGAGGAACCGAAGGCAGGACCCAGATCGATTTTGTGTATCAGCGTGAGGTTGGCGCTGAAGTCGAGAATTACCAGAATCAAGGAAAGGACATGGAAGGACTAGGCCCCTTTAACCAACATCATTTACTCCTTGAAAAACAATATTTTTATTTTTATATATATTTTTGAGTAATCCACCTTCAGAAACAGTTAAGAAAATGAAAGTTGATTTGACAATTTTGGCCTTTTTGAAGTTTTTAAATTAAACCATCTTAAATAAATGAGGTAATTAAAATAATTTAAACATTTCTAGATAAATCTCTTCAAAACATTAAGCAGATCCGCAAAAGGTAGACAACAAAAGATTTACATTAAACTTAGAACATGGTTACGATATGTATTATACATTAAAGGGAAAACTTATCGTGCGAAGCCAGTTAATCAAAGACCTCTCAAACTATAGTAAAATTTCGTTTACAGTGCAAGTCACATAAGATACTCAACGTGAGGGCAGACAACAAGGACTGCAAACAATCAGCAAGCCACGCTGGGGAATGTTCGAGAGCCGTGCAAACGGCTGCCAGTAAGCTAGGCTTCGCGGTGAGAAGTCACCGACACAAAATACTCTCCCAGAAACACAGTAAGTAATGTTGACAAAAAAAAGTGACTATATTGTACTACAAGTAAAGTTATGGTTTAACCATGATTGTGCATCCAGTACGTTCATACGCCCTAAGAATTAAGCTTCGCTAACAGAGAACTATAGAAAGATAGCTATAAACACTTTCAGGAAGGAATACAATAAGCAACGCGCTCGGATCTTACCATTAACTGAAGCTCACAACATGCTTTAAAAAAGGGCTAAAAAATTGTGATACCAGAGCTCAGCAGCTTCCAAAACATCGTAAAACCAAATACCTGCTTTTCTTGCATAGAAAGTTTATTTCTTTTTAACTCGATAAGGCGTAAGCTCCTGATATAGCTATGCGTGACAACTGGGAACACTACGTAATCATAGCAACATTAACCGTGACAAATATTTTTTGAGAAAGAACGCTGGCCAGCAGATTAAGACAAGTCACTTCAAAATCACACAAAGCAGATAGGACAAAACACTATTTCTAAAATCACAGATACAAAAATAAAAAAGAAAGAACTGAACAGCTAGTTGCGCACAGCATAAACGAGCCAGATGTTTGCCTTCCTCACGCATAAGCGAGCCAGACGTTTGCCTTCCGCCCAGTCCTGGCGAAGAAGAGAGAACGACGACCCGGAAAAGACGTCGCGCCGATCCGTACCGCGTGTCCGTCACTTCAAGCACGACTGCTGCCCCCGGCTCCACACTGCGAAAACTACTCATCAAGTGCCTGCGCCGCTCTCTTTAGATGCGACTCTAGAGGGCGCTTTAGAAGTCTAGGCGAGGCAGCGATAACCACACAAGGAAGTCATTCGCGCCCCCTGGTGATGCCAGCTAAAAGTTAACGATAGTGAAATGAGCCGCTACGGCTCATACGCTAATATGCACGGTGTATTTTATGACACGAGCTTCACTTTTATAAGGCCGTGAGAGAATCGGATTAAATTTCATGGTGAAAGGATATCAGTGATTAAATTCCCCAATGCCAATGCTACCCTCAGTGAAAGTAAAGAACTACGGGGCCTGTTGAAAGGAATGGTCTAGAGACAACAGAATATGATTTGAAAGTAAACGGAAAGAAGGTGAAAACAATGAGAATTAGAAGAAATGAGGTGAGCGAGGGTAAGGAATTCTACTACTTCGTACGCAAAAACCCCATGATGGATGAAGCAAGATGGAGATGTAAGGTGAGTTCCTGCCATTCATCAATATTTAATGCGTTCATGCGGGAAGACGGGAGTGGCCATACAATGTAAGTATCGCAGCCACCACAAGCAACGTTTCTTGAGAGTGGTTGTGGTACCCGGTAGCCTCGCTATATACAGGACGTCTCATTTGACGCAAGTCCCTTCATGTTATGCCTAGAATGTATCGCAAGCACCTTATCTGAGAGGTGTTGAGCTTACGTTCTTGTTTACCATTTGATGTACAGGTCTTAGCACCATACAAGAGGGTTCACAGCACTCACGGTTGATAGATGAGCATTATTGCCGAGCTTCCCGAAAGTATTCGCCGCTTTTCCAGTTCCCGTTCTTATTTCATCGTCCAGAGGAATACACTGAAAAGGTAAATTAACTGAAACATCCGCCAAATATCGTGTAGGCCCCCAGCGAACACGCAGAAGTGCCGCAGCACGACCTGATATGGACTCGACTAATGTCTGAAGTGCTGCTGAAGGGAATTGACACCATAAATCCTGCAGGGTTGTCCATAAATCCATAAGAGTACTAGGGGATGGAGATCTAACAACTTCGCTAGACACCTGTTTTGTGTAGGCGTTGCCTGCCGCACCAGCATATTCTTCCTGTTTACATATCTCTGTACTTGAATACACATGTATATACCAGTTTCTTTGGCGCTTAAGAGTATCTTCTGACACTAACAAGTCGAGATTTTCAGAATTTGTTGATTGCATTCAACAAGGAGCCATCTAATCTAATGGCGGATGTATCCGCGTATCCCTACGCCATAACCACAGTATTCTTGACATTTATAGACATGCAGCAGGAAATTCGCCTTTGAGCATTTGAAGGTCGTCTTGAGTACGTGCTACAAATGCAGCATCGTCGACGAATAAAACGTTGCTTGCAAGTAAGTCCTCATGGTAGTGCTTGGATCCTAGTAACGAGATGTTGTGAGCTTTCCCGTCATTCCTGATATATGTATGGATGCCCAGGTTCGTTTCGCAGAAAGAAACTTTGAGAGGTGATGAGAAGAATATAACAAACAAATTAGGGACAAGTAAATTCTGGCCGAGCGGTTCTAGGGGCTTCAGTCTGGAACCGCGTGACCGCTACGGTCGCAGGTTCGAATCCTGCCTCGGGCATGGATGTGTGTAATGTTTTTAGGTTAATTACGTTTAAGTAATTCTAAGTGTAGGGGACTGATGACCTCAGATGTTAAGTCCCATAGTGCTCAGAGCCATTTGAACCAATTTAGTAAATTCATGACCAATTCCTCTTTGCACAATTAAATGACCCGATGTGCTTCCTCTAAATTTCACAGCACCATCCATATCGTCGTGAAAAGTCTGATCATCTGGAGGATACCGTATCTCCACTAGTAAAGTATAAGGTCTCTACATGCAGACTGTATCTAATGCCTTGTTTGCGTCGATGAAAGCTATGAACATTGGCGTCTTTCCTGAATTACCTGGACTCTGAAGATCACACGCTCCAAACATTGGCATCTTACAGACTACGTTATCACGCGACAGCGTGACAAGAAAGACATTCTCATCACAAAAGCAGCACTAAACATCGATGAGTGCTGGACGGACCATAGACTTTTAGTCAGCCGTTTGAGAGTACCAAAGTATCGTAAGCCACGATCCCACTTTTCAAACCCACCACGCAGAAAATTCAACATAAGCAACCTGAACAACAAAAATGTTCGCTCACACTTCCAAGACATACTGTCCGAACAACTTAACAAAGCTCCAGCAACCACAGATGACGTCGAACAAGAATGGACCACATTAAAGAACATCATCAAAGAAACTGCCGAGAATGTTGTTGGTTGTAGTGCACGGAAAAGAAGTGACTGGTTTGATGACAACCACGGAGAAATCCAAGCCATCATCAATGCAAAGCGGGATGCTTACCTATCCCTTGCTCAAGATCCATCCTGCGCAGAAAAGAAAGCACACTTTCAAGAACTCAAGCAGAAATGTCAAAGTGAAATACGAGTAATCAAGAACAAATGGTGGCAACAGAAAGCCACAGAACTCCAAAATCTTTCTGATGCAAGGAACCTGCGTGGCTTTTACGCTGGTATTAAAGAGCTGTATGGACCTATCCGCTCCTCATCAGGAGCACTGAAAGCTGATGACAACTCCACCATTCTTACTGAAAGTCAGGACATCTTAAAACGTTGGAAAGAGCACTTCAGCTCACTGTTAAACAGCCCTTCTACTGCCGCTGGAGATTTTCTCAAAAATGTCCCACAGCACCCTCCGAAACCCTGGCTGGCTGATCCTCCAACTTTTCAAGAATTTTGCAAGGCACTCAAGAGTGTGAAGCCTGGGAAGGCTCCTGGACCTGACAGCATCCCGATGGAGCTTATTGAGGGTGGCGGCTTGCCTCTAAAAACTAGACTCTTCTCACTTATTATATTAATGTGGGAAACCCGCAAGGTACCAGCTGACTTGAAGAACTCCACAATTGTCACCATCTTCAAAAAGGGCGACAGAAGCGTCTGTGGTAACTACCGGGGAATATCTCTACTCTCTGTCACTGGAAAAATTTTTGCAAGAATCCTTTTAAATCGCCTCCAGACACTTTCAGAGACTATACTACCTGAGTCTCAATACGGGTTTCGACCTTCAAGAGGGACAATTGACATGATCTTCTGTGCACGACAACTACAGGAGAAGTGCAGAGAACAGCAAAAGCCTTTACTACTTGTTTTCTACGATCTAGAAAAGGCCTTTGATACAGTTCTCAGAGAAGCCTTGTGGATGGTCTTAAATCGCTTCGGCTGCCCTGAACATTTTGTTGACCTGATTGAAGCTCTCCACGTTGATATGACTGGACAGGTCCTCTGCCAGAATGAAATGACTGGTGAATTCCTAATAACAAGTGGGCTTAAACAAGGATGCGTTCTTGCACCTACATTATTTGCATTGTATCTGGCAGCTATGCTTTACGAGACAACCGTAAACAATGCAGGAATAGAACTAAAGTACAGGTTTGATGGAGGATTATTCAACCAGTCCAGACTCCATTCAAAAAGGTTCACCAGTGTGACAGAGCTGCAGTATGCTGATGACAATGCCTCTCCAGCTCATTCACCTGCAGAGTTGCAGCTGTCAGTTGATTCCTTCAGCAGGGCGTACGAACGATTTGGTCTCTCCATCAATATTTCAAAGACAAAGGTGATGGCGCAGCCAACTCCTGGCTCCTCCGTTCCTGATTTCAGCATATCCATCTATGATACACTCCTGGAACAAGTGGACCATTTCCTCTACCTGGGAAGCATACTGTCATCCAACTGCTCATCTGGAAAAGATGTGGAGAATAGAGTACGTACTGCACATGTAGCATTTGGTCGTCTTACAAAGCGTGTCTTCCTGAATAAAGACCTAACACTGTACACCAAACTGATGGTGTACAAAGCTGTAGTCATTTCCACCCTGCTATATGGTTGCGAAACCTGGACGTTATATCGCTGCGATCTGAAGAAACTAGAACGCTTCAACCAACAGAAGCTAAGATATATCATGAACCTGAAATGGGATGACTTCATATCCAACACGGCTGTTCTAGAGAAAGCAAAAATGCATAGCATGGAAGCTCTTATCATTGGGCATCAACTCAGATGGGTCGGACATGTCCAGCGGATGAAAAATGACAGACTTCCACGCCAAATGCTGTACAGCGAAGTGAGCACAGGTAAAAGGCCACGAGGTGCCCCTCTCAAACGTTATAAGGATCAGTACAAGAAAAATCTGAAAAACTTGAACATCGATCCGAGTAACTGGTCCACAATAGCAGAAGACCGAAGTCGCTGGCGCTCAGTTACCTCAAATGCTCTTCAAAACTTTGAGCTGGAACGTCGAAGAATGGAGAATGACAAACGCCAGAGACGTAAACTCCTCCAGGCTCAGCCACGTCCTCCACCTTCCATCAGCTGTAATGTCTGTGGCCGCCTGTTCCACGCTAGGATTGGATTGCTAAGCCATCAACGACACTTCCACGCCTGAACCGTGACAAAGGAAATCTCAGGAGAGAAATGAAAACTCGGATACGAGTATCAGCCGACGACGACGAAGATCACATGAATAGTAGATCGCTGAGCTCGAAATATTCATTGACACTTATGGTACACACTCATGGAAAGCTTCTCCCGTCTGTCAAGGACCACATCGATCTTCCGACGATACTCAGCAGTGTAATTCCACCTCAGCAAATGCATTTCTCATCAGTGTGCGTATATACATCTCAATAAAAGCTTGTAGAGAAGTGGGAGCAGTTAGATAAGTTCTGTACGGATGTGTCTTTATGACGGCATTTTCTGCATTTAAAATGTGCAACCGCTCTCTGGAGCTCCTTCTTCATAGGTATGGCGTCCAGCTCGTGGCAAGTTGGCAACTGAGGAATTTCTCCTATTGCTTTTGAGCCCGTGTTGGCTGGATGTGAGTAGAGGTTGGAATAATGTTCAACAGATCGTTGCAGTTGTCAACTGCGATCTGTGATGACTATTCCATCGATCACCTCAAGTGGGGCAGTCTTCTTAGGAGCAGGCTCAATGGTCGTTCTGACACCTAACTAGACTTCACCGATGTCCCCAGCTATACATGTGAGTTGAATAGTGACAGGGGGACTGAAATGTAATACATATTGGAAAAATGATTAAAAATTTGTTGCTTAAATAATTAAAAGCGAAATTTTGAAAGAATGATTGAAAAAAATGGTACGTACACATATACAGGGTGTTTCAAAAATGACCGGTATATTTGAAACGGCAATAAAAACTAAACGAGCAGCGATAGAAATACACCGTTTGTTGCAATATGCCTGGGACAACAGTACATTTTCAGGCGGACAAACTTTCGAAATTACAGTAGTTACAATTTTCAACAACAGATGGCGCTGAAAGTGATGTGAAAGATATAGAAGACAACGCCGTCTGTGGGTGCGCCATTCTGTACGTCGTCTTTCTGCTGTAAGCGTGTGCTGTTCACAACGTGCAAGTGTGCTGTAGACAACATGGTTTATTCCTTAGAACAGAGGATTTTTCTGATGTTGGAATTCCACCGCCTAGAACACAGTGTTGTTGCAACAAGACGAAGTTTTCAACGGAGGTTTAATGTAACCAAAGGACGGAAAAGCGATACAATAAAGGATCTGTTTGAAAAAATTCAACGGACTGGGAACGTGACGGATGAACGTGCTGGAAAGGTAGGGCGACCGCGTACGGCAACCACAGAGGGCAACGCGCAGCTAGTGCAGCAGGTGATCCAACAGCGGCCTCGGGTTTCCGTTCGCCGTGTTGCAGCTGCGGTCCAACGTATCGTCTCATGTGCCAGAGTTTACACCTCTATCCATACAAAATTCAAACGCGGCAACCTCAGCGCCGCTACCATTGCTGCACGAGAGACATTCGCTAACGATATAGTGCACAGGATTGATGATGGCGATATGCATGTGGGCAGCATTTGGTTTACTGACGAAGCTTATTTTTACCTGGATGGCTTTGTCAATAAACAGAACTGGCGAATATGGGGAACCGAAAAGCCCCATGTTGCAGTCCCATCGTCCCTGCATCCTCAAAAAGTACTGGTCTGGGCCGCCATTTCTTCCAAAGGAATCATTGGCCCATTTTTCAGATCCGAAACGATTACTGCATCACGCTATCTGGACATTCTTCGTGAATTTGTGGCGGTACAAACTGCCTTAGACGACACTGCGAACACCTCGTGGTTTATGCAAGATGGTGCCCGGCCACATCGCACGGCCGACGTCTTTAATTTCCTGAATGAATATTTCGATGATCGTGTGATTGCTTTGGGCTATCCGAAACATACAGGAGGTGGCGTGGATTGGCCTCCCTATTCGCCAGACATGAACCCCTGTGACTTCTTTCTGTGGGGACACTTGAAACACCAGGTGTACCGCCAGAATCCAGAAACAATTGAACAGCTGAAGCACTACATCTCATCTGCATGTGAAGCCATTCCGCCAGACACGTTGTCAAAGGTTTCGGGTAATTTCATTCAGAGACTACGCCATATTATTGCTACGCATGGTGGATATGTGGAAAATATCGTACTATAGAGTTTCCCAGACCGCAGCGCCATCTGTTGTTGAAAATTGTAACTATTGTAATTTCGAAAGTTTGTCTGCCTGAAAATGTACTGTTGTCCCAAGCATATTGCAACAAACGGTGTATTTCTATCGCTGCTCGTTTAGTTTTTATTGCCGTTTCAAATATACCGGTCATTTTTGAAACACCCTGTATATTCAGTATTTAAATTTACGTACTTCTTTTTCTTCTTACCGCCATTGTCCATAGAGCTTGGTATGACAATACTGGTTCCGAGTCGCCCTCTTCTGCTCAAGCAAATTATTCATGTTTGGTTCGATCCTCTTGATGCAGGATTCCCGGCGCATCGCGTGATGATGAACAGTCGGGTGTGGTCGTCGTGAATGTACGAATAAATTTTTCTACCTCGATAACTTTTTTTAATACCCCTAATGCACAATTGGACCACACACTTCTGAACAATACCAATGCGGCGGAACTCGTCACACGTTCACCCGCTACCATTTACAGAGACAGACAGACGAATCTAAAGCATTTAAAAAATTGAAGAGCATTCCTCTAACCATTTTGTTTCTAAGCCAATGTTATCTGTGGTCAAAATTATTAATATTCAAAATATATATATATATATTACATGTATAAAAAGAAAAGAAGGAGGTAGAAAATCAAAGAAAGAAAATAATAATAATAATAATATGTCACATTACAGTGTTGACAATTAGAGGGAGGGATAAGGTAAGGAAAGAGAAGGCAATCTGCAAAATCGGTGAAGGAATAACTATAAGGCAAACCCTGACAAGATGATGGGACAGGATGGTAAGACATACGTTGAAATATCATGGAATAACGAGGGTGTTGTAGAGGGCACAAACTGCAGGGGAAGACGTAAATTAGAATATACCCATCAGACAGTTGAGGAAGTAGGGTGCAATTGCTACTTAGATAATGACATTGGCACAAGAGAGAAATTGTGTAACGGCCACATAAAAAAACTAGGTGTTATAACGACTTAGTTTTTTAATTGAGCTATACCCTTATTCTGTGGCCTGCGGATGAGGCTATGTAGAGGACTAGATAAAGCGTGTGGCACACGATGAAACAAAACAGTGCCTTAAACCACCGTCCCTCTGCCAGGAAAAATTTCTGCCCCACTGTACCAAAAGAAAGCCATCACGGATCTCAGGTACGTACGGTTCATGAGTTTATTACTATGACCGTCATCTGACGTGCTCACGATGTTGACATGAGAATTGATACATGCTACAAAGCAATTGTAGATAGATAATACTACATGTTGAATTACATCTGGACGTAGGCAGCAAAGATTCACGTTATACAGCATTTTATATCTGTTTCCTTGTCGACCTTGAAAGTGGCTGTGTGGTGCGGAGATTTAAATGTAGCGACGGCCAATGAGCCCATACAAACGAGAAGCTGTACAGGTACAAGCCACGCCTCCACCTTGCAGGGCTAGCAGATCACCCGCCTCCGTGACACGTGATTCTGTGAAAGCAGAACTGATACGTGGTCATAGAAATCGCTCTTCTGGTGTCGTGGGAGTCGTGCCGGATCCTCGTCATGGACCATGATTAGTCTCTTCATTGACTACAGAATAAGAAAACTGCGAGAGACTCACAATACACAGCGAAGGGAGGTACACCAAGCACTTAGTAAGGGCTACAGCACAACTGCTTGGTGAGGTAGACAGTGACATAAATGACGAATTTCGGATTCGATCCCTACCGGTACCTCACACAACCATAGTTCAAAACATCCTGCCCAATAACGCTAAACACTTAGAAAGAAATTCTTTGTTCTGCTGCTTTTTTAGATATGTATCACATTTCGCAGATAAAATTTGACAACATAAAAAATTCAGGTGCATCTCTGTCTAAACTGGTGGAACTGCTCATCGACGCATGCCCCTTGAGAGACAGTCATTTCTCTGCGCCATATCTCGCTCAGCATTGCAAACATACTACCACTGCAGTTGGTCTCTAGAGGACAGATGGTGCTGTGTCTCGCGCACTAATGAAATGCAAAAAAACAATTGGAAATTAGTACCTGAACCCCAAATGTTTAAATTGCAACCAAAAATATAAATGTTATAGCCTGAGTTATATTTATTTTTGTAAGATGAATGAATGCGCTTGAAAGATTGTAAAAACAGTTATAAATAAAAGAGGAAAGAAACTGAGAGAATAGTCGTCGAATAACGCGCCCTATACAAATAAGTCTCATACTCTGAAGTGAGCTTTAGCGTACGTGTCTCTCCCTCATGCACTGCAGTCATGGCACGTCGCTCTCTAGTGTGATGACGCTCGCTAATCGTTTGTACTATGCGTGGAATGAGAATAGAAATGGCATGCAGATTTTCCTCAACTGAAAACGGCTGATGTGGTTGACAAGAATTCATAATACTCTGCCCTGACTATTGTGTTGCACTCAGAGCCATAATTTTTGTGCTGAACTATAGATGTTCGTACTGAGGTAATTCATACAGCGGCATGTGGAGGTTAAATACTCCATTATAAAGACTGTCCGTAGTTGTGTTGTAAGAACTGTCTGTCCCATGGAGACTAGTTTACTTACTAAGGAATACCGTTGATTGGAAAACATACAATGATAAGCCATAACATGTGAAATTTAAAATTTTCCCCGTGAATTAAATATTCGATGACATTTCGGGATTGCAACTGGTCGTCATACATTTCACGATATTTCGACTGGACATCTGCCAGTCATCTCCAGGTGAGCCATCGAAGAAGCCTTCGATAGATCAGCTGAAGATAATTGGCAGCTGTCCAGTAGAAATATCGTGGACTGAAGTTCACGACGACCGGTTCCAATCCCGAAATCTCTTCGGGCAAGTCAAAACATTGTGAGGACTGCCCACCGCGGCGCTGTATGCCGCCTGGTAACGTTGTGGGCACGTGTGACACTGTAACAAAAGCATGTAAGCGGAGCGGACACGAACGGGGAATCACCGTAGCCAAAAAATGGGCTGCAAATGGGGAACTCCACTGAGACAAGCGACTTTGACAAAGGGCAGAGTATTAGTACTCAGAACCTGTGAAAGAATGTCTCGAAAACGATGAAGCTGGTCGAATGTTCACCTGCTACTGCAATGAGCATCTATGGAAAGAGGTAGAAGGACAGTGAAACTACCACTAGGCGCCAAATGGTTGGACTTCCACGACTTTCCAGAACGTGGGTTCGGAGGCTCGTCTGCATAGATGGTGATCTGTGGTATCTCTGCCGAAAGAGCTCGACGCTGGTGCACGAACATCGCCGTCATGGAGGTGAACGGGGGCTCAAAAATTGCAGCGCGCCAAGGACTCAGGCTGGTGGGAGCAATATTATGCAATGGGAGACGTTTCCTGCGCTTGCATGGGACCTTTGGTAGTAATCGACATCTTTCAGCAGTATAATCGTCCGTGTCTCGAAGTCAGAATTGTGATAAGGTGGTTTGAGGAGCGTTACAGTGATTTCTCGCTGACGTCTCGTCGACCAAATTCGTCTGATATAAATCCTACGGAACCCACCTAGGGTCGCTATCGGGCGCTATCATCGCGTACGCAAATCATCTAATGCCACAAATCATCTAATGCCACACACGTCCACAAACCTATCAAAATGTTGTGGGATCCCTGATAGGCAGAATCAGTAATGTACTTCGTTCCAAAGGCTGCCAAACAAGCTATTATGTAGGTGGTCATAATGTTTTGGCTCATCAGTATATTTGCAATGTGATAACGCAATAATAGTGTTAGATTCACCGTCTTTCCTCTCTGTAATTTGGCTAAGGTAAGGCAAGGAACAGGATGTACTGGCTCATCCTGCTCGCTGATTGTCAATTCGTAGTTTTGCGACCCGTGCCCAGACTTCGTAATAAGCGTTAGTCTGATGCTACCGCACCTCGACGCATGTGAGTAGCCCACAGTGGCTTGCCTTTTATGTATTCTGTTTTAAAAATTTTGTGACTAAAGCTTTATCGCTTGATTTTTAGTTTAATACGTGACATGCCAATTTAAGTTTTACTTCTGGTGAAGGCTCCCATAGCAGTGTCGAAACGTAGTTCAAAAGACTTACTTTTTGCGACCGAGGGCTGCTATTGGTTTAATTTTACTTTCTAAACGGTTGCTGACCATGCAGCCATGTTCAAAACTTTAAAACATTAGTTTGGTAGCTTGCGTGTTAGGTATGTTGAGGGTAAGTGTTTAAGTGTAGGAGACTTGTGAAGTATAGTACCGCCTGTGGGGTTGGACGTAAATGTGGAAAGACCGCGGTAAGTACATGCTTCAACATAAATGTAAACAGTAACCAAGCCTACAGGTTGCGCTGTTGTATTTGACTTCCAACGACGCCTGTGCATTGTTCTCGATACGTTGTAAGTATCAGTAGTCATCAACAGTTCGACTCATAGATTACTCGTTCGTTGCGCTCTTTGTCATCAGACATTGCGAAAACGTTAGAAATCAAACACAGGACAGTGTTTCGAAGCATTAACTGAGGTGATGAACCACATCACTTTCTTTTACAATTGAAAGAAAACAGCCCTCGGTCACTATTTTTAACGAATGAGCCGGGTTTCAACACTGCTATGAGTATCTTCCTCAGAATTTAAATCAAAGAATGGTCTGTAACGTGGTCACAGAATTATGGCTAAAAACTTATGATACAGAGTATAAGTACAGAGTCATAGTGAAAGATGATCGTTCCTGCATCTTCTACTCATCCACAATCGCATAAAAAAGCCTTCTTTCATTCTGCTGTTCACCAAGCCATTTCCATCACACTTTCTAAAGAAAAGTTCAACGACGAAATCAATTTACTTAAAACAATAGCAGTTAACAACGAGTATAAACTTAACATAGTAGATGACGTCCTTAAAAAGAAAACTGCTAAAAGAATTACTATGCTAGGCACTTCTATTATCGAATCTAACTAAAAAAAATATTTCTCTATTCCTTTCGTGGGGCTTATCTCTTATCAGATCCAACGCATTCTTCGAAAGAAATACGATTGCAACGTTACTTTTTCTCCTAATAACAATTTGAAAAAAAAACTTAATTCATAATTTACGTTCTATTCGTTCCCCTTTAGAAAATTCTGGTGTCTACAAAATTGTCTGCGATACTTGCTTCTCTTACTGCATAGGACAAACTAGACGTGCCTTCACTACCAGATATAAAGAACACTTGCTAAGAAACAATGGCACTACCCTCCAAAATTGGTTTTTTCCCAATCATTTTCTAATTACAGGTCATTCACCTAAAGACATCTGTGATAGCAACATTTTGCACACCGAAAAGAAAGGGCGTAGACTAGATATTCTAGAAGAATTAGAGATTTTCAAACATCTTGCTCGAAAGGATAGCCTCATCCTTAACGAACAACTACAGCTACGTAAAAAAAATTTTTCAACGCTATAAAGCCGTTACTCGATATCTGACTTCGGGTCTCCTTGTGCAGGTTGCCGAAATGTTCTTTTCCTTCTAAGGTGTCTTCTAACTATCAAATGTTTCTTGGCTGTATTGCTTTCTACAAGTTGTCACTCAGTTCAATCTACGTTTTCATAATGATGTTTTCATGTTTTATCTCACTGTTATAAGCTTCGATGTAGACAAAATGTTATGTTGTATCCTACTATCAAACTAACATTGCTTTCCATTATGTACCGAATACAGATCATTTATGCCTATATTTCAATGTGAAGTAGCCTAATTGTATCTACGGTTACTAGATGGCGCGTTCATTGCAGTGCCATGTTCACCTGGCCGCATTTTTTAGCGCGGGCACCTCAGTCCGTTTGCAACCTGTAACGGCGTAAGTAACGAGCAGCCCTTAGTGGCTCGCCATCACAATATTTTATCTTTGTGACTAAAGCCCTCCTGGCATATTTATTATTTTATAAATGATATATATGTTCTGCCAGTCTTTCACGATGATTCTGTAACTATACTCTGTATCATACGTCCTTAGTCATAATTCTGTGACCATGTTATAGACCATTCTTTGATTTGAATTCTGAGGCAGACACTCCTAGCAGTGTTGAAACCCGGTTAATTCGTTAAAAATAGTGACCGGGGGCTGTTTTCTATCATTTGCAACTATTCACGGTCTCTGAACGTGCAGCCATGTACAAAAAAAAAAAAAAAATCGCTTTCTTTTGTTGGACGAATCCTGAAAACAGAAACTGTCTTCAACTCAAGGATTGTAACAGTCTATGTCAGTCAAATGGCCACTGGATAACTGGATAAGCAGGTGACTGCAGTTTTGGGTACAGAGTTCAGTGAATGGTGAAAACTGTTCATATTGGTAATAACTTACTTCCTGCAGTAATTTTCTTACACTTTCATATTATACTCCAAGGCATATGAGCCGTGATGGCTCGCCTCGATTCCTCTCCCGATCTGCAGGCGCAACATTGAGCTCCGTGAGGCGGCGCTTCGGCTCTTGGCGAGCAGCCGTAGCGGCAGGGAGACAGATGAGTTGAAGTTGGTCGGCCTTCCGGGCTGGAGGCGGGGCGTGGCGGTACCCGACGCGCTCGGCACGTGTCGCTCTCTGTGCCTTGTCGTGCTCGCTGCTTCCTGTTTGGGGACAGTTGATGGGTTAATCGGCTGGGTGCTCTTCGAGGGCTCTTCGCGCGTTGCTTATCTGATCTATTGTATTATATTGTTTTTTTGTTTATTTAGTTATTTAATATACACTACTGGCCATTAAAATTGCTGCACCAAGAAGAAATGCAGATGATGAACGGGTATTCGTTGGACAAATATATTATACAAAACTGGCATGTGATTACATTTTCACGCAATTTGGCTGCATAGATCCTGAGAAATCAGTACCCAGAACAACCACCTCTGGACGTAATAACGGCCTTGATACGCCTGGGTATTGAGTCAAACAGAGCTTGGATGGCGTGGTACAGCTGCCCACGCAGCTTCAACACCATACCACAGTTCATCAAGAGTAGTGACTGGCGTATTGTGACGAGCCAGTTGCTCGGCCACCATTGACCAGACGTTTTCAATTGGTGAGAGATCTGGAGAACATGCTGGCCAAGGCAGCAGTCGAACATTTTCTGTATCCAGAAAGGCCCGTACAGTTCCTGCAACATGCGGTCGTGCATTATCCTGCTGAAATGTAGGGTTTCGCAGGGACCGAATGAAGGGTAGAGCCACGGGTCGTAACACATCTGATATGTAACGTCCACTGTTCAAAGTGCCGTCAATGCGAACAAGAGGTGACCGAGACGTGTAACCAATGGCACCCCATACCATCATGCCGGGTGATACGCCAGTATGGCGATGACGAACACACGCTTCCAATGTGCGTTCACCGCGATGTCGCCAAACACGGATGCGACCACCATGATGCTGTAAACACAACCTGGATTCATCCGAAAAAATGACGTTTCTCCATTGATGCACCCAGGTTCGTATTTGAGTACACCATCGCAGGCGCTCCTGTCTGTGATACAGCGTCAAGGGTATCCGCAGCCATGGTCTCCGAGCTGATAGTCCATGCTGCTGCAAACGTCGTCGAACTGTTCGTGGAGATTGTTGTTGTTTCGCAAGCGTCCCCATCTGTTGTCTCAGGAATCGAGACGTGGCTGCACGATCCTTTACAGCCATGCGGATAAGGTGCCTGTCATCTCGACTGCTAGTGATATGAGGCCGTTGGGATGCAGCACGGTGTTCCGTCTTACTCTCCTGAACCCACCGATTCCTTATTCTGCTAACAGTCACTGGATCTCGAACAACGCGAGCAGCAATGTCACGATACGATAAACCGCAATCTCGATAGGCTCCAAAAGTGATGGTACGCATTTTTCCTCCTTACACGAGGCATCACAACAACGTTTCACCAGGCAACGCCGATCAACTGCTGTTTGTGTATGAGAAATCGGTTCGAAACTTTTCTCATGTCGGCACGTTGTAGGTGTCGCCACCGGTGCCAACCTTGTGTGAATGCTATGAAAAGCTAATCATCTGCATATCACAGCATCTTATTCCTGTCAGTTAAATTTCGCGTCTGTAGCACGTCATCTTCGTGGTGTAGCAATTTTAATGGCCAGTAGTGTAAATAATATTATTCCTTGTCTTAGTATATATTATAGAATTGATTTTTTAAATTATAGTTTCTTGCCCTTCTTGCTTGCATCGCGGATGCATGGCCATGCTGTGCAAACCTTGTGGGTGTTGGTTGTGTGGGCCGGTCTGCGGCTAGGTGACCGAATGTTGCTCCGTCCTCCATTGCTGTTAGTTAACTTACTGCCTTGTTAGCGGCTTGCTGTGTAATTTTACTGGTGTCTCATTAATGTGTACTTGATATTTGTAAAAGGTTTCTGAGAGTAGCCTAGCTTTAAAGGTGTCGTGGAATGGTGGAAGGGCTTTCTCGCCTTACGTATTGGTTTAATTAGCTTATTAGTTTAAACAGTTCTTCTGGATACGTTTAAAAGTTTACCTTTTTTAAATTCTGTTTTTGTTTAGGGTCATTTCCTGTTTTTAATCAAATACGTTATTGAACTATGTGCAGATGTCATGGTGCTTACCAGCTATACACATTTATGTAGGCGTCAATAAGGCTAGTGTACTTGTATTATTTAAAGTATTTTCAGCGGGTGGGCTTTCTGCCCACGCCATTGTCCTTCCAGTTTTCTGTTTAATTATTCTTATTCACTTTCAGTACCTTCAGGCACATCTTTACGTAAATTTAATGAGGTCGCTTTATCTATTTATTCTATTATTTGTTATTTCCCTATAGAAGGTCTGTTAATATGACACTGCTAGGGGTTGTAGAGAAATATCGGAGACCTTTCATTAGGTTATTTGGGTCACACCTCCTGTTATTGAAGGCTGTCAATCTAAACACCTTTCAGCCGTCAAATTTCCAACCTGATTTTATTTCGCAAGCAGTTTCAGCGTTTTACTACGCCATCTTCAGGTCTCTGGCCGACGAATAGGAAGAATCTACCTGGTGTTTGTATTGATGGCCCCTGTTTTGATCACAACCGAGGTAGATTCTTCCTACACATCGGTCAGGTGCCTGAAGATGGCGTACTAAAACGCTGAAATTGGTTGCGAAATAAAATAAGGTTGAAAATTTGACTGCTGAAAGGTGTTTAATTTGACAATTTAACATCCTCTATCGAACAGCTGAGTTCCGCAACCATCTCCAAAAATATGGACATGCAGAGTCCTGTTATTGAATGTCGATATTTTTGTGTCAAGTGATTTCACTTACGTATTTTTGACATTAATATTTATTCTTCAGGCGGAGCTCATTGTGGCTTCCCGTCTCTTGCGGCGGTGCTGGCCGTTGTGTATTTGCGTGAGACGGGTGCCAGGATCGAGCGATAGTGAAGTGCAGCTTGTGTTCATTCACTGCGGCATGGCTCCGAGGGGTGTTATTGTCGCCAGTGTGGTGGTTTGATTCCAGCCACCCCTCCTGTGTCTAGGCCAGTTCTCCCTCGAGATATCCAAGTTGAATATCTTGCTTTCTTCCAGCCTAAATTGTTGATCGTTAAATTATTTTGGGTTGCGATTAGTATTTCAGTTAATTCGGGTGCGGGGAGTGGCTCTACACCTCTGAGCATTTCTACAACTGCCGTCAGAGCAAGCTTGGGTTTTAAGGGAGAATGTTTTATGTTTCTAAAAGGTTCTTATTTTACCTAAATTGCAACTGTTTTTTATTATTACAGGGGACAACCTGGTAACTTCTTGTAATTGATTGTGCTTCCTTGTCAATTATTTCATTGTCAGGAGAATCTAAATTATTCACTCGATTTCTTATAATTGTCAGAAATTGCTGTTTGGACCTTAAACAAATTGGGTTGAATAATTATTCCGTATCTGTTCTAGGAACTTGTTCATTTGTTGTTAACGATATATTTAGGGAATTTTACTCGCTGCTTGGTAAAGCCATTGAGCGCTTTAACTACTGTTTAAAAGAAAGTTTCTTAAGTCTCTTTGCTAGTTCTATCCTCCTGTCGTTCTGTAAGTTCTACGTGTGTAATTATATTGCCTTGTAACAAGTTTTATTCATAGTGTTTTCTGATTGTGTAAAGGTTTTTCCTTAAAGGAAGCTTGCGCATATGTGTGAATAAGTTGTATTAAATTGTTAACATTCTAGTAATTGATAATAGCTGGAATTATGTTTGTTGAAAGAATGGATGATATCTAATAGGAGCCCAGCTCTTACACGCTTGCCCGGTATCCTTCTGGTTCCGTATCCTAGGGCATTCCAGAAGCGAGCAAGTTGTTTCAAATTCGGTCCATTATAAAGCCTCGGTTATTTAAACCCTAATTATTTCTAGGACAATGGTGTGTGTGTGTGTGTGTGTGTGTGTGTGTGTGTGTGTGTGTGTGTGTGTGTGTGTGCATCAACTCACAAGAATTCTGAATACTCGTATTCAGTTAGAGAAATCCCGAGTGAAACTCTAGTATATGAAGTGGCTTCAAGACCTATGTTCCTTTTGTACCATGTTTCAAAACATGACCCTTGTGTGTTCATATGACTCGAGGTAAGGTGCTTGTTGTAGCAACTCTACATGAGTCCACGCTGTCAGAAAAGTAACTTCTGTGACAGAAGACAGTTCCTGGCCTGATATATCACATGTTTATTCCGCAAATTGCATTAATCGTGGTTACGCTCATTTTGCTAATTGCAGAAACGATGTCAGTGACTGTAACGGTCAGGGAATCCTTTCTATGCATTAACTTTTCCACTCTGATCAGGAACTTTTGCAAGTAGAATTGTATATGCCACTTGTGAGACTTAGTATAGTGAGTGAAGAGTTTGCCACAAAAGGAGCTGCAGGCTGAGATTCCTGCAGAGATACGGTCAAGTGAATAAAGGCTAATATCTAATACTCTTACTGACAGGAGGAGGGATAAGGTCTCTCTGCTCAGTCGAAAGCAGGTACTCTGCAGACCAGCGTTGTTCTCCTGGGTGCCATTCCGATGAATCCACAAACTTTTTTTCTGTGAGGTGTAAGAGAACAGTGCATGCTGCATAGTCCGGCTAAAAACGTAAGTGTAATGAACAGAGGAGAGAGTGGTCCACAGCAAGTAAACAGCCGCTTCATAATCAGTGCTGAGGCCGGTGAAAGTGCGCTTCGCGGATGGCATTGCACTCAGTGCAGTGATTTCTTGGAAGGTGGGTGGTCAAATGGCACCCACACACTCAGAGCAAATTACGTAAAAGGACTGGACTGGGTTTCGGGGAAAAATCATTTATCAGTTGTAAAACATTTATTACAAAAGCTTATAAATTTGCAAATTCCGGTTTCACATTAAACAAACTTATCATGAGGTGCGAATTTCGCGTTTCAGATTAAGCAAACTTGCAGCCTATGCCGCTTAGTATGTTTAAAAACAAACCAACAGAACCCTTAAAACGTGAATAAGAAATAATAGGGTGTGGTCTAATTTTGAATTTTACACGTGTAAGACAAATAAAAAACTATCAGTTCCAAAAAGCGGCGTAATTATTCTGTTGTAGAGTCTTATATCAAAATTCAGATCCCTAAACGGGATCCTGTTAAAAATGAAACCAAGAACTTGATGTGTAATACAGTTACTTATAACTGGATACACATTAATATACTGCCTTTACATCTGAAAGCCCCTTTAATTAGAAACTTGGCCAATGCCAGATAACAAAACTTTAAGAACAATTTTAAGAAATTAAGAAATGGCCAATCATGGCTCTTGAAAAATTTAAACCTGGACAGCGCCAGACGATAAATTTAAGGAAATGTTACAATCGGGTGACAGCCCATAAAACATTACCCAACAGAGTGAAACTGCTGAACTAACATTAATTAAAACAGGAGATAGGATGATTTTAAAAATAGGCAATAAATCAAAATATTACACTTCTTTTTTTGAACCATCAGTCTGCTGACTGATTTGATGCAGCCCGCCACGAATTTCTCTCCTGTGCCAACCTCTTCATCTCAGAGTAGCACTTGTAACCAACATCCTCAGTTATTTGCTGGATATATTCCAATCTCTGTCTGGCTTTACAGTTTTTGCCCTCTACAGTTCCCTCTAGTAACATGGAAGTCATTCCCTGATGTCTTAACAGATGTGCTATCGCCCTGTCCCTTCTTCTTCTCAGCGTTTTCCACATATTCCTTTCCTATGCGATTATGTGCAAAATCTTACAATTTTGTAACTTAATTCTTTGCGGCGTGAAGTGACGCTGGAGGCAGCAGACTCGGCGAAGACTATGTAGGCAGCCAATGCACACAGGCAGCAGGTCAACAATAGAAGTATGGGGCCAACATGCTGGATGTCCTCTCGTGTGTCACAATAGCCGTAAGTCTGGAACAGACTAATGGAGCGTCGAAGTTGTGCTACTACTAGCCACTTTCACAGTCTCCCATCATCGGGTGTTCAGTCAGGAAAGGGTTCCGTTACCAGGCGCAACTTCCACCAAAGTCAAGATTTCTCCATACCTAGAACCACCAGTCATTTATACAATTTTAAACATTTCAATCCTGTCAGGTTGTGAGGTAATGGGTGAGTTGTGGCGCCCTGACAGTATTCTAAGTTCGGAGTTGGCGTGGACGCACAGGCCATTCTGCAATCCGGGACCCAGCAACAAACACATGGTGCCGGAGAAAGAGGGGTCAAGCAGCCGCATGGCTGGGGATTCCATGGTGACGCTGTGTTGATGAAAGAGTGAAATTACGCAGTACTTTTCACAACCAACACATGCTATCGATAGAGGTCCTAATCTATCACGTTAAAGTTCATTTGCGTGTCGGTTGAGAATCTAAATAAGTTGAGTACAGGGAACAGTAGCGGTTAGCGCGTGCGAACGCAAATAGTGAGACAATGTGTGACTCTGAAGTTCAAGCTCCACTTATAGATCTCGCGAATATAAAACAGTCACCTAGTATGTGTAATTCTGAAAACGGAAGTGAGCCAGTAAGTCCAAAATCAGAGTGTGAAAGTGTAACTAGTAGGAATTCAGGCAAGGGGAATGAATGTGGGGGAAATATGTCTCAGCTAATGCAAAGGATCCAGGGAATGGCAAATAATGTCAGTGCAGTTCGGACAGATATGAGTACATTGTGAACAGGTATGGACACATCACAAACAGTTACAGATACAATTCAGACTGATATGGGTACAATGCGAACTGAAATAGGTTCCACTGTGAAAGAGGATGTTGAAAAAATTATGGGTAACCTTGAAAAAGCAATTGATGATGAATTAAAATGTGTTCGACTGGATATGGTGAAAATTACAGACGAAGTTGTAATAGTATAATCTAAAATCGAATCAGTGGAAAAAGATCTTTGGGAAAAAATGGATAAGATAGAGACGAAACTTGGGGACAAGGTAAGCGACTGTATGAAAGCGCAAGATGCTCATAAAAGCGATGTAAATTAGCAGTTAGTGACATTGTCAATCGTGTAGGTGAGGGGGAGAAAGAAGTGGGCAAAATTAAAGATAAAATAGAGTACAGTATCACTAGAGAAAATGAATTTAAAAAACAAATTCAACAGATAAAAAGTGATTTAAATTCGTTAGGCTCCCAACAAACCACAGCGGTTATAAATATCCCCTGGGCAAATACCGGATATGTGAAATGTTACACAGATGACGGAAGATATCACCCAGCAAATTTCTTGGCTGCGTACAGGGACGCTTTTGTTCATGGCATGTCGGTCCAAGCGAAAATAAAATATGATAAACGGCATTTGGAGGGAGAACCACAGCCTTGGGCAAATGTTAGATGTGATTTGTGCGAATCATACAAAGAGATCGAAAAGTGTTTCTTGAATAAATTTTGGAGTCAGGAAAAACAGACACGGATCCAAAATGAATTCTTAAACAGCCCGAGTCACAGGTACGGTAATGGGACGGTGAGAGATTTTAGCAAGTGCGAATTTGGCAAGCTTATGCATGTGAAAAATCCTTTGGGGGTTCAAACGGAAATCACCACGTTAAAAAGGCGATTACCCGAAGATTTGCAGTGGGATCTTGTCCATAGTCCATGTTATCCATGGACGAATTTATAGAATCCGTAGAAAAATTAGAGAGGGCTTTGAAGTTTAAACGTCAGAGCAAACTGGGTGGTAGTTATCAAAATGGGGATCCAAATAATCACCACCAAAATAATAGTCGTGAAAGAAATCGAAGGAATTATCAGGGAGATAGTAGCTGGAATGAGCAGAATGGTTGAAGAACGAACAGGAGGGATAACTTCTGTGAATGGGATCCGAGTAAAGAACGCAGATTTTACGGGATAAATTTGCGCGAAGTGAAATCGCGTTACAACTGGTCGGAAAACTGATGTTTGTCACATCTCAGGTCCAGGGATGGCGATCTAAACAGGCTATGAAAAGGACTGGAGATAATGGTAACGGTAGAAATGTTGATAGGTTTGGGGAAAGGCAACAAATATGTAATATGGAGTATGCTGAAGAGGAAGGCTATACAGGTGGCTCTTTCAATAAAAGCAGGCACGAACGGCGGAAATATATATTTATGAGAGATTTAAGTAAAAGTAATGGGAATAAATTTGCGGGGAATGATGGAAGTTATGAATGTGCAATGAATGAGTGTGTGAATGGTGATAAATGGAAAGATTCAGTGGTTCAAAAAGGAGTTAAAGAGGAGATGAATTTTGTGAAAGGAAATTGTGTGGAGAGTTCTGAAAAGGTATTAGCAAACAGTAGCAATTGCAGTCAGGAAGCTGTTGTAATAAAAAGTATTTATGAGTCAGCGAAAAGCGTCGATGTTATTGAAGGCGGCGTAGCTTTTGGTCTCGCCAGCTGCAAATGAGGGTGATTGTGCTTCGGCGGAAAGCGTCAATGTTACTAAGGGAGGCTTAGCTTTGGTTTCGCCAGCAGTTGAAGTTAAAAATATATCGTTGGAGGTAGATGATTTCTGTTCAAAGGAACAGAGTAATGGTAATTTATGTAATGATGTAAAAGCTATTGGTATTGATACTTCAGAGGAAGGAACTTACGCGTTTCTAGTCACGAATGAAGGCGAAACGAAACTTATTGACGAATGTGTGGGTTTAAAACGTTTTTCAGAGCGTGACTGTGAGAATGTATGTAAAATAGGATCGGGGGTTAATCTGGATGAAAAGTGTGTAGAAATGGCAGTGTGTGCTGATTTTGTCCGATCACAGCGGAATGTAGCAAGTCTGCAACTCCCAAAATTGTAAGACAAGGTAGCAGCAATTTGTGTAATGTAGCGGCGGAGGAGAAAGTTGTGTGCGATTCACGTAAAGTTAATTTGTCGATGGAGGAAAGTAAGGTTTCTGATGTGAATTTTTGTAGTGATTTAAATGGTTTATCCGGAAATAAAGTTGCTGATATGAATATTTATGGTGATGATGGCTTAGGCATCGTTGTATTATTTCAGGAAGGTAAAGTGTTTAAGAATGAATTGATGTGTAATTTTGTTAAAGCTGCAAGTGTCGATATTTTGGAGGGGAAAAACTGTAAAGTTCTGCATGCTGTGGGTAGTGAATCGGCGAAATGTGTGGAAGAACTAACAGAAAACTTATAGAGGGTTGAAGTAAATAGTGTGGATGGGTATAGTTTGTGTAATGAAGTTCGTACGAATTGGTATATGAAGGAGGAGTGTGATTCTAGCGAGACTGATTAGCGTCGGTACGGTAGATGTTACGGTCGTTGCTACCGCATATGTGGAAACGAGCGAAGTTGAAAATATCTAAGGGTACATAGAGAAAGGGCAGAAGTGGAAAGCTGTTCTAATCTGTAATTAGTGGTAGTAATTTTGGAGGGATAATTTATATGTTTATTTGCGGATTCATAAGTAATTTGTTAGTTTATTGTGGCACTGTACGTGTGCAAAAGGGGGAAGTATAGGCACTGAGGGTGCGTGGAGATCAGTGACCTCGTAGATTTAAATAAAATATGTATTGATTTATGCTTTGCATAACAGTGTGGCAAAGAATTTAGTGGTCAATTTGAAGGGTATTAAAATTGAAACTGTATGTGCATGCAATCTTGGTGCATGGAGGTAGGAAGGGTTGATTAAAGCCAATTAAATAGAACTTGTGGGAATTTGAGCTTACTGTGATTCAGTCGTTTGCCTTGTGACTTTGTTCCTAAAGTATCGTTTCCGCTGGAGGGAATCTTTAGCGAGGATCCTGATTGGTTTGGGAAGTGGTTTGTTGACGGGTTTCTACTTTTGGTTTTCATTGTAGACAGATTTGTCACAATAAACGGTGGAACTCGGAATTCAAAGGCAGACACGATTTCTGTGAGGCACTTGGTTAAAAGACTGATGTGAGCTGATCCATACTTCGTGCTAAAAATCCGTGTGAGCGTTTGTTGTGCGACGGAAAAAATTTGTACATGAAGGAGTCTTAGCGCTGAGTGAGTGGAAAAAGAAATGCTTACAAAATCGCACGTAAGTGAAAGAGCATTTAAGAATATTATTTCTTGTTCAGAAAATTGATTGTGCGTAACCAAAATGCAGGCATTTATTTAATATGCCGTTTCGTTCATAATTTGTGTTAGTTTATTTCGGAAGTCATGCTGCTCCCACATCATCACAAAAATATTGTAAACACTATTGGCCTGGCGTTTTTATAGCTTAATTCTGTTCTTTGAAACTTGTTTTATATGTACTTGTATGAACTGAAGGCTGCTACTTCTGAACATTCTGGCAAGCCCGAATGTTAATAAGTGGAGGTGGGTGAGGTAACGGGCGAGTTGTGGCGCCCTGAGAATATTCTAAGTTCGGAGTTGGCGTGGCCGAAAGGGCGGCTCGGCAATCCGGAGCCCGGCAGCAAACACGTGGTGCTGGACGTTGGCCGAAGCAAGAGGTGTCCAGCAGTCGCGTGGCTGGGAATTCCATGGTGACGCTTTGTCGACGAAAGAGACTTGTATACCAAGAGTACCAAATACGGCGGACTTTGTGAAACCATCATGGCAGACATTTCACAGTTCGTAAAGAAATTAATAGTAGCCAGATGAATCACGATATCTCAAAAAGAAACATATACATTACGATTATCTGCACGTCGATTCTGATGGTGTAATCAGATTTTCAATATCTTTATTAGTTTAAAGTTTGGCATCTGATGATAAATTATACAACTAACACCCAGCAACGAATTTCCAAAATCTAAATGGTTCATCTGATTTTGTCGATCTATGAGTCTTTAGAAAGCTATTAGTGTAGACCTAAATTGGTATGAATTACAGGCATGTAGCTTGAATCGTACTTGTGTTATTGGAGGTCTTAGTGGTCGATTACTATCAATCGCGTCAGGCCGTAAGTACTCCACAGTTACAGGAAGAAACGGTAGCACCATGCTTATAAATATATTTATTCATCTATGTGTTTGTTTATACCCAATATATACTATTCATGTTGAAATTTGTCAGTTATTAACTGTGTTTCAGAAAACACAGAGACATTAGGATACTGGCTTTCTTCTGTTATATTCTTTTGATATATGATTATTTAATTTGTTTATGTATTCAATAATGTGTGTTAGAGCGTGTTTATGGTCCAGCCATAGGAATATTTACTTAATTTCAAGTTATTTAAATGTAAATCCAGTATTTCGAATGTGTTTCACTAAGACTGTGAGTGTGCGTTGGCTTGAAGACAGGATGGGAGCGCCCTAGCCAATCACAGCGCTCGTCAATGGGGAGACTGGATGGAAGTGGGAGAAGAGTACGAGAGAGGAGAGGAGCTCAGGAGAGTGTGGCATGAGAGACGATACGGACAGGACACGGAGAGTCCGGGACGGTACGGCGACGGACGCACAGTCGGCGGAAAGACTTGGACAGTGGAGCAGTTAGTGTGTGGTTCTCTGTTATTCAACTTATATTGTATTTTATTGCTGGACCGTCGACACCAATAAGTGTTTTGCAGAAATATACTGGATTCTCAAAAGTACTTCTACTATCGTACTTGAGTGCAATCTTTCATTTATAAATTTATATGTTACATTCATAATTATCAATTGCTGAGTGATAGAAACCTTCGACCATTCGATCCATGTGTGTATTCTTATCGTATACTGTAGACTCAGCAGTATTTGACCTGTTATGGCGTAACTACGTATCTCAGCCCCTAGACAACGAAACCAGCAAAAACTTTTAATATTGCAGTTCTGAGTCGGAGGGTACGTAGTTGAGGCCACTACACCCACACCATTTCATTTGATAAGAAAGCCTGAAAGGTTTACTGCTGAGCATACGCTTGTTAGAACCAAATCTTAGGAATTGCAACACACTGATTCTGTGCAGCACCGGCAGGCAAGGCACCGGGTTGGGAATCAAACCTAGACACCACCAATCTCACTTTGACATCAGACAACACAATGATCTCATAACCCAAGGCCAAAGCATCTACTGAATCAGACACTCCAAAATACCAACCTCTCCATACATTACTTGATGCATACAAACGAAATAAATTTTGGTGTTTAAAGAACGCACAGGACCAAGATCGCTACAATAATGTGCACTCGGGAATGATGTCGGAGAACCGCCGTTTCAACAGGCCACGTACTAAACCCTAATGGCCAACGTGCCCAAACCTATGCCCCATACAGTGCGTCACTACGAGCAGAGACAAGCCCGGCTTGATGCCGCAAACCACACAGTCACTGACAGCAACCGCCGGGCCACTCGCAGTGGCAAGGCCGCGCCCCTTAGTTGGAAGACACTCTCTCTGGTGTGCAACTGCTAGTTCTCTGGTGCTCACGTCAAGGGATTTGGAAGAAGGAAACTGCCACGGCTGCTAGAATGGGGAACAGTTTGAAAAGATTCCTATGTCTTACTGCTCCGAGGAAGCGAAACTATTCAGCTTCGTTAACCATGTTGATGATGTTGAGGCATCAACCAGCCACAAATTTATTTTTAAGTTCCTTTATTCAGAGGGTACCATTACCGGTTTCGAATCATTACAATTCATCGTCAGATGGCTTTCTTGCTTTCATTAGAACATGTGATGCGTTTTTTATTGATTGGTTGTCCTAAAATACAAACAATACAAAATTATATACACGCCACACAGATGGTTGCGTTACAGATTTGAATTGGGATGTGACTTACGTGAAATGGCGGTCTGGAGTATTTGTTTTCATAGTTTTCGTCCAACAAACGATGCTCATTGTTTTCACCACATTCTTATCGTTTCACACATAAATTTGTATCATTGAGCATTTTAGATTTTTCACAAAATACATTTACACCACATGCTTATCGTTGCGCACGTGAATTTGTATCACTGAGCTCTTTAGATGTGCCACAGAATACATTTCTAATATGCATTACATGTTTTGATACATATAAAGTGTTTATAATTATATGAGTGTCAAAGATGCTATGATATATCGTAACATTATAAAGATGTCCCATGTCTGGATTAGGATCATATATTCACTTATGCAAACGAAACGCATTTTACACTAGTACAGAGAGACATTGATTTTGTGAACTTTAGAGCGAATACTGTTACATGATAAAGATGTTCCATGTCAAATATTTTTTATGGACAAGACAGTACATTCATCATCATGAGAATTGTAGTAACATATAAATTTGCTTCTTGATCTGCAGATAGGTGTAGCAATATTATTTGCTGTGAATGGTGGAAAGTAATTTTTGGACATTTGATACATTAGCAGCAGATCCAAGCAAAACGAACAAAAATATTAAATTCGCAGTTGAATATGAAACTAAGAAAACCATTAACTTTCTTGATCTGAAGATTTGTAATGGTAATCATAAACATCAATTTAGTATTTACAGAAAATCTACCACCACAGATGTCAGTATTGACAACTCTTCCAATTCATCCTGTTACCCCCACCAACAAAAAATGATATTTTTCAGAGCCATGGTACACTGAATTAAAAAAGTACCAATTAGTGATACAGACCAACAAAATGAAATCAATGTAATTATAACAGTTGCTCATAATGATGGATATAAACCCACAATCCAGAATGAGATTTTCACTCTGCAGCTGAGTGTCCACTGATATAAAACTTCCTGGCAGATTAAAACTGTGTGCCGGACCAAGGCTCGAAATCGGGACTTCTGCCTTTCGCGGGCAAGTGCTCTACCATCTGAGCTACCGAAGCACGACCCATGCCCCATCCTCACAGCTTTACTTCTGACAGTACCTCGTCTCCTACCTTCCAAACTTTACACAAGCTCCCCTGCGAACCTTGCAGAACTAGCACTCCAGAAAGAAAGGATATTGCGGAGACATGGCTTAGCCACAGCTTGGGGGATGTTTCCAGAATGAGATTTTCACTCTGCAGCGGAGTGTACACTGATATGAAACTTCCTGATATGAAACTTCCTCCAGACAGGAGAGCTTCTGTAAAGTCTGGAAGGTAGCAGACGAGGTATTGGTAGAAGTAAAGCTGTGAGGACGAGGCGTGGGTCGTGCTTGGATAGCTCAGATTGTAGAGCACTTGCCTGCGAAAGGCAACGGTCCCGAGTTCGAGTCTCGGTCTGGCACACAGTTTTAATCTGCCAGGAAGTTTCATAAACCCACAATAATAGAAAAAATCCACAACAAAATGCAAACAAAACCATGGATCCACTTAACAGCAATCCACACAACATGCACATTAAAACAAATTAGTGTTCCACAGAAGCCACACCTAAATATGCTGCTCTCCCATACATAGGCCCACTATGATACCAAATAGCAGACTTATTTAAAAATTAAAATATCACAATCAGCTTTCCCACAGGTAATAAATAACAAAAATTAATCCATTATGTAAATACCTCGTAGAGTACCTACAGTAAATCAGGAATATACAAGCTCAAATATGATACATTGGACCGACAGGCCGAATTTTTGAAGTTAGATACAAAGAACACATTGATGCTTTAAGGTTTGGCAACTTGAACAAATCTGCATTTGTAGCCCATATTGCTGAAGAAAACTATTCAGTGAGAAACATTGAGATAAACTCAAAAATTTTACATCTAGTACAAAAAGGGCCACTATGAATATATTAGAAGAAATAGAAATACACACATACAAAAACAGCACCCCAGACTAGATTCTTAATGAACAAGTTGAGGTAGCTAACACCCCTTTCCTGAAAAATTTCAAAAAATTATTTTCCACCCACCAAAGCAAATAATATTGCTACACCTATCTGCAGACGAAGAAGCAAATTTATATGTTACTACAATTCTCATGATGCTAAATGTAAATAAATAATGTACTGTCTTAGCCATAAAGAATATTTGACATGGGACATCATTATCATGTAACAGTATTCGCTCTACAATTCACAAAATCAATGTCTCTCTGTACTAGTTTAAAATGCTTTTCAATTGCATAATTGAATATATGATCCTTTTCCAGACATGGGATATCTTTATAATGTTACGATAAATCATAGCATCTTTGACACTCATGTACTTGTAAACACTTTGTATGTATCAAAACATGTGATGCATGTTAGAAATGTATTCTGTGGCACATCTAAAGTGCTCAGTGATACAAATTTACGTGTGCAACGATAAGAATGTGATGTAAATGTATTCTGTGGCAGATCTTAAGTGCTTAATGATACAAATTTGTGTGTGCAACAATAAGAATGTGGTGAAAACTATGAGCATCGTTTGTTGGACGAAAACTATGAAAACAAATACTCCAGACCGACATTTCACGTAAGTCACATTCCAATGCAAATCTGTAACGCAACCATCTGCGTGGCGTGTTTATAATTATGTATTATTTATATTTTAGGACAACTGATCAATAAAAAAACGCTCCACATGTTCTAATGAAAGCAAGAAAGCCGTCTGACGTTGAACTGTAATGATTCGAAACCGGTAATGGTACCTTTTGAATAATGGAACTTAATAATAAATTTGTGGCCGGTTGCAGTCTTAGCACCATCAACATTTGTTTTCAAATAAGAGCCAAGGGCTCCAACCATGTCATCATATGACAAAATTGCATTCTTATACTATGTTTTTGGTCTCCTGTAAAAGGAAGATTCACCCATTGTGGCGTGAGGATTTCTTCCACTAAAAGGCGGAGGATGTTACAACATTCCCCTTACGTTTGCAAGACCGTTATTAGTCTCTATTTGTACTAGACCAACTGTAAATGGCAAGGTAGCCATTCCTGATATGCAGGTCTGTCACATCCAGCTGTTGTTGATCTGAAATCCACCAAATAGTCCAGGGTCTTTATGCAATAGGGGAGGAATATACCTTTTGCAATAGTCTCAGTTTGGCTTCCTAGTTAACATATTAAAATTCCCCAAACCTCTGGGTTGTAGAATTGGGGTTATGACGTTATCAATGTCGCCGCCGTAAGAATTTCTACAGTAATGTTTAAACTGTTATAAATCCCTATCTGTAACTGTTATTCTGAGTTATGTTAAACAAAAGTGAAAAAAAATAATAATTTTCTCAAACTTTGAAGTTTCTCTGTGTACAACAAGACAGTCATGCAACACAGTGACACTTTTTTCATTAGATGTGTAACACATTCTTAGAGCTATAAAACAATACCAACATGTTCATATCATTGGTAATGGGATGTTTTCTGAATTTATTTACGGTACGATGTGATTATTCACTAGTCAGACAGCACATTAGAATTTTAAGGAGACATTTTGTAAAACCTTGCACAAGACTTGCAAGTACAAGTGATATTCTCAAAGGATAGTGAAACGTCTGTTTCCCTAAATACGGCACATATCTCAACGTATATTTTCACAAAAATAAATGAAGTATATGTAGATAATATAAAGCGCTGATTTATATTAAGAAATTACGTGAATGTTGGGGACTCAATCTTTTATATATTTTATAATTTTGTCGTACCAGCTTTTCTGCGTGGTTTAAGGTGAGATGTAAATTATTTTGACAGAAAGTAACCTTTACTGACAATATTGTTCTGTCATTGAATCACCTAATATCGGTGCACTGTACCCAGTAATAAGCAATGCTTCATGCAAAACAATGAACGAAGAGCATACTGAACGTCAACATGGAGTGCCACAAACGATCATGCTTGTTACACTAAGAATTAAAGTATGAATCACATCTTAAACATCTGAGTTATCTTTCTCACTAATATCTAACGGAGACTCCTGCATAGAATTTCATCCTCATCATCTTCAAAATCGGGTATATTGGAGTTGCAACACCAGCTACCATTGCAATATTCACACAAAACAGAACACTGTAAACTAACGCTACGACAACGACAATTTAGTTGACACCCCGTTTCATACTTGTAAGATATTAACAAGTTTTGAATGCGTCCTCGCTGCCGCAAGGGGGGGGGGGGGGGGGGGGTTGTGAGCAAGACCCACCTGAGAAGTGATAGGACACATTGCCACTGCTTTGAGGAGACGCTGACCTCGATGAGTATTTAAAGATGTCGTTCCTTTAGGAGCACCATACAATACCAACAGAAACTGCTCGCCTGCTTCTGTTACTTCTCGAGCACTTGCAATGGGTTTACTGAATACTGAAATAATTGGCTGTAGATTAGGCTGTGTTTGGAGAAGTCGTTACGCTTTTTTTCTTCCCTTGGCCAAACAAAGATGATGTTGTGTCACATCTAGATACGGCATGCAGAAATAACATCCCTTGACATAAGTGTTCTAGTGCGTCTTGGAGGGACACAATATGGTAAGTCCGTGAAGGGCATTCTCCCATAGATGACGTGTGAAAGTAAATGGTCACATTACAAGGAGAAAGTGTAATTACAAATCGACATCTGTGTCAACTAACACAGTTGCCTTCTCGTCTGCCATCGCCAGCGCTGTTCAAACAATCAGTGTATCAGCATCAGCCTGTGTTTGGCGCGTGAAGATACTACCAACCTGCAGATGATTTCTTGAACCAGCAATAACTCGTTCCTTATTTCCAGAACTGTTGAGAAACTTTTACTGGCGAACCGAGCACATCATATTTTCTGTAAAGTGTGTGTCAAGTGACTGATATTTTGCCTGACGTTGCCTGTGCTATTCAATTTTTGTGCTGGGTGTGGATTAACCATCAACGACGACAACGAAGTTATTATCAACATGTTTCCTCACACAGGTAGAGTACAGTCAGTATGATTCTTCGCAAGTCAGACATTGTGGTCAAACAATTCTTCGCAATAAATATCCACCATCTACAGCATAGGTACAATCTTGAGAAGGGGAGAGATGCTTTGGATACACTAATATATCATACAATACGGATTTCGGTGTTTTTCTCAGGTAACACTCATCAAAAAAGATAAGAGTTAGTTATTAGTTCATAGTTTATACATTTTTGGACATCATCTTCGGTTTTCGCTACATGACTTACTCTGAGGAATAAGTGCATGATTTTCATAGGTGTATCACAACATCGTTAAGTTGACAGCGCTGGTCATACATGCTAATGCCCACATATTTTCATTTCGACGTAAATGAACATCCATGAAAGTTTTCCCTGCAATTCGTCCCGCTGCAGCTTTTTCGATATTAACTACAATGTCACCATTAAGAGCCTTGATTGCTGTAGTACCCCTTTATAAAGATATGAGACCAGAACGATCTGTTAGTGGAGAACGAGAGGCAAACGACATCACCACTTTTGAACAAAGTTGGATGTGCTGGTCAGCGGAAGTTATTTCCATACCACAAAATTCCTCAGAGTGCTTAATAAGCTCTGAACATGCATTCATCCCCTGCATCCGCCGATTCATTTTCCCACGTTCATGCGTCGGACCCTCAGACGATTTGAAAGATCTCATCAGCACTTGTTCTGTCATTATGCCACTCCAGTAACAAGCCCAAATTTTGTCGCAACGTCTAATCGCCAACAGTCCTGCGGTGACAAATTTTTAGAACTCTTCTGGTGTAAGCATTTCTTAGATTGTTAAAATCTGTTGTAGGTATAAATGTGCACATTTCGCTTATGAAAGGTGGCCAGCTGCATGGGATAATAGAATTTCTAGATGCAATCCCAATTCCCAGTGCGTTCTGCACGTACAAATTACCTCATGATGCTTACCTGTTCGTAGTACAGAGATCACAATTTGGCAGTCCAATTACTCGATTCTGCTTCCTTCATAAAAGTCTGTAGTTTGCCGTGATTATTGTTGGCACGTTGGGGAAATCTTCAATAGCTTGAACATCGTCTAATGTGGCTGTATGTAGTGGTTGGAAGTTTCCAGATGTAGTTTGGTCAGCGTCCAGATTCTGCTTGAAGGAACCACCAGGCCTGGCTGGATGGGAAAATGAGCCTGTAGTGAGCGACCAAATAAATGTCCAGTTTGAATTTTGTCAATGCTGTTAGGGACATACATAACTCTCTAAATCCACTTCCATCCATAATGAATCCTGTTGCGCCGAAGTACGACATAAGTGTGTGGCACCAGCCAAGTCTGACTACAAACGCTGACAATTCGCCTGTATTTCGGCCACCATTCGTGTGGCCTCTGGAAACAAAGGTTTATGAAATGTGACAATGCAAATGCTTTGCTGCATGCGTTTACACCGTTCTATTGCAAGTAATAGTACAATGTAGATGGCATCCATGGTACTTGGCTGCAGACTGAGGAAGGAAAGTGTTAATACAGAAGACAAATCGTACTGACTCCTGTGACTTTCTTAAAATATGCACGTACTCTGTCCAATTCGTATTTTTGGAGCGCCTATCCAGGAACCACATATCCACTGAAAATCAGCAAGGAGGCCATTCTTAACGTGCTGTGGCTTACACGAGCTAAGCACAGTTTTGGTGTCCTTCACAATCACCTAGCTGATGTTGCCTTTGTTTCCATGAAGCTTATACACATGAAATTTAACTGAGAACTGATGTTTTTAATCGACTTACACATTTGCCATTCCGGACAGCTTCTATTGGAGTAGTACGCATTATCCCATCCATAGCGTGTAATGCTCCAAACCCGTCGATTGTATGTGTATTACAGACTGCATAGTCAAAACAAATTGCTTCAGAAAATTTTGATGAACATTTAGTGGATCTTGTAGTAAATTTGATGCTGCAACCCTACGGATTTCTGCGTAAAATACAGAAACACCATTGTTATGAAGCACATCTACAAGGTGGCGAGAGCCAACATGTCTGTATACGTATATGACCGGTCCTAACTGCCAGGATGAAAGGAAAGATATAGCTGGACTCTTACACAGAATATTACAGCAACAAGCCATTTTTAAATGCTATTTATTTATTTAAACAGCGCCGTTACCGGTTTCGAACCTAAAGGTTCATTTTTAGACGGCTATTTCTCGTTTTACAATATATTTCGTGTTTTGTTTCCCCACCTGACGAAACTTCCTTGGGGTGGCGACGCCCTACAACCAGAATGAGATGTGAGACAACGTCTTTTTAATTGTAATTGTACAACCCGGCGATTTTAGAAAATGGTTCAAATGTCTCTGAGCACTATGGGACTTAACATCTGAGGTCATCAGTCCGCTAGAACTTAGAACTACTTAAACCTAACCAACCTAAGGACATCACACACATCCATGCCCGAGGCAGGATTCGAACCTTTGACCATAGCGGTCGCGTGGTTCCAGACTGAAGCGCCTAGAACCGCTAGGCCACAGAGGCAGGTGACGATTTTAAGTGATGTAAACAAATTGTCATTATTAAATGGACGATGTTTCGGTTACTTACAATGAAGAAACCATTTAATAATAATAATTTGTTTATATCACTTAAAATCATCGTGAGGCACAATTACAATTAAATAGACGTTGTCTCACATCTCGTTTTGGTTGCAGGGTATCACCACCTCAATGAAGTTTCGTCGGGTGGGGAAACAAAACACGAAATATAATATAAAACGTGAACTAGCCGTCTAAAGATGAACCTACCAGTTCGAAACCGGTAACGGCGCTTTTAAATCTTCTGTGTGAGAGCCAACCTATATTTTGTACACAGCTAGGGTCTCAATACGTCAGTTTCTGACAAAATAGCATGAAAAGAAAGACCTCTGTCTGGTACATGACGTAATAACGTGGGACATGACATTAACTTTGTGTTTCACAGTATCTTGATCAATATAGTGTCTCTTGCAAATATATTAAAATATTGAGTGTTTCTGGGACAACTTCCGTGCCCTCCAGGAACGTCGTATCTGTTGGTGGGTATCTGTTGTATCATGGATCGAACACCTTTTTTCACGACGGCAGCTTCTGTTTTACACTATTCTCATACGTTCTGATATAGGATCGTCTTCTTTGTGCATACCAAGCATTTGTGAGAATCCTGTGAGCAGTACTGTGGAAAAAAAATGATTCAAATGGCTCTGAGCACTATGGGACTTAACAGCTGAGGCCATCAGTCCCCTAGAACTTAGAACTACTTAAACCTAACTAACCTAAGGACACCACATACATCCATGCTCGCGGCAGTATTCGAACCTGCGACCGCAGCGGTCGCGCGGTTCCAGACTGAAGCGCCTAGAAGCGCTCGGCCACAACGGCCGTCCAGTACCGTGAAAGCACACAGTTGTGGGTTCTTGTCCTGGCATGTTAGTGATAATAATGTGGCTCCAAAAACGATCCTGAAGCTCTTTTCGCAGGGTTTTCTCTGAGCACATTTAGCTTTTTAAAGGTAGGTAATCACGTAATCGTTGGGGTAATTTATTCAAAGAGTGTTACCACTAAGCAAAGTTCTCTAACCAAGAAAAAAGTTTCTAAAGAGCTTCAGCTATTTCTCCATCCTCTGGCGATTCTTTCTTCCGAGATGATGGAATTCTCAAAGACTTTTTCTAGCAGCTGTTGTGGTATCTGGCTTCGCAGAAACTAAATAAGTAGTACTTTCTATTCGATTTGTTACATTTCGACCCCACCCCCTCTTAAGAGATTTAGCGGTGCTCGAAACACACAGTTTTCTCTTTACGGGTCGCACTTCTAAAACATTTTGGCGGTCCTGAGGCAAATTTTTATCAAAGTTTATGTCACATTCCTCTCCACAGAAGAGGCAACGCTGTTTGAACCAAAGGAGAGACACTGTATCCCAGCTTTGGAAATTTTGAAGGAAAGTGTTGAACGAAAGCCGCAATACTGTTCGGACGTGTGTAGTTCTTACAACAGATTACATATACCTGGACTGCTGCAACACTGCAACACTTTCCCGTTTTATTTTTTGTCCCATCTTTACACTGAAGACAGCTTTTCACTAGAGTGCCGATACCACGAGGAGCAGTTACTGTTTACTGTTGTGACAGCAATGCTTTGTTGCAAATAAGGCATACATCTTCCATCTCCTTTATGCGAAATAACTGATAAATTACTCAGAAGGAACGTAATCCTACCTGGTTTTAGTTATTGTATCGATTTGCATTTAAGTATACATAGAAACCTGCCAACACAAATAAATATGTAGTTTATTCATGGTTTACCAACTAAGAAATAAAGAATAAAACTTACTAAACTAATATATTGTGGACTTTTTAAAGGTATTTGTATGCACAAATGATTTGTAAACATAAATACACACAACGAATAGAAAAATACCGAGTGATGGTCTCAGTATCATGTTCCAATGAAAACAACGAAGTCTCCAAATTCCCGACTGTGAAACCTATAAAAGCCTTTCAACTTAAATTGTATTAATCCCCTTTGACTGTTGTTTAAGATATTCACATGACGTCTTGGGGAGATGGAAGCAGTATTTGAGGAACACTACTGTGATTAACTAAACGTATGTTTCGCGGTTCCTGGAGGATGTTCATATATACTGGACACGCTTAACATAAGATCTAGAAATCTCTGTTTGAGAAAATGTAGGAAAATTCTGTTACAGAACGTGAGTCTGGCTAGCGAATATTCACTCTTTATGGTAAATAAATTCTGATACCTTCCTTGTTATTTGCGCTAGGAAAAAAAATATGGATACTGTTTTACAGCCCTAAGAATGTGTTACACGAAAAAAGTGTCGTTACGTTGTAGTACTATCTAATTATTCTTAAAGAAGCTTCAAAAAGAAGAAAGTTGATAAAATGTTTCTTCCTCGTTTTTGATTAATATAACTTAGAAGAAATGTTAGGTATATGTACGAAATTGCTGCATACTTTTCAGCTATTCCTCTGTAATTTGGTGCAAGAACGACCTTTTTATGTTAATTCTGTGGGCGTTTACAGCGTTTAAAAATTACTGTAGAGATTCTTACGGTGGGCGGATTGATGACGTCATAGCCTCGATTCCACAGCCCGGAGCTTCGGGGACTTTTTGATATATAAACTAAAACATAAAATTGAGAATACTGCAAAAGGTTTCGTCTCTCCCCTATTTTTTTCCTATTCAGGCCTTTTTTTGCATAAAGTTACTGGACTAAACCTGCTAGTTTAAGATGATGTCCCTTTCCTTGCAGTGAAATCGCTGGTCTCGGGGTCGTCAGAACTAGATGCGAAGGTATAGCTGCAATGGCGCATTGTGAAAGGCTTCCTACAGTACTGCTTTTTATTAGTAAAGTGTGTACAACGCTTTAAAAGGGATGCCATAATGTTAAATAATCATCTTGCAGTGTTATCAGATACACTGCACTTTACACTTCACTGCACAGATATATCCAGTGTACGACTGTAGGCAGATTATCCAGAAGATACACATACACGACCTCAGAACCACGAACACCAAATGCGTAACATCAACAATAAACTTAATTGTAATTCTCGAAAACACTGCCCATATAGTAACTGAGGAGGCTATCGATAACAGTTAGACAGTTAGTGCCCTAAATTCAATAACAAACTAATTAGTAGGAGCTATGGTAGGCACATGCCTGCTGATGGTGGCCTCCCCCCTGTAACTGCCCTTCCAGCTCTCTGTGACACAAAACGGCTCTGAGCACTATGGGACTTAACATCTGAGGTCATCAGTCTCCTAGACTGAGAACTGCTTATACCTAACTGACCGAAGGACATCACTCACAGCCATGCCCGAGGTAGGATTCGAGCCTGCGACCGTACCAGCGCGGTTCCGGACTGAAGCGCCTAGAGCCGCTCGGCCACAACGGCCGGCTCTGTGAAACAGAGTAGGGATCAGTTGCCTTGTCTTTCAGCCACTCAGCGCATCGTAAATTTTTTCTGACTGTCTAAACAGATGAAAAAAAGTCTGAACACCAAATAGCGACTGTGCGACATAAACGAAAGTTAGTAGGCTTGTTTCTAAGTCTGAAAGACGATGTCCATTCAGATCTCGTGCTTACGAGTGGTGCTAGGAGCACCACTATGAAAATGCAAGTCAGGCTTGTTTTAAATACACGCTGTAATCCTTGTGAGAGGTGGTGAGTTGTTGTTAGTCAAGAATGTATTTAAGACGATAAATGGTTCAAATGGCCCTGAGCACTATGGGACTCAACTGCTGAGGTCATTAGTCCCCTAGAACTTAGAACTAGTTAAACCTAACTAACCTAAGGACATCACAGACATCCATGCCAGAGGCAGGATTCGAACCTGCGACCGTAGCGGTCTTGTGGTTCCAGACTGCAGCGCCTTTAACCGCACGGCCACTTCGGCCGGCTTAAGACGATAAAGACGCCATTATAAGTACCTCATTGAGTTTCAATGAGGCCGTGCAACAGGGCTACGAGTAGCTGGATGTTCCTTCCGTGGTACTGCAGAAATACTTGGCGAGAGTGTAGCCACTTTACATGATTGCTGGTAGCGGTGGTCTCGAGATAGTGTGGTCGCAGGAAGACCGGGCTTCAGACGGCCACATGACACTGCCTGGAGGGAAGACCCAACCTGTTCGGCGTATGGCTCTGGCACATCCTAGTGCATCTGCAGCAGCAATTTCAGAAGCAGTTGACACCACAGTGACATAAAGAGCTGTTACAAATCGGTCACTTCAAGGACAGCTCAGAGCCAAAACATGTTCAAATGTGTGTAAAATCTTATGGGACTTAACTGCTAAGGTCATCAGTCCCTAAGCTTACACACTACTTAACTTAAATTATGCTATGGACAAACACACACACCCGTGCCCGAGGGAGGACTCGAACTTCGGTCGGGACTAGCCGCACAGTCCATGACTGCAGCGCCTTAGAACGCTCGGAGCTCAGAGCCAGACGCCCTGTAGCGTGCATTCCACTGACGCCAAATCAACATCATTTTAGACTTCGATGGTGTCAAGATAGAGCTCATTGGAGGGGAAGTTGGAGGCCTGTTTTGTTTTCTGATGAAAGCTGGTTCTGCCTCAGCACCAGTGATGGCCGTGTGGTGGTTAGGAAGAGGCCAGTTGAGGGCCTTCAACCGACCTGTCAGCGTGCTGCGTACCCTGGGCCGACACCTGGAGTTAAGATTTGCGATGAAATAGTATATGACAGCAGAAACACTCTCGTGGTTATCCCACGCACCCTGACTACAAATTTGTACGTCAATCTGGTGATTCGATCTGCTGTTCTGCCATTTATGAACAGCGTTCCAGGGGGTGTTTCCCAACATGCTCTACATAGTGCCGACATGTCCCTTGGCCTGCTCGATTCCAGATCTGTCTCAAGTAGAACACATATAGGACATCATCGGACGACAACCACACACTGGCTCATCCATGAACGGCGTTAATCGGCCCCGTATTGGCCGATCAAGTGCAATAGGCAAGGACATCCATACCACCAACTGTCATCCCACACCTGTACAACACAATGCACGTAAGCCTGCATGCTTGCATTCAACATTCTGTGGGTTACACCATTTATTAATGTTCCAGCATTTCACATTTGTAATGGCTTTCCTCCTGCTTGCATTAAATTGTGATCTTGCAGTGATAATCACTTACATATGCTATCTAGATAAATGTATTCCTGTAATTTCATTACTTTGCATTATTTTTTAGCTTTACGGTTTTTTCCGTCAGTGTTTACTGATGCCTACCTCCGATAGTGGCGTTCTCGTACGTGACTGACGCCAAACCACATCACCAAGTTGTCACGCTGCAAGTTACAGCCGGCTGGTGTGGCCGAGTGTTTCTAGGCGCTTCAGTCTGGAACCGCCCGACCGCTACGGTCGCAAGTTCGAATCCCGCCTCGGGCATGGATGTGTGTAATGTCCTTAAGTTAGTTAGGTTTAAGTAGTTCTAAGTTCTAGGGAACTGATGACCTCAGATGTTAAGTCCCATAGTGCTCAGAGCCATTTTTTGCAAGTTCCACGTCATCCGAAGTTATCTTCCCTGTCTATCTCACAATAGGCTCGCAACATAGTGCATAAAATTACTAAACAGTAGGCACCCATTATTTGACATAAATGCTTTTATGGGCCTTGTTAAGAAATACTAAAGAGTGAGAGAGCAGTAGCTTTTACTGTACACAGACATACCAGGGATTAGGGGAAAAGATTGAGATCGATGACGTGAAACAGCTGGACAGTTCGTTCTAGAAATTTGATAGGAGAACTTTTTACACCACTTCAATGGTGGGAGAACAGACGGCGCCTTAACGATTATCTCAATGACCAGAATTTGGCGCACTTATATTGAACTGGAGGACTGTGTTTTGTGGCAAGGGCTCTGCTCAAAACAGGGGCGGGAGAACCCTTGGAGATTTTGCTTAGGGCTAGGACTGCGAGGAGATCACTTGGTACAAAGATTTTGTAGCGTTTTTCGGTGCTGAAATTGGAGACTTATGGGCTTCAGCGACGAGAGGCAGCACTGAGTGAAACATCCCCTCTCATAAGCAGCGTCTGCATTGTCATGAAAGTGGCGGTGGTGACCGTCAGGATTGTACACAGCTCGCTTCTCTACACATTTATCGATCGTAGCGAGATTATCTTGTGGCACTGGCGGTACATTTCTCTCTCTCTCTCTTTTTCTTGGACATCATTTCCTGTGCCGACCAACTCATCTTAGAGTAGCAGTTCCAACCTACCTCCTCAATTATTTGTTGGAGGTATTCCAATCTCTCTCTTTCTCTACAACTTTTACTCTCTACGGCTCCTTCCGGTACTGTGTAAGATATTAGATGTCTTAAGAGGTGTGCTCTCATCCTGTCCCTTCTTCTTCTCGATGTTTTCCATATGTACCTTTCCTCGGATACTTTATGGAGAACCTCCTGTTTCCTTACGTTTTGAGTCCATGAATTATCTCAGAAGCTTAGATTCTCTTTCCGTTCCGGTTTTCCCACAGCCCATATTTCAATACCATACGAAGCTGCGATCAAAACGTACATTCTCAGAAATTTCTTTCTCAAAAGAAGGCCTTTGTTTGATATTAGTGGACTTCTCTTGACCAGGAATGCTCCTTTTGCCTGTGCTAGCCTTCTTTTTATATTCTTCCTGCTCCGTCCATCATGCATTATTTTGCTGCCTCGGTAGCAGAATTGCTCAACTCCGTCTACTTTGTGATCCCTAATTCTGATGTTAAGGTTTGCGCACTTCTCATTTCTGCTACTTCTCATAACTTTCGTCTTTCTTCGATTTACTCGTAGTCGACATTCTGCACACATTAAACTGGTCATTCTATTCAACAGATCCTGTAATTCTTCTCGTCTCATTGACGGTAACAATGTCTTCAGCGAAGCCTATCACAGATATCATTCCACATTGTACTTTAATCCCACTTTTGAACCATTCCTTTATTTCCCGCATTGCTTCCTCGATGTGTAGATTGAACGGCACTAGCGAAAGAGTCAATACATGTCTTACAATATTTTAAATGCGAACACTTCCTTCTTGTTCTTATAGTCATGTTGATCATTCTTGGTTCTTGTACATATTGGATATTACCATTCTTTCCGTGTTGCTGACGCCTATTTCTCTCAGAATTTCTACTATCTTGCACCATTTGACACTGTCGAACGCTTTCCCCACGTCGACAAATCCTATGAACATTTCCCGATATTTCTTGTCTTGCTTCCATTAAAAACCGCAGCGTTAGAACTTCCTCTCTGGTGCCTTTACCTCTCCTAAGGCCAAATTGTTCGTTATCTAACAGATAGTTTTCTTTTACTTCTCCTGTACAATATTCTTGTCAGTTAATTAGTGAAGAGTGAAGTTAAGCGTATTTCATCACTCAGTGAAGTTCATCCGGGCTTATCCTTGACCAGATGAGGTTACATGCTTTCTTTTTTTTTCATTCGGTGCTCTCTTACACTCGCTGTGTAACCCGAAAGTTGTTAGGCTAGGAATTATTTCTGAAATCCTCTTTTCCTTTTCCGATAACTTTGCCGAGTTGACTAGTGCTTGTTCTGTCTCAATTATCTCTCCTAATTAACTGTTCCGTTTGTCGTGCACTCTTCTAAGGTTCATGTTAACATTACGTTGTAATAAACTTTGATTCACTTGGCCCAGAATTTTAATTCAGCAATTAGTGAATACCTTTTTCTCATCTATACACCAGGGGTTCATATGCCTGAGCCATACTTTAACTATCGTCAAATCCCTTGCGCACAGTTCTCAATTCAGTATCTCACTTTTTCGGAAGGCGATACTCAGTATCCCGGCCGATGCAGGTCCCTCTGACAGTCGGATGGCTCGGGCTCGTAGCTCGATTAGGGCTTGTCACTTGATTGAATTTCAGATAATGTCACCAAACCCCAAAGTCTTAATTTTGGATATAAATGATTTGATGTGAACAAGATCACATCAGTTTTCTATATATAAGACAGAAACTTAATTCGACATCTAAAATACCTGCATAGTCGTAACGGGAAGCATTACGTCACTGATAACAAAACTTCACTCATCATACTCAATTCTTCCATACATAACCATTCCAGGAAGTCAGCCATACCAACACACATTAAAAAGCACTGAACACCCATTCAGAAACAAAAATCTTAAAATTATCCACCACTTTCAGAAATCACCCAAAGTGGTTTAATGGATAGCCATAAATTATTGTATACCACCAAAATCAAGAGAGGAAATTCTCCTTGATGAAACACAAAGTGAATCGATTAATTTCTCCAGATGTATCTCCTGTACAGAATAACTAGAGCAAATATTTACAACGTAGACCACTGACGGAAAAAAATCGCAACACCAAAAATAATTAAGGTACAATACGACATTTAGGTTGGGTTGGGTTGTTTGGGGGAAGAGACTAAACAACGAGGTCATCGGTCTCATCGGATTAGGGAGGAACAAGGAAGGAAGTCGGCCGTGCCCTTCCAAAGGAACCATCCCGGAATTTGCCTAGAGCGATTTAGGGAACTCGCGGAAAACCTAAATCAGGATGGCCGGACGCGGGATTGAATCGTCGTCCTCCCGAATGCGAGTCCAGTGCGAAATTTAGGGAATGTATTTGCGTCGATAACATACTTAAGTGATTAACATAGGGAGATCGCAGGTTACTGTAAGCGCGAGACAAGCCACTGTAAGAGTGAAATGCTGGTGCATGAATAATCGGTGTAACCGCCAGAATGTTGAATGTAAGCATGAAAACTTGCATGCATTGTTTTATACAGGTGCTGGGTATCAGTTTGTGGGGTAGAGTTCACTTGCCTGTTGCACTTTGTCGGTCAATACAGGGGCCGCTAATGCTGTTTACGGATCATCCTGGAGTTGTCGGCCGATGATGTTCTATATGTGCTCGACAGGAGATAGATCTGATGATCTAGCAGGCCAAGGGACATGTCGACACTGTGTAGAGCATGTTGGGTAACACTCCTGTAGTGCCATTCATGAATGGAAGCTAAAGAGATCGAATCACCAGATTGACGTATAAATTTGCAGTCAGGGTGCGTGGGAATAACCACGAGAATGCTTCCGCTCTCATACGAAATCGCATCCCTGGCCATAAATCCAGGTGTAAGTCCCGTGCGTCTAGCATGCAGACACGTTGGTTGCAATCCCTCAGTTACCCTCCTTCTTATCAAAACAGGCCATCACTGGCACCGAGGCAGAACCAACTTTCATCAGGAAACACAACAGCCCTCCACCTTGTGCTCCACTGATCTCTGTTTGACATCACTGGTCGCAAATGGTTGTGGTTTGGGCTCAGTGGAATGCGTGCTACGGGGCGTCTGGCTCGGAACTGTTCTTGAAGTGACCGATTTATAACAGTTCATTGTGTTACTGTGGTGTCAACTGCTGTGCAGATTGCAGATACAGATACAGATGCGGTACGTGCGCCAGAGCCGTACACTGAACATAGTGGTCTTTCCTCCCGGTAGTGCCACGTGACCGTCTGAAGCACATTCTCCACCACTGCCAGCAATCATGTACAGTGGGTACATTGCCACCTGAGCCGTGTGCGGCTCACGTTCATGCCGTTTGTTCTTTGGCATTTTGTCACATTGAGTGGCGTCTTGTTTCTTCCTAACTTACTGGCGTAACGAAGATGCTGGCTTGCCTCCTTGAGTGGCAGCAATAGCGCTTATTGATACTAGTACTGTCGTATTATCTTTGGTGTGACCGCTAGTATTCCTGGTTGGTGGTGGTGTGTGTGGTGGTCAGTCGGTTGCGACAGAGCACCGAGGAAGTCTCCACGATGCGCGGCCAGCCCGGGACTGCTGGTGGCATGCACGCACTGTCAGATCGTGAGGTGCTAGCTGCGAGAGCGACAAAGTTCGTTGCCCACAGAACCTGGACGCTGAAGTTGAGTGATTCTGTTATGAAACCTTAATTATTGTGACATCTCTTCATTCATTTGCGGGTTGTTGCTCCCTGTGCCGTTCGGGCTAGCAGCCATGTATGATGTGTTAGAGTCGGCGAAATCTTGCAGCGCTATTCCTATATTGTGATTAATTATTAAATTGTCTGTTACTTGCCAGTGAAGTGAACCAGCGGTATTTTCTGCCCTGTAGCCGTTAACGCCCCAGTTATCTGCCCTGGTTGTTAGCATAGTTTTCTGGCAGTGTGCCTTTCTTCATCATACTGACACTGTCTCGCATGGCATGTAGGTCGACAGCCTCCTAAGTTGTTTGGTTCAAATTTTGCTTAGAGTGGTTATTGTTCCCTTGACTGTTTTTAGACGCCAATTTCTGAAGATGTAGTGCTGTTCGTATCCTCGTCCTCGGCCGATATTTTCCGTCGTTGTACCATTGGTCGGCTGGAAGGGAATTGGTTACATTGTTGGTCGGTTCTTGGGCCGTCCCTAGTTTGGGTTACCATACGATTATTTAACTTCAGCTCTTGGATACCTTTTTCACCTTACGTTACATTTGAGCTACCTTCTCAGGCCGACCCTTGGAACACTTCTGAGCACCACTTGTTCTGTTTGTTTTATATTGTGATTTTCATTTTAGTTTGAAGTATTGAGCGATGCCTTTGGCAATGTATTAATTCAGTTCTTTTAAAATTTTACATAAAGGTCTTCAGCCAAGTTAAATTAAAATTTTGGAGATTGATTTTATTTTAAAAAAATAATTTTGTTCATTAAAATTTGTTCTGTCTGAAATTGTTTGCAATCCAAGCCCTAAGCCGTTAGTTGTTCGATGTGTTATGCGTGGGCTTCAGCCGAGGATTTACGTGAACCCCTTTTAATAAGGCCTTCAGCCGTGTGTATTCTGTAAAGGAAATTTTTTTATGAGAAGGAAGGGGTTTATTTTAAATTGTTTGTCTGACTTGTTCAGGCCATCAGCCGTTGTTTCAGATTAGTTTGTGGCCTTCAGCTGTACAATAAGTTAATATTTCTTTAATTAGGATTTCCGCCGTTCTGTTGTAAGTTTAGAAAGAAATTTCTTGGTTAAAAAATTGTTTATTAGTATGGTTTTTTAAAATTTTTACCTTCTATTTTTAATTGCTTTTGATTTCTAAGCCAGTTTTTCAGCCGTTCTTGTTTTTGGTGTGATTTTGGGCCTTCAGAGCAGAAAGCATCTCAAGTTTTTTTAACTAGGCCTTCAGCTGTATTGTCTAATTGTGATCTTTTAAAGCAGTGTGTAAATAAGTGGTTCTCAGAAAAATAAAGTTGTGCGTTTGTTTGTGCAACTCGCAGTACCTGTTTACAGCCCCATCCACAATCGTAACCTTATCCTGTGCGCTCTCTGAGTACCTACCAACCAGGTTTCACCGCCAAGTCTTCCTGCAATATCGCAGAAGGAAAGTCCAGCTTCTAATAGCCCTACTACAGGACCTCATTCAAACTCAGTGAGATGTTGATAATGGTGTCTTTGTCGCCTTAAAGGCATTCTTGACTAACATCAACTCACCAGGTCTATCTTACGACCGTTACAGTGTGTAAGTAAAGAAAACCAGATTTGCTTCCTCATAGAGGCGTTACTACTGCCACTCTTATGCGACTGGCGCGAAATTTGAAAAGACATCAATTTTCAGATGTGTAAAACGCCTACCAACTTTAGTTTATGACGCACAACTCCTTCTTAGTGTTGTGATTTTTTTCTCGTCGGTGTAGTATAGAACAGAATATAAAGCATAATCGATAATTTAAAAGTCGGTAATGGTAAGACAGAATTTATAAATGTCAACCTGATATAAATAATGTAATGCACGTCTGACTGTGAAGGCATAATGGTGTCTTTGTACGATACTTTGATTCCTCGAACAAAGAGTGCGAGTGATGGTTTGTGTGTGTGCGAAATTCTATACAATGTGAAGGAGCTGTACACGGAGGCAGACAGGCAGAAATACTATTTTCTTTTATTATCATGTAAAATAATTGCAAAATATATTCTCTGCTTGCACTAAAACCACAAAAAGACAGCTGCAGGTCAAGAGAGACAGAGTAACACACATGCATTCATCAAATAAAATAGCTTTGTAAATATTTACACTTGACAATGAGAGTAAAGTCTTGAAACGCATCGTGCTGCACATGAAAAATACGTAAATGATACAGTGTTTCATTATTAAAACATGATAAACTTATTTACTGTCATGAAATTTTAGTATGGGCAGTGGTATAATATTTTTTGAGTGGGATGAAGTGTGAGATCTCAATGTTTTGAAAACACATTTGTCACTTTCTAGTAACTAAAATTTATTCAAAGGCGCTTGACGATTGTTTTTATAGGTGAATGCGGTTTTCTTTATCTCTTATTGATCTACCGGAAATTTATTGCAGTTTGAATTACACGAACTGCTGCATTAAAAAGATACTATGGGTGTTGTTGCGTTACTCAGATATGATATAATACGCCAGCTTTACGTCCTCTGCGCCTCGATGCATTCAGGGTGGCATTTAACAAAAGGTTACTGTTTAATAAAGGATCTACAAACTGTTAAATTTGCTGGTATCGACATTTGTGGGGGTGCATTGCGATACGGAAGCTGCAGCAGTAAAAACTGAGCATGATATGATCACTCAAACAACAGAGATGTATTGATAGGTGCGGTTACCCATTTGATATGACCTCCATTTAATGGAACGAGAGGCTACAAAATTGAAATCCGTGAGACTGGAATGAAACAATGTTCGACACGCTATAAGTTAACACTACCTGAGGTTTATTATATTTGGCGTGTTACATATTTTTTACGCTCGTTAGTTAGTTTTCTTGTTTCTTTTTCTTTAGGCCACATTAGAAATTAAAGGTATTTTCTAAGAAAGTGAGGGCAGATTTACGCTTAGCAAGCATCAAAAAGATTAAAATCAGGCTTCATATAGGAATACGAATTCACTAATGTCTACATATATGTTGATGATAGGATTCGAATACGAGGCATTGCAATTTGTTGGCGCTTTATCGTAGTCATACGTCTGGTAGTCACAAAGGAATCAAGAAATTGTCTCTGTTACCAAAGTCTTTTAAGCGAACTTCCTATGGTGGGCTTTGAATCAGACATTTTGGTGATAAAAGAAATCATCTACAATTGGGACCAACGTGGGAGAGTATGAACAGTACTGCTCCTCGTGTGACCAGGGTCTGAAGTTCCGAAACTATTAACGAGAGCAAGAAGACATCAATACAAGTATTATTTATCGTTCTACAATGTCTACATTAATATTAAAGATAACCAGGAGGATTTATAGTCGAGGTAGGATGTAGATAATGGAAGGCGAGGAAAGAAATGAAGATCAGTGCAGACACAAAAGAGCAGACTGAAAATTCATGTTACAAGAAAGAACGAGAGTAAACTAAAGTGTACCGAGAAAATGAAACGTGTAGAAGAAGTGCGGAACGACCTAAAGAAATTTGGAGTAAAAAGGTATTTTGAAGTAAAGTCACAATTTCAAAGGTTTCTAGAAAAAATAAAGAGCAAAGTCATCATCTACTCAGAAGAAAGGAGAGAACAAAGAATAATCCTTAGAAGGGAAATGGTAGAAGAAGAAAATTAACTGTTCATTGCCTTTCACACCAGGCCAAATAGCAGATGAAGAAGAAAGTCAGACATTTTGCGGTGTTTGGATCTCGTGAAGCACTCCATGACGAAGGACAATTGATGAGCGACTCTCACAGCGCCATTAGTCCGTGAACGTCCACCGCCCCCCTCGTTACTACCTTTAAGACCCGCCAGCGCGCGTAGCGGTCTAGTGTCAGTGCCCTCTTGGTGCTAAATGTCTGGCCCCAAATGTTAACAGTGATACCAGGACTGCAGAGAGACGTCCCGCTTGCAGTCTGTCAGCAAACTGTAATGGAGCTTATTAATAATGCTGATAAATGGTTTTTACTGTACCATTCTCGCAGTATATGATTAGTTTCGTAGATGTGTTTTTCCAGGCACACCACGCCATAAATCGATGTTTGCTGATATAATTTTGTGGTTCTTTGTGTGAAATCACACACACGAGCAAGTTTCAGCTACACTTCTGCTTGGTTTGCTGATACATTTGGCGACACTGTCTTACTGTAGCGATCCTCAGCTGTTTTTAAGGATTCCTGGATGTGGTGACAGGCCACTGAAGATAAATCAACAACGATCGTGTTAACAGAATTGGAAACTGGTTATATGAAAGAAAACGTCATCACGATGTTAGGCTCTTAGAGTCAGCTGTTTGTAATGTTTCTTGGTTGCCAGGCCTCTGAAGATAAATAAACAATTATTATCTTTATAGAATTGAAGATAGATTATATAAAAGTAAAGCTCCTAATAGGGAACCACAGATACGAAATTGAACAAATATATTATAATCTTGTATTTTTAATGAAAAAAGAGATAAAAGTCACTTCCCGGCACGTATAAGAACACTTAACCTCGATATAAAATGAATTGTACGCCATGTATTCCACGTGGGCCCCTGTCACACTTGTGTGTATTCCCTGTAAATGTTTGCTAAGAAGAGGATAAATTCCTCTCTTGCACTACTAACACGTTAAGTTCAGTATCCACCTTTCTGGGGGTCACAAGATACTGAAGACATATCCCCTCGAAGTGGTAAATATGTCAAGCAGCAGCCCTAGACAGTTCTTGTTACAGTGGCGATGACCATGAGTGGGAGAAGGGAATACAAGCATCTCGGAAGGAGCGACTGTAGAAAGCTTGTCGGATCAGTCAAGAACAGTTCTTCTTGTTTAGGCAACTGTCTTCATTCTCAGTAACAACAGAATAAAATATGAAATACAGATTAATTTAATTTAACAAATACAAGTTTCGAAGTGAATCACAGTTTGTATACTCTGATCACATACTACTATCATTACCTATTATTATTTGTCTGTTCTTTGATATTCTGTAACCAGACCAGAATAGCGTTTTGCATCCAAACGTGATGCCCACCATGCATTCAAGTGTTACTTTGCGAGTGGTGTTTCTGGTCGCCGTTGTGCGGCACCTCTATTAGTAGACCGTATCCGGCGACAATTCACTACGGATACCACGACTGCTCCACTGTTAGGTGGACTGTGTCGGCCAAGGAACGATACCAAGCATCCAGCTGCGAGAGCGCCACCGCATAACCCCCGCCGGGTCTTCCCTCAAACCGCAACAATGGACTCGTAGTTACATACACAACGCATCCGGCGTCACACAAAGCACTGCTCGCAGACGGGACCTACAGCGCCTGTGTGCTCGTTTGTTTTGCAGAGTGGCGACTCCCCCGCCTCCTAGCAAGGCGGCACGGTAGCGCTGCTTCGAGTTTGGTCCTGGGTCTTTGACAATCGACAGCGATCGGCTCAGTAATAATAATAGTAATAATAATAACAATATCTGCCATGTCATGTTTAAAATTAAAATCTTACTCCCAAGGCCCTGCAACCTATAATACGAACATCTTATCCTCTTACAGTACTCAACGTCTCACTCATTACAGAGAGAGTAACTTAGCGCGCACTGTTTCACTCGTGTTGACTATATGACATGCAGAGATTTTATTGGTTTTTATTTAATCGAATTTTTATGTTATTCGCAAGCTGCAACACCTTCCAGGCTTTTCAGGCTAATTGCGGCCATATGAGCATGGTCTTTTCCGAATGCACTCTGACCCAAAAGTGATGCTGGGAGCTGGAGTCCAAAGTCTTTGTTAATCATGCGTTTTGTGTTCTTGTGGAGATATTTTCATAGCAACTTCCATTACCTAACAAATATTTCTTTACATCTAACCTATAAATGAATCTGAATTTTCATAAATTCAGATTTAAATTTTTTTTAAAATAACGAAATATTTTCTTAAAAGTTTTCATACCCTATTGCGCTCCCTTAGGGTTCGAATTTCCAGAAACAATGACACACGTATTTTTCTATTTCTGACCGAGAAGTAAATTGCCTATTCTCGTATACGTGGCTTTAAAATACTTTGGTAATTCTTTACTAATTATTTATTAAAAAAAAAGAAACTTCCACGCACTGTTTCGCCGCCTTGGTGGTTTAATTTAAAAAAATGTTGAAACACGTATTTTTTTCTGACTTAGGAAACAACTATCAATTTTCGGACAATCCCTTCTTATATCAACACCCTCCACAAACACCAAGTTTCATTCCTTTTGGACTGGGCGGTGATGACTTAGCGAATCAGTTGGAACCTATTTCACCCCCTCAGGGATTGAATTTCCAAAAACACTGCTACACATATTTTTTCGTCTCTAGCCGAGAACACCAATTTGAAAGATTTGGCTCTAAAAATGATTTTGCAATGACATTTTCATAGAACGTATCACCCCTTATTCCACCCTCTTAGGTGTTGAATTTCCAATAACTGTGACATGCCTATGTTTTCTTTCTAACAGAGAAGCCAAACACAAATTTTGTAGATTTAGCTTAAAAATGCTTGCACAATGAAATATTTCCATAAAAACTTTCATCCCCGTTTCACCCCCTTGGAGTTGAATTTCCAAAAACAGTAAAACATGTATTTTTTTAATATTTATCTGAGAAGCCAAATTGAAATTTTCGCAGAATTAGCTTTAAAAATGCTTTTTTATAACATATTTTCGTAAAAAGACTATCACTTCCTATTTCACCCCTTTAGGAGTACAATTTCCGAAAACACTGAAATACAGATTTCTTTTTTTCTTTTTAATGGAGAAGTCGAATAACAATGTTCATAGATGTAGCTTTCAAAATGCTTTGGTAGTTCTGTAATAACAATATGTTAAAAAAAAGGCCTGCTTTCACCCACTATTTCACCCCGTACGGTTACATGTTCAAAAATGCTGAAATTTCTTTATTTCTGACCGAGAAACTAGATACCATTTTTTTTAGGCCTAGCTTTAAAATTGCATTAATGGCAAAAGTTTTCTTTTTTTACATAAAGGTAGCCGTTTATCTCCCATTTCATGACCTTGGAGTTAGGATTTCGAAAAATCCCTTCTTAAACGATGCCTACAGTACAAGACCCACATCTTCTCCAAATTTCAAGTTTGTATCCTTAATTACTCAGTTTTTCTGGCAAGGAAATGGGAAGTTACGATACACAAAGCGGAAACCATACATTTTCGCTGCGGTCCCGATATCGGCTGAGAGAATGGGTAATGTGCAATGATTGATAGTGAGAATAACTTCTTTACGAGCAATATCTGACGCTAAGGATAAATTGAATGACGTACTACTACTTTAAATAGTCTAGACTGATTTAGGTTTTTCCGTGGTTTCCCTGAATTACTTAGGGAAAATGTCAAGGTGGTTCCTTCCATAACGACAAGGGTGACTTATTGTCCATTCGGTGACTTCCTGTTCACTCCTTGCCAAGACAGACCTGTAAGTACGTAAACGTCTGTAAATATGAATTACGTTTTCTTTTGTTGTACTTACCATGACATGTCAATATTCACCTAAAAGTGATCCACTAAGAAATAATACTGTTGTTGCTAAATGTTCGGCCCCTTGTGTTTTGTACCTCTCACTATTTTGTTCCAAGAAGGAAAATAATTATTTGCTAGTAGTGAAGGATGTTAGCGGAAGCTAAAATTCCTCAGTTGCTACCAGGTTATAGGGGACCTCTGCCTCAATCTCAAGCGTCACTATATTCCACCTGTGCGTCTAAGAAACTGTGCAGAGTGTATGCAGCAGATGAAGGAATGGGGTGGGCTTTATTTGTGCGTCACGCTATTCTCAACACTCGAAACGGTCTGGAGCCCTCACATTAAAAGCGACGTATGCTGCCAATTTGGCTACTGTCCATTGCTGCAGATAGCTGTGGTCTCGGGCAGATTGTAACTGTTTCATAGCATTTTGCTTGCTAAAATGTCACTCGTTTAAATGTGGGTTGGGAGTGTGTCCACCACGTGCCCTGTTAGTGAGAAAACTAAGTATACGAAACAACAGCGCCTGTACAATGGACGCACTTCTTAATAACACAGGCACTTCGTATTTATTTATTAGCTAATACCAGGCTCCTGACTCTCGATAAATACAATGCATGGTGCGTACGAGAGCAGGTTGTAACACATGGACGAGAACATGTGGAAGTTTGTGTCTGGCCGTGTTTCATTCACGAATAGCCGAAGCGGTTAATGCGGCCGCTCGCGTAAGGCGGGATATCTAAATTCGACTCACGGTCCGGCACAAATTTTCAATGTTGTCATTCCAATAAACAGCCGATGGTGTTTCATTTTCGCAACTGCGAATACATTTCCTGTAAAATTAAGTGTGATTTCCGGTGTCTATTTCTTACCACGTAAGGCACTCGATCAACGAGGGAGGTTTTAAACTTATTATGATACCGAGGGGTGGAGATTAAAACACACACACGTCAATAAGTTATTGAGATGTGTATCAACTCGGAAGCTGAAATCGATAGATGGCTTCTACTGAATCTTTGACGTAGTAACTTAACACTTACAGCACGGTGCCCGTACGCCATACGGGCGCTGCCGCCCTGACGTTAGTGACGGCGCCCGTATACCGTACGGGCGAGCCTTTATTTGGCTCCGTAAGCGCGTTTAGCGTGTCTCCGAAGGAGTTTCGTCAGCTAATGTGGAGGTAGTTCATTCTTCTTCCTCAAGAGGCCAGCATTTATAGGCCATCTCATCCTGGGAGCGGTTGTGAGCACTGGAAAGACGAAGTTATCTGCAGTTCATTCACATGTGTTTACGATCGTGAAAATGGCGCGCAGCGAGTTGATGGAGGCCGCGATCTTAGATATTCTTTATGGAGATGCAGGATCTGAAATGGACGATTCTGACGAAGAGGATTCGTACTCTCCAGACGAAAGTACAAGTGATGATTCAGGTATGTATGTGTCTCAATTGTTTATAAAGTGAAGAGGTTATTACCGCATTTTGTATTGTGAGTAGTGTTCATTACTTCACTTGAATTTAGTACCTCTTAGTACCAATCTGAGCCTTACGCGTTTTCTATGCAGAGAGTGGTAGAGACCATCAGTCACCATCTGTGGTACCTGGTCGTGTGTGGCTCACTGAGCACAAAGAGCAAGATTGGTCGGAACTAGACGATCAGCCAGCACTGCCGGATTTCCAGAAAGTAGTCGGCGTAGCATCGCGATTTCCAGATGCCACTGAGGAGCTTCGATATTTTAGTTATTTCTTTGATGGCGACGTTATTCGGCTCATCACAAGTGAAACGAATCGGTACGCTGGTAACGTTATTACGCCAATGAAACGCAAAGGTAGCCTGAAAATAAATTATTTGGCATAAATTATTTGGCATAAAACTGCTAGAGATTTACTGGTTTTTCAGTATTATTTTGCGTATGTGCGTCGTCAAATTGCCAAAAATCAGTGATTATTGGTCAACAGACCCGTTTTTGCTGACAGGATTTGCGAGTAAATTGATGAACCGCGATCGATTTTTGCGCTATATTGTCGATGTTACACTTGAATGACAATGCTACATTCATTAGCAGAGGCGAAGAAAAGCATGACCCACTTCACAAAATGAGGCCTTTTTTCGATTTCTTTGTGAATAAAAGCAAAAGTAGTTTTCTTCCAGACATGAATCTGACAATAGATGAGGCAATGTGTCCCTTTCGTGGTAGAACAGGCTTCCGAGTATACATGAAAAACAAACCCAATAAATATGGGATAAAACTGTATGCTCTCTGCGATTCATCAACTGGTTATATGCTAAACTGTGATCTACATACAGGTTCTGCAGGGAATGTTGACAACAGTATCCAGGGCCTTGTAAAAAGGTTGTGTTCACAGTACTTTGGCAAAGGACATTGCATATCTCTTTTGGACATGTTGTCGGAAAATAAAACTCTTGGAGTGGGAATTGTAACGAAAAACAGGAAAGGTTTGCCACGAATATTCAAAACACTAAAACTAAATAATGTCAGGCAGTTCTTCAAAGGAAACACCATCTCTTGGCAGTGAAGTGGAAGTCAAAAGGAGATGTTTTTTGTCTTTCCACAAAGCATAAGTCTACCAGCACTAGTATTCAAGTGAGGGCCAAAGGTGGAATAGCAGAAATTGTAAAGCCAGACGTTATTACTGATTACAATAAGAATAAAGCTGGGGTTGACATAGCAGATCAATTCTCCAGCTATTATCCGTTTGCCCGAAAAACTTTGAAGTGGTGGAAAAAGCTGTTTTTCCATTTGTTTATCACGTCAAATGTCAACAGTTTTATTTTATACAAAGAGAAGACTAGGAAGAATGTATCCCTAGTAGACTTTATTCACAAAGTGGGAAAGAAATTGGCTGAGAAGGGCGGAAATATTTTTCAGCAACAAGCCGCTTCATCCTCACAAATCGAGAGGACATTTGCAAGGCACTCTCCAGAGAAGGTCCCAACCAATGCAAACCAGGTGAATACTTCTAGGTATTGCAAAGTATGTTCAGACAGGGGGAAGAAAGAGACGGGCAAGCGCATCAGGAAGGAAGTAGATGGTGGTGCAAGGACTGTGGTTCTGAGCACTATGGGACTCAACTGCTGAGGTCATTAGTCCCCTAGAACTTAGAACTAATTAAACCTAACTAACCTAAGGACATCACAAACATCCATGACCGAGGCAGGATTCGAACCTGCGACCGTAGCGGTCTTGCGGTTCCAGACTGCAGCGCCTTTAACCGCACGGCCACTTCGGCCGGCTGCAAGGACTGTGGCGTTGGCCTTTGCGACCCACAGTGTTTCCAGGATTTTCACACAAAGGCTAACTACATCTGAACTATTAAAATACTCTAGTGTACAGGTACCCGCAGTTAGACATTTCAGTGATATTTTTTTAAAATTTAGATACAGTATAATGGCATTACTCAAGACAGAGATCATGTAAAACTTTTTTGTCCACGACATTTTTGTATTTTCTTTTTTTAAGTATAACACCCATTGTATTTTACATTGTAAAATAAACTCACACTCATGTAAGGCTCTTACTTTTTCCTTTTAAATAATGCAAGAACCACATTCCTATCATTTTTCTGTTCTTTGCAATATGATTTCAAACATCCATTAAATATGCCAGTTCACAGCCAAGTGCCGGGTATAAAGAGGGCAGTGTTGAAAGCGTTAAAAACGAGTTTTTTAGCGTCCACCAGAGTGCGGCGCGTGGCCTTTCTCCCGATTTTACACTGAAGAGCCAAAGAAACTGTTACACCTGCCTAATATCGTGTAAGGCCCCAGCGAACACCCAAAAATGCCGCAACACGATGTCACATTGACTCGACTAATGTCTGTAAAAGTTGTGGAACTGACACCATGAGTTCTGCAGGGCTGTCCATAAATCCATGAGAGTACAAAGGTGTATGCGTGCGGAACGATTTGAAGTGGAATGATCATATAAAATTAATTGTTGGTAAGGCGGGTACCAGGTTGAGATTCATTGGGAGAGTCCTTAGAAAATGTTGTCCATCAACAAAGGAGGTGGCTTACAAAACACTCGTTAGACCTATACTTGAGTATTGCTCATCAGTGTGGGATCCGTACCAGATCGGGTTGACGGAGGAGATAGAGAAGATCCAAAGAAGAGCGGCGCGTTTCGTCACAGGGTTATTTGGTAACCTTGATAGTGTTACGGAGATGTTTAGCAAACTCAAGTGGCAGACTCTGCAAGAGAGGCGCTCTGAATCGCGGTGTAGCTTGCTCGCCAAGTTTCGAGAGGGTGCGTTTCTGGATGAGGTGTCGAATATATAGCTTCCCTCTACTTATACCTCCCGAGGAGATCACGAATGTAAAATTAGAGAGATTCGAGCGCGCACGGAGGCTTTCAGACAGTCGTTTTTCCCGCGAACCATACGCGACTGGAACAGAAAATGGAGGTAATGACAGTGGCACGTAAAGTGCCCTCCGCCACACACCGTTGGGTTGCTTGCGGAGTATAAATGTAGATGTAGTAGATGTGTTGAGACCTCTTTTGAACAGCAAGTTGCAAGTCATCCCAGATATGCTCAATAACGTTTATATCTTGGGAGTTTGGTGGCCAGCGGAAGTTTTTGAACTCAGAGGAGTGTTTCTGGAGCCACTATTCTGGACGTGTGTAGGGGGTGTCGCATTGTCCTGCTGAAATTGCCTGAGTGCGTCAAAATGTACAATGGATATGAATGGATGCAGATGATCAGACAGGATGCATACATATGTGGCACCTGTCAGAGTCGTATCTAAACGTATCAGGTGTCCCATATCACTCCAACTGCACACGCCCCACACTATTACACCATTACAGAGGCTCCACCAGCTTGAAAAGTCCTCTGGTGACATCCAGGATCCATTGATTCATGAGGCTGTCTCCAAACCCGTACAAGTCCACCACTCGATACAATTTGAAACGAGACTCGTCCGACCAGGCAAGATGCATCCAGTCCAATGTCGGTATTGATGGAACCAGGCGAGGCGTAAAGCTTTGTGTCGTACAGTCATCTAGGGTGTACGAGTGGGCCTTCGATGATGTTTCGTTGAATGATTCGCATGCTGACACTTGTTGATGGACCAGCAAGGAAAACTGCAGCAATTTACGGAAGGGTTGCACCTCTGTCACGTTGAAGGATTCCCTTCAGTCGTCGTTGGTCCCGTTCTTGCAGGATCTTTTCCCGACCACAGCTATGTCGGAGATTTGATGTTTTACCGGATTCCTAATATTCTTGGTAGAGTTGTGAAATGGTCGTACAGGAAAATCCCCACTTCATCGCCACCTCGGAGGTGCTGTGTCCCATCGCTCGTGCGCCGACTGTAACAGCACGTTCAGATCCACTTAAATCTTGGTAATCTGCCATTGTAGCAGCAGTATCCGATCTAACAATTGCGCCAGACACTAGTCTTGTATAGGCGTTACCGACAGCAGCTCCGTATTCTTCCTGTTTACATGTATCTGTATTTGAATACGCTTGTCTATACCAGTTCCATTTGCGCTTCAGTGTAAGAGGACTGCGAGCGCAGTTTCGCTCTCAGTGTGTATCCCTCGTTTAGTGGCTCTGAGTCTTCGTGTTGCCGGCCGCCAATGTACTCGGTCTCACGCCAGCATGCGGCGGTGTGTCGCGCAGTTGAGACCAACACTTAGGACACTGCTATACACTTCTGTCATTGTCTTAGGACACTGCGCCTGAGGAGACCTTGGCCCGAACACGTAGTAGTCTGAAGGGTCAGACTACTGGAGGACCGATGACAGCTGCGTGTACAAATCGACCAGTTGCCTTTCTCATCACTGCATCGGAGGTGGAGCAACACCCAGTGAGCCCCTTTTGCGCTTCCCGGACTACTGCCGTGCAGCCGAGTGATTTGCATGTTATGAATAATGTCGTTGTAAGGGTAGCCTCAGCTAACTTTAATTTAACTTCCGAAGGGTCATTTGCCTTTTCATTGTTTTTGTAGTGTTCTCAGCCATGGTTGAGTTTTCAGCTGTGATGCTTATAGCTTCCGCGCTAAGAAGTTAAAAGAAAATTTTCTGTATTATATCTGGTTTTGCCGAGATTATATGCACAAATTGTTCCTTTATGGTTGTTGTCATGGGATTTAAGAAGTGTGTCATTCACATGTCGTAACAGTTCTTTTATTGAATACTTTCACGCATTGTGGAGCTATAAGTTCTTATTCGGATTTAGAGTGTGGTGTTTATGGAACTGCTTTATTAAGCAAACCCTAAATGTTAGTCTAGAATATGGTGTTTATATTTTTATTGTGTACGTTCCAGTTGTTTCACTGTTTTGTTGAAAGTTTTCAAATGTTTTAGCTGCTAGTCTAATTTGTTGGGAAACCTATAAAATTTTATCATATTACAGGGCCGCGCACAGGTCAAGACTTGGCGACCGTGAGCAGTTGTTTACTAGGGTTCATTAATGTGCATTTTACAAATTATTTCCGTGCAAATGGAGCTCGTAACTTTTATGTATTTGTACCCTAACCGCAACAAACAAGTGTAAATTTTGTTGTTTTCTGCACCAGTGACCTCGAGTCAATAATTTTTTTGGAGGAAATATCCCTTTTTATATGTCTACTTTTACTAGCTGTTTACACTCCGAGCTCTTTGCTCACTTCCTACCAGTTGCCACTAAAATATTCATTCATTAGGATCAAGCACCTTCAAGTTGCTGAGAACACCCTTTACCAAAGCACAGTTTCCCTGTACACAACCATGAGCAAAACAATGATACTTGAAGGGAAACGGGAATTGCTAGTAAATAGTTAAACGAGTAGTAGTTACAGGGTGTCGAACAACTTCCGGTTACTCTATAAGCTATATTGAACTTCTACACTGCAGCTACTGTTGGGAAAAAGTTTTCGAGATATATCGGAGATGTCGAGTTTGGCCGATGAGACAAAGGGAGGTGGTTGCGATGTCTTTTTGCCACGTGGCGATGTCGAAGGTGACGTGCTGCGTACAGTAGGGTAACACAATCCTCCTTCTCAAACCAGCTGCTAACGCTATGTTAAAACGGTGGCGATTTATCGTGAACAACATTAGGCGTCTCTGTCCGAGGTAAGCAAAATTGTAGCGAAGTTCTAAGGCGGGAAGTGCCTGCGGCTGAGAGCGATAGCTGTTGGTGTCTTCCGAACGTGCCACATCGCTACAACCGCTGATGTTGAAAGGCAATGGGGCGAGACGGTCGCGTCCCAGAATTTTATAATGCCTCGGGCTACTCCCAGCTGTTAGTATAGTGTTTAGTGTCGGTGACTGTGGATCACAGGATCTCGGGTTCGATTCCGCATCCAGTCGGAGAGTTTTCTTTGTTCGGGGACTGGTTGTTTGCGTTGTTCGTAAGAACCTCATCTCAGCTTCATCTACGCTCAACTCACCGAAATGGTATTAAATATAAAGACTAACACCAGGTGACTGAACAACGTCAGGCGGTCCTCTGGTCAATGATTCAACACGATCATTTTCTTGACTTCGGAGTGAGTCGTTCTCGGTCACCCTCCTAAGTCAAACACAACGTCCCCAGCCAACTGCTAAGGAAGGCACCGGCGAAGTTCTACCTCTATATGCCTGAGTGGTGACTGTTCTATTGGATATGTCCGACAGAATAGATATCACTCGTGATAACACAGCTGAGATATCCACGTAAACATGAAATGCGGGATGGGGGAGGAAAGGGAAAGAATGGGTGGGAAATCGTGACGACTAGCTGCACAAGGCATTTAACTGACAAGGGACGCTGTATTGCAACGTGCGATAAGTTAGGAATTACTGTGAGTCATGAATCGCGCCCGGATGGCCAAAGCGGTTAAGGCAACCGTTCATGCCCAGGAGTAAATCTGGATTCGAGTCCCGGTCCATCAGAAGTATTCAACTTTCGCCACTGCATTACCACAATGCAATGTACGGCAAGCTGTTAAGATTTCCCACCAAACCCTTTTTTTTTCTTCTCCTTCATGTATTTCATGCTTACAAGGCAGTTCTACCGACTGGTATGCAGAAAGCAGATAACGCCTTCGTTCTTCTGATGCATCCCAATTTGCCAAGGCACAAACCGACTCAAATGTCACTTTCTGTATCAAGGCCCCTCGTTGAAGAAGAATGAGCTATTCAATTTATCAGCCGATTCTAATGGTGGTCGCCATTTTGGAGAAATTGCAAGTTCTTTCACATGGTAACATCATTTTTCAGATTCTGGGTTGCTTTTCACCGGTGTGTATGGATCATGCGAGGGTTATCTCTTTATTAACAAGATTTTTTTTTAAAGAGGAAATCTTCATTTAAGGCTATGCAGGCTTCGAAATAAAAGTAATATTAAAAAATGAAAATTCCCAGAGGTTAGTTGTAACAAGACGGTCAATATTATGTCATCAAATCAAAACGACCTTCATCCATGTAAATTTCGAAATATACGGACCAGTCATTGAATGCTAGTCCATACTTTAATTGAATCAGAGGTGGGAATCTTCCTACAGATCCGTCAGGGGGCCTGAAGGTGGTGTAATATATCGCCGAAACTGGTTACTCAATAAAATACCAATTTCGAAGTTTAGACGGATCAAAGATGTTTTGATTTGACATTCTGTACTGAAACCGTCTGTGGAAAGATGAACATAGAGATAGTATTTTGTAAGGCTGGTAGTCTGGTTTTAAGTAATCTGTATCTGTATCTGAACATTCAGAATACCACTTATTGGTTCTTACCGATCATACGCACGTCGTCTTTCTTACTAGCTGGTGATTTTTTTTAAATTTTATTTTTTACGGCTCTCCTGCCCAGCTGCGTTGTTAGTCAGTAATCTGCAGCGGGAGGCGCTCGTGGCAGGGTGTGTGCCTCAGATTGCTGCCGCATTAGCGCCGTGCTGTGGCGGCAATTAGCGTCTGCCGCCGGTGCCGTGACTGCGGCTGTGAGTGCCTCGCGGCGCCACTCTTGGCTGCGAAACAAGCGATCAATCATGCAGGCGCCTCGCCTCGCCTCGCGCAGCGCCGCGTCCCGCCACGACGCGTCGCGACGCCCGCATTAAGGCCGACCGGTTACGTGGTGCCGCGATGCGGAGCCGCGTGCTGCGACGCCAGCTAGCGGCTCCCGGGACGCTGCGGTGGCGGCGGTGCCACACAGCAGCGAAACAACGCGTCTCTCCTACAGTCCCAAAACTTCCTGTAGACAGAACAAGCGGTCCTTTGACAGACGTTCGGTATAAGGGCTGGGATACACGTGAAAGACTGTTGCTCCCCTAGAGTTTGGCGCTCTGAGAGTACTCGCGATATTGTTTACACTAGGTGCGAAATTTCGCTGACAGTCACTGTTAATAGTTCCCTGCGAATACTCTCTGTAAGTGTCTGAGAGTCTTGCTAGAGCAAGTGTCGGAAGGGTTTAACCGGCAGCAGTGGCCGAGCGGTTCTAGGCTCTTCAGTCTGGAACCGCGCGACCGTTACGGTCCCAGGTTCGAAGCCCGCTTCGGGCATGGATGTGTATGATGTCTTTAGGTTAGTTAGGTTTAAGTAGTTCTAAGTTCTAGGGGACTGATGACCTCAGTTGTTAAGTCCCATAGCGCTCAGAGCCATTTGAACCATTCGAAGCGTTTACACAAACCAGGGTGAGAGTGTTAGTGGCAACGGAGAGAAAGCTCTCCTCGTTATTTTTCTGTCGTAGTTCTGTGCGTGAAGGAAGAGATTGCGAAGCAGTGCCTCGGGTTGGGGCTTCACTTTTGATACTTTTACTGGCAAAGAAAAGACGTAAACGACCTGATACGCCCGCTATACCCGCTGGGCAGAACAGGTAATAGGATTGTGGCAAGGGCCAAGAGTAGAGGTCAGTTTCTGCTTCTAACTGTCATTTATTGTAATTTAATAACCTTTACAATCAAAACAGCACATTGCCAACTCTTTAGCGGGTGCAGTTCTTTCACGGCTCCAACAAGGCCTCCAACAAGAAATCTTAACAAGATAAAAATCCAATTAAGATAGCAATAAAATAATTCTAAAACAACGTACGCAAAGTGCAACACAAATGGATGAGGGCCACAATTAAATTCCAAAATTTTAAAATATTTTACCATAATCTTTTAAAGGCAGAAATCCGCAATGTTTGAGCTTGAAAGATAAATTAAAGAATTTTGCAAAATTTCAAGAAACAAAACAAATAACCATAAGCCTAAAATTTAAAATAGCCTAAAATTTAAAATAGCTGACAACAGATAATTAACACCGGTGGCACTCAGAAGGCCTCCAAGGAGGTCGGTCTGCCCTCGTTCACTTAGGCGAGACAGGTGGTGAGCCAAGCTACACTTGATCCACCGGAACCCAACCAGGGGACAGCCAGGGACCGACCGACACAACGACTTGCTTCCCGTCAATCAGTACATGAGAACTCAAACAGGAAAGGTTACAAACGTGGCAGGGAACAGCAGCGTGTCACAAACAACATACCACATAATTAAAATATTCAACTTATTGTGCTGATGTCCTCGGGAATGACAACCTTCAGATCGCCCTTAACGACTGACACAATGTCAAACGCCGGCCGATGTGGCCGAGCAGTTCTAGGTGCTTCAGCCTGGAACCGCGCGACCGCCACGGTCACAGGTTCGAATCCTGCCTCGGGCATGGATGTGTGTGATATCCTTAGGTTAGCTAGGTTTAAGTAGTTCTAAGTTCTAGGGGACTGATGACCTCAGATGTTAACTCCCATAGTGCTCAGAGCCATTTGAACCATTTTTTTACAAACAGGGAGTATCGTGACGAATACAGGGATTAGCGACCCCAAGGCAGTTGCTGCTAGGTTGAATACCGTAATATCTATAACCATCAAAAAGCAACGCAAAGTATACCTATTTAAAAATGTTGATAAAAATGCTCTGAACGCCTTTTCAAGAGACAGTTTTCACTCCTTCCGATATGTTCATGTAAGCTTAGAAAAGATACGGAATGATTTCAAAGAGATAGTATCGACGGCAATTGATTGATATATACCACATAAATTAATAACTGATGCTACTGATCCCCCATGGTACGCAAAACGGCTCAGATTGCTGTTGCCGAAGCAATTAAAAAAGCATGCCAAATTTAAAAGAACGCAAAATCCCCAAGATTGGCTAAGTTTTGCAGAAGTTCGTAATGTAGTGCGTATTTCAATGTGAAGTGCATTTAATAATTTCCAAAACGAAACTCTGTCTCGAAATCTGGCAGAAAATCCAAAAAGATTCTGGTCATACGTAAAGCACACCATTGTCAAGAATCAGTCAATACCTTCACTGGGCAATAACAACGGTGAAGTCACACACAACAGTGCCACTAATGCAGAGTCATTAAACACGGTTTTCCTTAATTCCAATCAAGAACAACTGCCGAGACGAGAAACATAGAATTAGATATCGTCGGTGTAGCAAAGCAGCTTAAATGACTTAATAAAGGCAAGGCCTCCGGTCCGGATTGTATACCAGTCAGGTTCTTCTCAAGTATGCTGATACAATAGCTCCATATTTAGCAATTATATACAACCGCAAGCTCACAGAAAATTCCGTACCTAAAGAATGGGAAATTGCTTAATTCACACCAACACTCAGCAAGGGAATTAGGAGTTATCTGCTGAATTGCAAGTCCATATCACTAAAGTCGATTCGCAGTAGGGTTTTGGAACATATGCTGTGTTCCAACATTATGAAGTACCTCGAAGAAATCGATTTATTGACTCATAGCACGGATGCAGAAAATATCGTTCTTCTGAAACACAACTAGCTCTTTATACTCATGAAGTAGTGATTGCTATCGACAGGGGATGTCAAATTGATTCCATATTTTTACATTTCCAGATGGCTTTCGACATCGTTCCTCACAAGCGTCTTCTAACCAAACTGCGTGCCTATGGAGCATCGCCTCAGTTGTGCGACTGGATTCGTGATTTCCTGTCAAAAAGGTCACAGTTAGTAGCAGTAGACAGAAAGTCATCGAGTAAAATGAAAGTAATACCCAACGTTACCCAAGGAAATGATATATGCCCTCTATTGTTCTGATATATATTAACGACGTCGGGGACAAACCGAGTATCCCTATTAGATTGTTTTCAGATGATGCTGTCATTTACCGTCTTGTAAAGTCATCAGTTGACAAAAAGGAATTGCAAAATGATTTAGATAAGATATCTGAATGGTGCGAAAAGGGGCAACTGTCCCTGAATAAAGAAAAGTGTGAAGTTATTCACATGAGCAGTGAAAGAAATATGCAAAAATTCGATTACGCGATAAGTCACACAAATCTGAAGGCTGTAAATTCAGTTAAATACTTAGCGATTACAATTACAAATAACCTAAATTGGAGCGATCACGTACCTGTTGTGAGTAGAGCAAACAAGTGTACTAAAGAGACTGCTTACGCCACGCTTGTTCGCCCTACTCTGAGTAATGCTGTGCAGTGTGGGATCCGACTGAGGTGGGACAGACGGATGACATCGAAATGGTTCAAAGAGGGGCAGCTCGTTTTGCATTATCGTGAACTAGAAAAGATAGTGCCACAGACATGATACGTGGAGTGGCAATAATTAAAACAAAGTCGTCTTTCGTTGCGACGGAATCTTCTCATGAAATTTCAATCACCAGTTCTCTTCTCCGATTCGGAAACATTCAGATGGCACCCACCTACATAAGGAGAAATGATCATCATGATAAAATAAGAGAATCAGGTCTCTCACAGCAAAATTTAAGTGCTCTCTTTTCCCCCTCGCCGTTCTAGAGTGGAACGGTAGACAGACAGCTTGAAGCTGGTTCATTGAACCCTCTGCCAGGCACTTTATTGTGAATATCAGAGTAATCACGTAGATGTAGATCAACTTATCTCTTCCGTGTGGCTGTGTGATGAAGGAGTCTTTACCTAACGGAAAAAGCAGGGCGGTTTCCATTGGGATGATTTCAGCGCTTCCTCCTCGAAATGTTCCATATATGGTGACGAGGGGTGAAAGTGCAATCCCCTGGCTAGTCCTCCAGTCCGCTCATCGTCATCACTTGCGAAAAGAAAGTTTGTCGATGTCAAGACATGGAAAAAAGGTAGATCTTTTCTGTGTCAAATTTTTAGGCCAATAAGGATTCATGAGTTGGGATCTTGATAAAAAGGGAGGCAAAATAAAATCCCCCAGGAATGTCGGTATCCTTAAACTTAAAGTTGTTGTAGTGACCAACAAAATCCACGAATTTTCGAATGTTATGTGACCACTTTCCCACCTATGTGCTCGTTGGAAACTGACATCCAGCGGTCACCCGCGAACTATTTCGCCAAATTTTCTTTAGTATTAATGGGGAAAGTATGTAAGATGACCATACCCTTGGATACCTCAGATTTTTGTTACGGCTCAGAAGATTAAAACATTTTATATACAGGGTGTTTGGGGAGGAAAGGTCAATATTTTAAACAGTGATAATATAAGTTATTCTGAACAAAATATGTTATATGAACATAGGTCTGTAAATGCTTCGTTAGGGAGGCATGGGTATTAAAAGGAACTTTGATTCTGCAAAACTGATGAACGTATACGCAATAAAATTGGGCCGTAACGTTGTTTTCTTGCAAAAAATTCACGGGCACATGCCATGTTCGCGCTATGCAACGTACCACGTAATATGGTCATGTGATGTACGTAGTACAATCACCCGTTGTTTGCGCAGTTGTGCCGTGTAAACCACAATGTGTATTGTACCGGCGACGGATTGGTTAACTGTGCAGTGTATGATGTTAACTGTGTTCATATAAGCGCTGGTAACAATTCCAAACGTCTACAGTAATAAAGAATTCGTAGATATGGTGTATGTTTATGGCTTCTGCGACGGTGGTGCTACCGCTGCAAGGGAAGAATACCACAGGTGCTTTCCGACTCGACGATTACCTGATCGCAAGGAGTCTACCAAAGTGTTTATCACTTTGCGTGTAACAGGCTCTCTTACAAGTAGACATTTTTCGTCCGAGCGTGCACGTCAACAAACTTTCCAAGAACAGGAAGAAATTATCGCAAGTGTTGAGCGAAGTCCCTGTATGAGCAAACGATGAATGTCACTGCGTATGAAAGTCCCACAAATACGTGTATTGGAAACATTACATGCGGAAATGCCGTATCCATTTCACATACAGCATTTCCAAGACCTCCACGTTGACGACAATGCCCAACGACTTCATTTCTGTCACTGGGTAATTGAGATTAGTCATTCCATATATACTATTCATTGAAGAAGCCCAGTTTTCACGACATAGAATAAACAACACACACAATAATCATCGATACATACTGTGGCATGATCGGTAATCTTTTGGTAGGTCAATTTATTATCAATCAGCGATTGACGGAAGAGAGGTACCTGCATTTTTTGGAAAATTCATTTGTGGAACTATTGGAAGACCTTCCTTTAGCTAAGCGAACTGGAATGTACTTCCAACGTGACGGTGCCCCTCCACATGTTACAATAGTGTGTAGGGCCAACTCAACCGTACCTACCCTAATCTATGGATTGGCCATGGCGGTGCTATTAACTGGCTTCCAAGATCACCTGACCTTATACCTTTAGATTTATGTTTATGAGATTGAATGAGATCAGAGGTGCACCAAGTGAAGGTAAATACACGAGATGAACTGCTTCGTTGCATCATGGACGCTGCTGAACTGATTAGGAACCAGAATGAGATTTTCACTCTGCAGCGGAGTGTGCGCTGATATGAAACTTCCTGGCAGATTAAAACTGTGTGCCCGACCGAGACTCGAACTCGGGACCTTTGCCTTTCGCGGGCAAGTGCTCTACCATCTGAGCTACCGAAGCACGACTCGCGCCCGGTACTCACAGCTTTACTTCTGCCAGTATCTCGTCTCCTACCTTCCAGACTTTACAGAAGCTCTCCTGCGAACCTTGCAGAACTAGCACTCCTGAAAGAAAGGATATAGCGGAGACATGGCTTAGCCACAGCCTGGGGGATGTTTCCAGAATGAGATTTTCACTCTGCAGCGGAGTGTGCGCTGATATGAAACTTCCTGGCAGATTAAAACTGTGTGCCCGACAGAGACTCGAACTCGGAACCTTTGCCTTTCGCGGGCAAGTGCTCTACCATCTGAGCTACCGAGGCACGACTCACGCCCGGTACTCAGAGCTTTACTTCTGCCAGTATCTCGTCTCCTACCTTCTAAACTTTACAGAAGCTCTCCTGCGAACCTTGCAGAACTAGCACTCCTGAAAGAAAGGATATAGCGGAGACATGGCTTAGCCACAGCCTGGGGGATGTTTCCAGAATGAAATTTTCACTCTGCAGCGGAGTGTGCGCTGATATGAAACTTCCTGGCAGATTAAAACTGTATGCCCGACCGAGACTCGAACTCGGGACCTTTGCCTTTCGCGGGCAAGTGCTCTACCATCTGAGCTACCGAAGCACGACTCACGCCCGGTACTCACAGCTTTACTTCTGCCAGTATCTCGTCTCCTACCTTCCAAACTTTACAGAAGCTCTCCTGCGAACCTTGCAGAACAAGCACTCCTGAAAGAAAGGATATAGCGGAGACATGGCTTAGCCACAGCCTGGGGGATGTTTCCAGAATGAGATTTTCACTCTGCAGCGGAGTGTGCGCTGATATGAAACTTCCTGGCAGATTAAAACTGTGTGCCCGACCGAGACTCGAACTCGGGACCTTTGCCTTTCGCGGGCAAGTGCTCTACCATCTGAGCTACCGAAGCGCGACTCACGCCCGGTACTCACAGCTTTACTTCTGCCAGTATCTCGTCTCCTACCTTCTAAACTTTACAGAAGCTCTCCTGCGAACGTTGCAGAACTAGCACTCCTGAAAGAAAGGATATAGCGGAGACATGGCAGAGACTGGCAGAAGTAAAGCTGTGAGTACCGGGCGTGAGTCGTGCCTCGGTAGCTCAGATGGTAGAGCACTTGCCCGCGAAAGGCAAAGGTCCCGAGTTCGAGTCTCGGTCGGGCACACAGTTTTAATCTGCCAGGAAGTTTGATTAGGAACCATCCACAAGCAACGCCACATGTTTCGCTAGAGCGCGAAAGTGCATTGACTTTCATGTTGGGATGTTCAAACCTGTTCTGAGAACTGTACAACACCTGTACGATAAGTGTTAAAGCCGTTTGTAATAGATGTGGTACGTCTTTTTCAACTTAATACATTTAACATAAATGTGGTAATGCATTATGTACAAAATTCCAAGTAAATAAACATTATGTAAAAATGTGTAACATAATTGTACTTCGCTGTAACATTGTTTTCAAGAAAATCAAGTTACAGTCCAGTTGTACTACGTATACATTCACGTTGTGCACATAAATTTTGCAGAATTATAGTTTCTTTCTATACCCATACCTCCCTAACGAAGCATTTACGGATCTACGTTCATATAACATTTTAGGTTCAGAATTACTTTCACTGTCCCTGCGTAAAATATTAAACTTTCCTCCCCGAACACCCTATTAGTGCGCCGACATTGGCCAAGGGGACAGATCGGCAACAGGGCACAACTTGCGAGTTTTGTAGGTAGTCTACCCGCCCATGAGAAGGCGAGGCATGCGGCGTCAAGCGACGGTCTGCGTGACACTGCCAGCAATGACCAGCCCCAAAAAAATGTTCCAATGTGTGTGAAATCTTATGGGACTTAACTGCTAAGGTCATCAGTCCCTAAGCTTACACACAACCTAAATTATCCTAAGGACAAACACACACACACACACACACACACACACACACACACACACACACGCACACACACACCCATGCCCAAGGGAGGACTCGAACCTCCGCCGGGACCAGCCGCACAGTCCATTACTGCAGCGCCAGACCGCTCGGCTAATCCCGCGCGGCGACAAGCCCCACATCTACCTCATACCGGTTACGCTGGCCGGTATTATGTATCGTGGATAGTTAGCATAGGGAAAGGAACGTGATGAGGGGCTGCACTACTGTAAATGCCTGTTTAATAATTTGGTTTTTGTGTCCCAGACTTAGTTTTAAGAAACGAGTACATGGATGCAGAATACAAAATACAATTACACAGGTACGTGGCAGTTAATATAAACGAATACAATACAGCTGTACAAATGAAACTATTATAGAAACACGTGACCAGAAGCTGCAGTGGCGGTTATAAGTACTGTTCGAAATGACGGCCACGATGTGTGTGGCAAAGTTGAACTCTTCGCAGGAAGGATTGCTGAACACGGTCCGACATACACTCCTGGAAATTGAAATAAGAACACCGTGAACTCATTGTCCCAGGAAGGGGAAACTTTATTGACACATTCCTGGGGTCAGATACATCACATGATCACACTGACAGAACCACAGGCACATAGACACGGGCAACAGAGCATGCACAATGTCGGCACTAGTACAGTGTATATCCACCTTTCGCAGCAATGCAGGCTGCTATTCTCCCATGGAGACGATCGTAGAGATGCTGGATGTAGTCCTGTGGAACGGCTTGCCATGCCATTTCCACCTGGTGCTGGTGCCTCAGTTGGACCAGCGTTCGTGCTGGACGTGCAGACCGCGTGAGACGGCGCTTCATCCAGTCCCAAACATGCTCAATGGGGGACAGATCCGGAGATCTTGCTGGCCAGGGTAGTTGACTTACACCTTCTAGAGCACGTAGGGTGGCACGGGATACATGCGGACGTGCATAGTCCTGTTGGAACAGCAAGTTCCCTTGCCGGTCTAGGAATGGTAGAACGATGGGTTCGATGACGGTTTGGATGTACCGTGCACTATTCAGTGTCCCCTCGACGATCACCAGTGGTGTACGGCCAGTGTAGGAGATCGCTCCCCACACCATGATGCCGGGTGTTGGCCCTGTGTGCCTCGGTCGTATGCAGTCCTGATTGTGGCGCTCACCTGCACGGCGCCAAACACGCATACGACCATCATTGGCACCAAGGCAGAAGCGACTCTCATCGCTGAAGACGACACGTCTCCATTCGTCCCTCCATTCACGCCTGTCGCGACACCACTGGAGGCGGGCTGCACGATGTTGGGGCGTGAGCGGAAGACGGCCTAACGGTGTGCGGGACCGTAGCCCAGCTTCATGGAGACGGTTGCGAATGGTCCTCGCCGATACCCCAGGAGCAACAGTGTCCCTAATTTGCTGGGAAGTGGCGGTGCGGTCCCCTACGGCACTGCGTAGGATCCTACGGTCTTGGCGTGCATCCGTGCGTCGCTGCGGTCCGGTCCCAGGTCGACGGGCACGTGCACCTTCCGCCGACCACTGGCGACAACATCGATGTACTGTGAAGACCTAAGGCCCACGTGTTGAGCAATTCGGCGGTACGTCCACCCGGCCTCCCGCATGCCCACTATACGCCCTCGCTCAAAGTCCGTCAACTGCACATACGGTTCACGTCCACGCTGTCGCGGCATGCTACCAGTGTTAAAGACTGCGATGGAGCTCCGTATGCCTCGACAAACTGGCTGACACTGACGACGGCGGTGCACAAATGCTGCGCAGCTAGCGCCATTCGACGGCCAACACCGCGGTTCCTGGTGTGTCCGCTGTGCCGTGCGTGTGATCATTGCTTGTACAGCCCTCTCGCAGTGTCCGGAGCAAGTATGGTGGGTCTGACACACCGGTGTCAATGTGTTCTTTTTTCCATTTCCAGGAGTGTATCTGTATCGCTTTGCATATTATCGCAGGCCTGTTGTCTTCTCTGTTGAAGAGTGTCGACATCAACAACTTCTCCTTCATGAATCACAGATTTCAGATGGCCCCACAAAAAGAAATCCAGTGGATTCAGGTCTGGCGATCCTGCTGGCCATTCTACAGGACCTCCACGACCGATCCATTTCGAAGGGATGACATTGTGCAGGTGGCGTCGCACTGTGCCGCGTAAGTGAGCGGGGGCACCACCATGCATGTATCACAGGTTCAAAAAATGGTTCAAATGGCTCTGAGCACCGTGGGACTTAACATCTATGGTCATCAGTCCCCTAGAACTTAGAACTACTTAAACCTAACTAACCTAAGGACATCACACAACACCCAGTCATCACGAGGCAGAGAAAATCCTGACATCGCCGGGAATCGAACCCGGGAAGCGAGAACGCTACCGCACGACCACGAGCTGCGGACACCACGGGTTCATACGACAGGACAAACTAATGTCTTCCAACAATCCCGGTAATGTAGCATCCAGGTAACCCAGATACCTCTCTCCTGTAAGCCTTTGTGGTAGCACATCTGGCCCTATGAGATGGTGATCAATAATACCACACCAGATACTGACACCGCATCGTTGTTGGTACCCTCGTATCACTGTGCTGAGTGGGTTTTCTTCCGCCCACTGGTGCCAATTATGCGAATTCAGTATACCCTCCTTCGTGAAAGAGGCTTCGTCAGTGAACAGTATTTTTAGTGAAAAATGGTGGTCGTTGGTCTGACGCCGTAGGATGAAGTTGCAGAAGTCCAGCCTCCTCTGAAAGTCTTCCAGCAATAATGCCTGTACCTTCTGCATGGCAAAGGGATGGTAATGGTTTCTATGGAGTACTCGCATAACAGTAGATTGTGGCATTCCGATCGCAGTGGCTGCTTATTGTTCGGTCCTCCGCAACAGTTTGTAACACTTTTTCTTCGTCATCCACACGTCGACGGTCGGACACGACCACTAAATCCTGGAGGTGCTACACATGAACCGTACTCCTTCAAACGTCGGTCCACAGAGTAGAACGTTTTTGAGGATGGAAGGCGCCGGCTAGGAAACCTGTCGTGTTACAGTTGCCTTGCAACGTCAGCTCTTCCATCTGCAAGCCCGTAGGTGAGGTGGATGTCGGCGTATTCCTCGTTTCTGAAACTTGGCATGGTACTGTAGTAACACTGCGACGCGGCCGTTAGCAGCTGTCGACACGGCTAGTAACGGGCAGAGTGAGCAGCGCAGAGGTGTTGTGAACACCTCACGCACGCCGCGATTTTACTTCCGTTGTTGACTACTCTTTTCGCTTACAGGACACACATTCCATGACATGGGACTGTACACTCCGTTACTGCCGGCAACGTGTGATTCACAAGTTCTGATACAATTTCACATATATTACGATGGGATTTGTTCTCTCTTGTATCTTTCAAACGCTGGCAGAGACATATCAGCTCATGGATGTGTCATGTGTTGTATCTATGGGTGAATGACACGCCGTGATCGTGAGGCTCGTCGGTGTCTCGTTCAGTGGTTAACAGGTGTTTTTGTTTTACGTACACAGTACACCGAGGAGAACGAAATGAACAACGGTGCGTCACGTGTTACGCATAGCAACATGCGGTCCTCGACATATTTTTCCTCATGTGTGTGTGTGATTTGGAGATTAAAGAGATTTTTCTTAAATGGCAACCCATATAGGGTGAACATTTTTAACCCCTATTGGTGAATAATTCGACGCAGAGATCACTCTTAGCTAATGGCCGTGACTGTGAACGTGATTTTCAAGGTGATATGGAAGCTTAAAGTGAATTTTTTTTAAAACGGGAACGTTATATTTGATTTAAGGTTTGAAAAGTGCAATAAATTTTACTTATAAAATAATAAATTATTCAAGGTCATGGTAAGGTTCAACAAAGATCAAATAAACAAATATTTTTTTGTTCTAGCAGGGATTAACTTGGAATAGATGAAGAATACAGCAAAATACAGTGTTAGGTACAAACTGGAAGGAGAATGAGGGGTCCTGCATCATTATCAGTAACCATGGTTTTTGTACTTTCATCATTGCAGCACAGTCAGCAATCGTGATAATCTAATATATAAGAAAGCATCAGCCTCGATTGGGATAGTTTCTTATATAATAACCATGATCTTAAGGTAATTATCGAGGGTCATCCAAAAGTTGAGTTTTTTTTCATGGAAACCTCTATTTATGACTTCAGATTTCGAATGAGCGAAGAGAGATTTGAAGTACAAATTTGAATTATCGTGATTTTTATCTCACATCTACAACTTTTATTTGAAACATTTTGCCGTATCTCGTATCTATCCAGAGTTATTCCCCATTATGGATTTGTATATACATATAGGATGGTCGAAAAGAAAAGACCACCGACAAACTTTAGGTAAAGGGTTCCTTGAATCAAACAAAAAAGAAATGCCTGGTAAACATTGGCTTTGAAACGCGTATCTTAAGAGTTAGGAGCACTTGTTTAGTAGAAAAGATGTTTTACTCTAGCGAATATGAATTAGTACTCTTAGTTCTTGATGTATGGTTTTAAGCAACATTTTTTCTTGTTTTGGTCAATACTTCCTCCTCCCAAACTACGGAAAGCAAAGACCTTGCATTAGAAGAGATCTGTTACATAGTATCGAAAATGAGCAAGTGCTCATACCTCTTACGATATATGTTTTAGAGCTCATATTTGCTAGATATTTTTTAGTTGTTTCCGTATAAGGAATCTGTCCCTAAATTATTTCGGTCTTTTTATGACGGAAAAGTAACGAGACTGACAACAATGAGAGTGAACTCGCAACGCTGTGTTGTTCTAATTGTGTAAACCGGTGTGTTCATTCCTTCCAGATGCTCAGTCGTAGTTTCAGCTGTGTACACTCATCACGTGAGTTTTTAGAGCTCCATCAGTGAAGCTGTGTTTTTGGTGTGTGTGTGTTAGGAAAACGGAACAGTGGAATTCAGAGCAACGTTGTGCAATGTAGCGTTGTGTTAAACTTGGAGAATGCACGAGTATGACCTTCGAAAAGTTTAAACAGGTCTATGGGGAACATTCCTTATCAAGAGCACAAATTTTCGCTTCAAAAGTAATATTTTGAAGGCCGAGAACACGTTGAAGATGAACTACTCTCACGGAAATCTTCAAATTCAAAAAGCGAAGAAAATGTCAAACGTGTGCTTGCTCTTGTAATATAAGGATGGGAGTGACCTGTTAAACAATTTCATCGTACATCAAATTTAGTCCTGCGACTGAGTCACTTCCATCACGGAATTTTTGACCTCAAAGGGCATTCCTATTGTTCCACACCCCACTATTCACCTGAACTGAGTTCTGTGACTTTTTCCTTTTCCCGAAACTGAAAAACATCCTAAAAGATCGTCATTTTTGTTCTCTCGAGAACATTCAAAAGAAGTGACCGACGTGTTAAAGGCCCTACCAGTTGAAGGCTTTCAGCACTGCTGATAATACTGGGAACAATGACTCCGCCGCTGTATAGGTGCAGAAGAAAACTAGTTTTAAGGGGTCAGCTTTGGAAGATAAAAAATCAAAAACCTCTTGTTAGTATGTAAAAAATTTTAAATCTCCTAAATTTCTGCACCATTTCCGTTGAAATTTTGTTACAACGTTGCATTCGAATTTGCGCGAGTTTTTATATACCCAATGGAGCGCCGTGCGAGACAGTAAATGAAAATGTAATACATATAATACATATATTTGTATACAAGACTTGTCCAGAAAATAAGTTCCGATCGGTTGCAAAATGGAAACCACTCGCAAAATCCGGTAAAGCTTTGCACATTTGTGTTGGGCAGTGTCTCTAGTATGCCCGTCGATCGTGTCGCATCGCTCTGTTCAGTTTTGAGTGAACAGTGAGCATGTAAAGTTGCGTACGAAATAGCGTCTCCCGCCATGTATGAGGGCCTTGTTACAGATTTCGCCTGTGTCATGCAACCCACATAACATAATTGTCGAGCAGTTCCTCCTTCATGCCACACAATGCAGGGGCAATGAAGACGCTCCTGCAGCGTTTCCGATGAGAAGTGTTTGATCAGCCACAATACAGTCCCTAATTGGCTCAAAAAGGCTCTGAGTACTACGGGACTTAACATCTGAGGTCATCAGTCCCCTAGAACTTAGAACTACTTAAACCTAACTAATCTAAGGACGTCACACACATCCATGCCCGAGGCAGGATTCGAACCTGCAACCGTAGCGGTCGCAGGGTTCCAGACTGAAGCGCCTAGAACCGCTCGGCCACGCAGATCGGCAGTCCATAATTGGCTCCCCCTGAGTCTTATTTCTGCTCATAAGAACCACTGGCTATGACGACAACATTTTTCCACAGACAACGAACTGCAAACCAGTGCAGATAACTGGCCGAAAGAACAGGTGGCTGCTTTCTATGACGAGGATATTGGAAAGTTGATACAACACTACGACAAAACTCGAAGTTAGAGCGGCGACTATGTAGAGAAGTAGGTGGAAGGTGTACCTAACTGTTGCAAATGAAACGTTTCTGGTTTTCACTGTGGTTTCCATTTCGCGACCGATCGGAAGTTACTTCCGGACAACCCTCGTATATTCTAAGGTCCTCCAGCAAGTATATAAAATAACACTCGTATTCGAATGCTACGTTGTGTCAAAATTTCAAAGCTTAAGGTTAAGAACTTACGGACATTCGCGACTTTGTACAAACGAACATTTACAACCCATAAATAAAAACGTAAATGTTTGTGTGTTCAGAACCTTAATTGGCCGTAACTTTTGCACCCACTACTTTGAAACATTGACGCAACGTTGCTTTCGAATATGCGTGTTTTATATGCCTAATTGAGCGCCATATATAATATATAAATATGTATGTAATAATCACAGGGGACAGCAATAAAATTTGTTCTTCTGAACAAAATCGTAAAGCTTCGGAAATTCTTCACCGATTGCTTTCAAATTTTGGCACAACATTGCATTCGAATACTCCTTGTGTTTTCATATACCTATTTTTAATGTATGAAATATGTAAATAAGTATGTAATATATAAAGGGGAAACGTGATTAGGCAACAACAGTATAGAAGGAGAGAGATGGGACAGGAGACGGGGGTGATAGGAGGAGGAGAAGATGGGAGAATGGTGAGAGTAGGTAATGGATAGAGAGAGGGGGAGAGGGAGGGACAGGAGGAGATGGGAAGTAGAAGGACAGAGGGAGGGGGGAGAAGGAAGAGACGGATAGAGAGAGGGGGAGAGGAGACGTACAGAGGCAGGGAAGAGAAGATTAGGACATTTATCCAATTCTCATCCATATTAGAAAAGTGTACTTTCCCTTTCCTTTCTTTCCCATTTAACCAGACTGAGCCGTAGTAACGTGTGTCCGTGAGCAGCTAGTTTGGGATAGAATGGGAGGCGTGCAAGAAAGAGTCGAGGTTGTGCAATTGGTAGTAGTTTTGTCCGTATCCTTGCAGAAAAAAAGTTAATAATAATAACTTAGAACTGAAAACTACTCAATTTGATTCCCATTAATTTAATTATCATCCATCAAAACTCCATCCGAACAGGCCTTGAAAGGCCCGACGCTACTGACCGGCCACCGTGTCATCCTCAGCCCACAGGCGTCACTGGATGCGGATATGGAGGGGCATGTGGTCAGCACACAACTCTCCCGTCCGTACGTCAGTTTACGAGACCCGAGCCGCTACTTCTAAGTCAAGTAGCTCCTCAGTTGGGCTCATAAAGGCTGAGTGCACCCCGCTTGCCAACAGCACTCGGCAGACCAGTTGGTCACCCATCCAAGTGTTAGTCCAGCCCGACAGCGCTTAACTTCGATGATCTGACGGGAACCAGTGTTACCACTGCGACAATGCCGTTGTTCCATCCCTCAAAACGTTACCATGAAAAGAGCGATGCACCAAATTGCAGGTAAAACAGAGCACATTGTTGGCAAGCTCTGAGAGCTATCCCCACAAGCACAAAAGACTTAGCATGACATGCTTTTAACATAACACTAGTGAATTCAGTGCTCAAGAATAAATATTGTGCGTCATAGATTCTCTTACTAAAATTTCCTTTCACACGGGGTTTTATCATACAAATAACAATTGCTCATATAAAAGTAAAAAAATTAACTTTTTTAGAGCAAAAAAAAAAAATTATTAGATAATTCTTATACAACGGATTAAACATTCAAAACTCGTGCAGTTTACTAGTTGTGCACAAATTGCCCTAACAGTTTCATATCACAGAAATGCAGCAGTCGTAGTATAAGTCTTAGGGTGAAAGCACAATAGTAGGAAGAGAACACAGGCAGGCAACACGTCTGCACTGGAGCAGGATCAGAATACAAAAGAGCCAGATGCAGAACATGCAGGCAGAGGACGCACAGTATTTCTGCTCTTTAGCAGGAGCCAAACGCAGCAGATGCAGAGGCAAAAGTTCCTGTTGTGTAGCTGAGCTGAAAGGCAAGAGAGCGAAATTCAGGAACGTCTACGTGCACACAGTGCGAGAGGCGGTCACGAGGGTTCTCTGAAAATGAAAGACACTGGTCTTCCCTTGATTTTCTCTATTTCTTCTATTATTTCTATCTTATGTGAGTAACAGACTGATGAGCAACACTCAAATCTTAAGTGTTTTGTGTGCTACCTCCTTCGTGATTGGACTGTATTTGCTGAGCATCCTCAGTCTGGCATATGCATTTTGAGCCGTGCGTGGCTCGTTTTCGTGCCACTTCTTATTTTACGTTTTTTTTACCGTACTGCCACCTAGTTATGTTAATTTACAATTACTGGTGTCCCTGAGTTGTTGCTTTGCCTGCCCGTGAGCGGCAGCAGCAGTGCTTATCGATATAAGCCTTGCCGTATTATCTTTGCTGGACTGCTACTGCTTCCTGGTCGTCGTGTGTCAACCGGTCAGTTGGAACGTGCCAGCAGTTAGTTCGGACCTGGCTGTGTTTGAGTTGGCACGCGGCACAAGTTCAATCGGGGTGCGGCAGCAGTGACGTCCGGACCGCCATGACTCGCCCGACGGTTACCGACACACATGATTGGAGTGGGAACGACTTTGGTTGGTCGTCGGTCGGTCGTCTAGCCGGACAACGTGTATTTGGCCGGCGATCGCTTATGCGTTGGCTGTGTGTGCCGACTCGTGATTCGTCCATGTTATTGTACAGTCACTGCCGTTAGCATTGTCTAGTTCTTCGTGCAAGTGTTTGTAAAACTGTGTGTAGTTTGCGTGGTTTGACGGACAAGTTATGTAAAGGTTGTCGGCGTACTGGCTTTGAATTGGTCGGTTGGCGTGGAGTAGCGAGGAAGGACAAGATAGCCATCACTCGGCCGACGATTGCCGACACACACGTTTGAGTGGAAACTACCTTGCTTGGCCGTTTGGTCGGTCGCCTGATTAGCCGACGTGTATTTGGGTCGTCAACCGCTTATGGGTTATCTGTGATCCGTTCTGGTTGTTGTTCCAGTCTCCGCTGTTAGCATCGTTAGAGTTTTGGTGCAAGTGTGGAGCGGAGCTGGTTCAAATGGCTCTGAGCACTATGGGACTCAACTGCTGAGATCATTAGTCCCCTAGAACTTAGAACCAGTTAAACCTAACTAACCTAAGGACATCACAAACATCCATGCCCGAGGCAGGATTCGAATCTGCGACCGTAGCGGTCTTGCGGTTCCAGACTGCAGCGCCTTTAACCGCAGGGCCTCTTCGGCCGGCTGTGGAGCGGAACTGATCTTGGTCATTGGTCTGTTGACTGTCGGTCGGTTGGGTTGTCGTCGGATCGTGAATGGTTGGCCCGACTGCCTGTCTCACCTAAGCGAGCGTTAGTGTTTGAATTACAGGCCGACCCTAGAACATCTGCGCGCCCTGGTGTGGACTGCCTTTTTTTAAATTTGTTATTTTTGTTGGTATTTGTATGGCTTCTAGCCGGTTTTGTGTTGTAAATTAGAGTTCTTTTACTCTTAAGGCCTTCAGCCTAGTTTAAACTGCTGTTTCACGTAAGCCCTTTGGCATTAAAAAAAAAACTCAATTTTTAAGTCTTCGGCCTTCAGCCCGTTTGACTTTCAGTTGTTTGTTCTTAAGGCCTTCAGCCTAAATTAAAGAATTGTTTCACGTAAGGACTTTGGTATTTAAAAAACAAAGTTTTAATGTTTTGGAGTTTTATGTGTTCGGCCTTCAGCCGATTTGAATTTAACTTGTTTACTTCATCCTAACTAAAGAATTGTTTTAAGATAAGGCTTGCCATTTAAATGTATGATTATGCTGGTGTTTTCAGTTATTGGCCTTCAACCGTTTTTAAATTAAAGTGGCTTTCAGCCGGTAATGAAGTCCCAGAGATTAAAGCTGTGTGTTTAAAAATTTTTTTGGTCTCTTGTAATGTTTGATCAAATAATAAAGTTGCATGTTCGAGTGTAACTGACAACTCCTTATTTTGGCCCATTTCCAAAATTTTTTGTATCTCTCCTTTCCTGCGGGTTACGCTGGGCGTCTCACATTTCATACGATTCAGTTTATGTGGGGGTTCCACTTCAAACTGCTGCCAGATATTTAATAGATGCTTCAATTGATAGTTGGCAATCTCATAATCATAAAACAACGGATCTTCGTGTCTATCTATACGTAGTACGTTATATGTGTTATGTTGAAGAGTCAACTGCCAAATGCTGCACCAAGAAACCATCGTTTGCAGATATTCCTGCATATTGTTACAGTTTTCTAGAGTTGTGGATTCTTTATAAAGGGTGTCCCAAAAATGTTGCGACCGACTTCGAGGGATTGTAGAGCATGTTCTGAGGAACAAATCGGTGATAGAAACCCATGCCCTGAAACGCCATCCAACGTCACTACAGAGTGTCAGAGTTACGGGCGCCGGCGTCTGCCGGTAGGCCACCCATTCGTCAGTTAATGTGACTTTGTATGCTGACTCCCCGTAGGCGGAACGTCTCGCAATGTTGCTCATTATTCACTGATTACGAGTGGTTGCCACCATCGCCGGTGAAGGAAATGGAGCTATCTGCTGCGTAGACAGGTCTTGCTTACTATGAGTACAATGCTCTGTTGCCTTGGTGGATGATGGTTTCGGAAGTGGGTTTCTATCTGCAGTTCACTTTTTTCCTGTATATCGAAGAACAATGGAGAAAAATAAACTGCGGTTGCAAACTCACGTCTGAAATCGTCGTCCACCGGTGCAACAGAGCATTGGATTCGTAATAGGTAAGACCTGTGTACGCAGCAGCTAGCTTCATCTCCTCCTCTGGCGATCATGGCTATCACTCGCAATCACTGGATAATAAACAACATTGGGAGACTTATGCCTACGGTGTGTCAGCGTACATAGTCATGTTTGCTGCCGAAATTATGTTCTAATGGCAGGCGCCAGCCCCTATAGCTCTGACGCTGTGTAGCGTCGTTGGATGACGCTTCCTGACGGGTTTCTATCCTCAGTTTGTTCCTCAGGATACTCTCTACAAACCCTCGGTGTTTGTCGCGACCTTTCTGGGACGCCCTGAATACAACAGCATCATCCATACGCAACTTCTGACATTATTCACCAGGTCAAAGTTTCTCGCCACTAAGAACAACATACTGTTTTCTGTTTGGTGAAACTCTTCAATACATGGGAAAAGCAGGACTAATATTCCATACAACCCATGTTTTGTTCATTAGACAATAGTCCGTAACTTACAATAGAGTAATGGTACATTATAGGAGATTTCGATAATTCAAGTTGCTTATAACTTACTGAAGTTATTTCCTAAATCTTTCGGAACCTATCGAAATTCTTTGGAAAGAGTGTGAAACATTATCAGTCTGCGAGCTTACACCATCTTTAGAAATGTTAGTATGTATGGCGTACGTTGCTCAGATTCGATAGGTTACGAGAAACAACCTTACGACCCATACGACCGCGTCGAGTGTCGTGCTTGACATGACAACACCTTGCAGCTCGCCTTCAGTTCTGCCGTTCCCACATCACCTGGCAGCTTCATCACTGGAAAAACGTGTTATTCATAGCTAATTCCAGATATCCTCTGACGCAAGGTGATGGCTGTGTTGTTGGCGGGAGGCTCCAGTGTTGACAACCATACGGATTTTGTCGTTGTTCAAAAATGGCTCTGAGCGCTATAGGACTCAACTGCAGTGGTCATCAGTCCCCTAGAACGTACACTCATGGAAATTGAAATAAGAACACCGTGAATTCATTGTCCCAGGAAGGGGAAACTTTATTGACACATTCCTGGGGTCAGATACATCACATAATCACACTGACAGAACCACAGGCACATAGACACAGGCAACAGAGCATGCACAATGTCGGCACTAGTACAGTGTATATCCACCTTTCGCAGCAATGCAGGCTGCTATTCTCCCACGGAGACGATCGTAGAGATGCTGGATGTAGTCCTGTGGAACGGCTTGCCATGCCATTTCCACCTGGCACCTCAGTTGGACCAGCGTTCGTGCTGGACGTGCAGACCGCGTGAGACGACGCTTCATCCAGTCCCAAACATGCTCAATGGGGGACAGATCCGGAGATCTTGCTGGCCAGGGTAGTTGACTTACACCTTCTAGAGCACGTTGGGTGGCACGGGATACATGCGGACGTGCATTGTCCTGTCGGAACGGCAAGTTCCCTTGCCGGTCTAGGAATGGTAGAACGATGGGTTCGATGACGGTTTGGATGTACCGTGCACTATTCAGTGTCCCCTCGACGATCACCAGTGGTGTACGGCCAGTGTAGGAGATCGCTCCCCACACCATGATGCCGGGTGTTGGCCCTGTGTGCCTCGGTCGTATGCGGTCCTGATTGTGGCGCTCACCTGCACGGCGCCAAACACGCATACGACCATCACTGGCACCAAGGCAGAAGCGACTCTCATCGCTGAAGACGACACGTCCCCATTCGTCCCTCCATTCACGGCTGTCGCGACACCACTGGAGGCGGGCTGCACGATGTTGGGGCGTGAGCGGAAGACGGCCTAACGGTGTGCGGGACCGTAGCCCAGCTTCATGGAGACGGTTGCGAATGGTCCTCGCCGATACCCCAGGAGCAACAGTGTCCCTAATTTGCTGGGAAGTGGCGGTGCGGTCCCCTACGGCACTGCGTAGGATCCTACGGTCTTGGCGTGCATCCGTGCGTCGCTGCGGTCCGGTCCCAGGTCGACGGGCACGTGCACCTTCCGCCGATCACTGGCGACAACATCGATGTACTGTGGAGACCTCACGCCCCACGTGTTGAGCAATTCGGCGGTACATCCACCCGGCCTCCCGCATGCCCACTAAACGCCCTCGCTCAAAGTCTGTCAACTGCACATAAGGTTCACGTCCACGCTGTCGCGGCATGCTACCAGTGTTAAAGACTGCGATGGAGCTCCGTATGCAACGGCAAACTGGCTGACACTGACGGCGGCGGTGCACAAATGCTGCGCAGCTAGCGCCATTCGACGGCCAACACCGCGGTTCCTGGTGTGTCCGCTGTGCCGTGCGTGTGATCATTGCTTGTACAGCCCTCTCGCAGTGTCCGGAGCAAGTATGGTGGGTCTGACACACCGGTGTCAATGTGTTCTTTTTTCCATTTCCAGGAGTGTAGAACTACTTAAACCTAACTATCCTAAGGACATCACACACATCCATTCCCGAGGCAGGATTCGAACCTGCGACCGTAGCGGTCGCGCGGTTCCAGACTGTAGCGCCTAGAACCGATCGGCCACCCCGGCCAGCTTGTCGTTGTCCATGGTCGCCTTACCTCCAGACGGTACATCGAAAAGATCCTTTTGGATGGTGTAGTGGCCCTGACTTTCTTCCAATGCCAGTGACTATGTGGCTGGCTTCAGCAAGGATATCTTCTGAAGCCTGAACATTGATGTAATGGAATGGCCGGCGGTGAGTCTCAACCTAAACCCTATCATGTGGATGACGTGCTTGACAGTCGCGTTCGTGGTCGTCCTGTTCCACCACAGTGCCCAAGAACTCTCGTGGGACGTCGTTGAAGAATGGGAACGGATACCACAGGGTGAACTCCTTAGAATTATATGGAGCTCGCCACGCAGGTGTCACGCAGTGATACATACTAAGGGAGAACGTACCATTTATTCAAGCTCTCTAAGTCCAATGAAGGGATTACGGCATGAATGATTGTTTCCATTTTGTTTTCGTCAGCTGTGGGACATTTCAGTTCTTTTTATGTAAACACTTGATGATGTACTGATGATCTGTGGTGTTCTTAAATTGTGAAAGATGAAGCTATAATTTGGTAACATACACAGTTCTCAATCATTGTCAACGGAGAATTGTTTTTGGTTTTGAATTAGGGCGAAAAAGCAACTGTGGTCATGACAGCCCATGTCATGGCCCTAGAACATCAAGAGGTAAAAGACGTTGAAAGTCACTATACGTTCATCCCAACCGATGGAAAGGAAGAGAGATAAAACAAGGGCTTCCTCTTGGAGCAAGGTCCACAAAATACGGCATAGAGACAGCGGAGTTCCCGAACCAAAGATTAAGTGTCTTTGGCCATACTGCTACGACGGATAAAAAATAAGACGCGGTCGGTAGCCGACGTGTCGTTCGCTAAAATGGCCGATACCTCAGGCAATAAAAATGCACTGGAACGTAAGCAGTTAAGAAAAACGGCATTGGATAAGAAAATGGCGAACCCTCAAAGACTGAGGACAATGAGTACAAAGTGTTAGGGATAACCTAGTAACAATTGGCGATGGCCAAAATGAACCCATTACGCAACCGAGCTAAAATGACCTCCTTGCGACGAGAGGGCCGACAGGGGTCGGCCAAGCCGCTGGGAGAGGTTTAATTCTCCAGAGCTTGTTTCCCTGAAGAGAAGACCAGAGGCGAAGTGACACTACCTGCCGACAGCCGGAAACATGGAGCTCGTAAGAAGGAATGGAACAGCAGGGCGAGGTAGGGGGATGCAGCCTTGCCAGCAGCGTCAGCATCCTCATTTCCCATCAGACCAATTTGACCAGGAACTCACATGAACATCCTGGTGGCTCCCTAAACAGGAGGAAAGTGGAAGCTTTCTTGGACCCGTTACGCTAGGGGATACAATGAGTACAACAAGCAGGCGCTCTAAAGGCCATTGAGAGAATTGGAACAAATGAGAAATTTAAAATGTCTGTGTCGCCGGGCGTACTGGGTGGCCTGATAGAGGGCGAAGAGCTCTGCTGTAAAAATCGATGAGTGTTCTAGAAGACGATACCGAAAATGGTCTGTACTAATGACGAAGGCACTCCCGAAACCACAGTCGTTCTTATTGCCAACAGGTGCTGTCGCTAAGCTGCGTGCGAAGGTCGAGAAACTTACAGCGATAGATTGACTCTGGAGTAGTGTCCTTGGGAAGCAGATAGAGTCCAAGAATACGGGCCGCCGCAAGAAGCTAAGTCGATGAATGGTCCACACCCATTGGGAACGTGACAGGAAACGTAGCTAAGCTGTCAAAGTAGTAGTCAAAAGCGGACTTTGGTAGGTAAGAGAGAAGAAGTGCGCTCCCCGTACTGGTGGCGAAGAGAGTCATTGAAACAGAGGACATGGGATGGATGGCAGAGCATGAAAGACAAATGGCATGGGTACCCGCCGAGGAGGATACCACGCCGGTACGACAGTGGTAGTTCGTCGGCTTCTGCATAGAGACTCTCAACCAACAGTGGCCGAACATCTTCCACGATGGTGGATTACGTTAAGACGGCGTAATATGGAATAAAGTAAACATCCATAGTCTAGTTTAGAACATACAAGAGATCGGTACAAACGGAGGAGTCTAGTCCGATCAACTACATAAAAAATATCGCTTATGACACATAGACATTGAGTGACTGGGAACAGCGTGAGCCCAGGTAAGACCTTTGGGAAGACTAAGAAAGTTTCCTATAAAACACGAACTCCAGCAATTAGTATTTTCGGCGAACGGAAGAGCAACAGGATCGAGGGTGGAAGAAATCCATTGCGCCGCCAGAAATTCATACAGATGGTTTTGTCAGTGGAAAAACGAAAGCCACTGTCGATGGTCCACGACTAAAGAAGATATAGTCATCGCTGAAGACGCCGCCAAAGGAGAGAAGTCCGTGGAGAACTGCAATAGATCGCGAAGTCGACGACGAAAAGAGAGCCGGAGACATCTGGTGGGAGCAGGCCGTAATACGTTTAATGGCTATAGAAAAGAGGACGACGCTCAGGATGGAGTCTTGAGTACCCCGTTCTCCTGGCTAAAGGGGTCTGACAAGGCCGAACCCATATGCACTTTGAAAACTCTGTCTTTTAAAAATTCCTGAAGAAAATGGGGCAGACGACCTTGGATCCCACAGGTTTGTATTGTATGGAGGATACTAGTCCTAGAGCAGATATCGTAGGCTTTTTCTAAATCAAAAAACGCGGGCTCAGTCTGGTATTTCCGCAGAAAACCGTTCATGTCATGGGTTGACAAAGTCACTTGACGCTCAACTACAGAGTGGCGCGCATGAAATCCACATTGTTCATTGGTTAGTAAATTGCGAGACTCTAGCTGGTGAGAGAAATGGGATGGTAGCTAGAAGGAAGATGTTTGTTCTTACAGGGCTTACGTATAGATATGACAGTGGCTTCACGCCAGCGTCCTGGAAACGTGCCATCTGTCCAAGTGCGATTGTGCGCAAGAAGGAGAAAGTGTTTATCTGCAAGAGAAAGGTGCCGCGACATCTAAATATGAATATCGTCTGGCCCTGGGGCGAAAGATCGGGATTAAGTGAGAGCATAAACTAGCTCCCTCACAATAAAGGCGGAATTGCAGCACTAACGATACTGAGAGGAGAAGGATATCATCCAGGTCCCCTCCACTCGATTCCGAGGGAGGAAGGTGGGGTGATAATGAGCGGAGCCTTAAATCCCCGCAAAACAGCGGCCCCAGGTGTTGGAGGTAGAATGACATCATCCACAATCAAGCCTGGTCAGGCCGGAAATAGAGGACCTTGGTCCCAGAGAACCAACGGAGGTTGCTCTACACGACGGAAGAGGGAGTGAAGCTTTTGAAAGAACTAGTAAATAAAATACAGCTAGCTTTGTCACTATTCCGAAAAACGCCAGGACGCTATGCACGCAACTGTTTGTTCAAAAATGGTTCAGATGGCTCTGAGCACTATGGGACTTAACTGCTGTGGTCATCAGTCCCCTAGAACTTAGAACCACTTAAACCTAACCAACCTAAGGACATGACACACATCCATGCCCGAGACAGGATTCGAACCTGCGACCGCAGCGGTCGCGCGGTTCCCGACTGTAGCGCCTAGAACCGCTCGGCCACTCCGGCCGGCGCAACTGTTTATGACGAATACCGTGCGACATCGTAGGATGACGGTTAAAAACGTGGAGAGCACGTCTCCGAGCGCGGATCGCGTCACGGCACGCTTCAGTCCACCAGTGGACCAGGACAAGGCACGGAAAAGGAATGCGAGATATGGAACATTCCTCGGCGGTAAGGAGAATTTCCGTAAGGAACCCTACTGGGTCATCACAACTGGCGAAATGTTCGTCGAAGGTCGCCAGGAAGGAGTAAAGCCTCCAGTCGGACTTAGAAAGCTGCCAGGCGGATTTACATGCATGTGGGCTAGGAGTCACCAAACGGATACCGCACGGGAAATGGTCGCTCGAATATGTATCAGAGAGAATGGACCACTCAAGATGACGGGCAATCTGGGCAGTGCAGAAACAGAGATCCAAATGGGGATAGGTGTGCGTCGCATCCGAAATGAACGTGGGTGCTTCAGTGGTAAGACAGATGACGTTAAAATGATTGAGAAAATCAGCCAGGAGAAAAAAAAAAATGGTTCAAATGGCTCTGAGCACTATGGGACTTAACATCTGTGGTCATCAGTCCCATAAAACTTAGAACTACTTAAACCTAACTAACCTAAGGACACCACACACATCCAGGCCCGAGGCAGGATTCGAACCTGCGACCGTAGCGGTCACGCGGTTCCAGACTGAAGCGCCTAGAACCGCACGGCTACACCGGCCGGCAGCCAGGAGAAAACCTTTCACACATGTTGTCGAAGCCCCAAAGGGGATGATAAGAAATAGAGTGCATGTAGGCACTAAATTTGCGTTAAACTTTATCATTACCTACTGGACTGCAGTGACCCACTGATCATAGCGATAATTTTGGATTTCTCCCTCAGTCAGACCAAGCAACCAAGTGTAAATAACTAAGAATTCATCCTCGACAGGAACAGGTTAGCCGTGGAGGAGCGAAGCTGCAAGCAATAGTTGGGCTTGAAAATCACAATTGGTCTCCAGACGCAAAGTCCCGTTACGTAAGCGAGAACAGGATTTCACATGGCCTGCAATTGCATCAACATCTTTCCGAACAATAAACGGATTAACCGTAGCAATGGATTTACCTTTTCAGAATGTGATACCGGGAGGAACTGAGGTGTAGCTGGGAGAGTCTTTGGGTCATCACAACTGGCGAAATGTTGTTCGCCGAAGGTCGCCAGGGAGGAGTAAAGCCTCCAGTCGGCCTTAGAAAGCTGCCAGTCAGAGCGCTTGAGGTCTCTGTTTCTTCTTCCTCCCTCCTCCCTGGGCGCTCCATAAGGGCAGCATAGCCTCCTCCTATTCACGTTTAGTAGGTGTAGACTGGCATGGTGATTGGCTCATGGAAAAAAAGCCTGTGATTGCCAGTGCCGTCACCCAGTCAACCTTCTGCGTGCTGCAAAGGCGGGACAGCTGGTAGCCAAGCTCGAACTCACCAAAGAGTGGTAAGCCCCCTGGGAGGTGGGGGGGGGGGGGGAAGGGAGGGAGGGGGGGCAGTGGAGAATGTACCGACGCCCAAGGTCATATTCACCTTATTCTCTTGAGCAGTGTACTTTGTCGCTGGAAGAAGACATCTTGACCACTCGCTCGTCTCAGTATGGTCATCAGCACTCTCCCTGGAAATTCCAGGCGATTACCTACCGAAATCATGTGTGCACGCCACCGACCTGCACCCTTCATCGACCTGCACCGGTCAAACCCGCGAAACACCATTCCGCCGCCGCTACTGTCACCTCAGCTCAATCCAGAAACGACCTAGCTTGTAAATTCAAAAGTGTACGCAAACCACATAAATAGCATAAAGGCTCTCAACATGGGAAGCGTCCAGGCGCCTCGCAGTGAACCAAAGCGATGTTGTTCGAACATGGAGGAGATACAGAGAGACAGGATCTGTCGATGAAATGTCTCACTCAGACGGCATGGTACCTCAACGTGTTCGGTCATCGAGCTGATTGGCCTGTGTAATAAAAAACCGAGTGGAAGGATCAACAAACGAACTTGAACGGATGTCATGTGACGTCTGCAACGATCAAACCCAACGATCAACAACGGACCACGGATTATGGCTCGGAGGAACCCTGACAGCAACGCCACCATGTTGAATAATGCTTTTCATGCAGCCACAGGAAGTCTTGTTACAACTCAAACTGTGCGCAATAGACTGCATGATGCGCAACTTCACTATCGACGCCCATGGCGACGTCCATCTTTAAGCCACGACACCATGCAGCGCAGTATAGATGGGCCCAACAACATGCCGAATGAACCTCTCAGGATTGGCATTAAGTTCTGTTCACCGAGGAGTGTCGCATATGTCTTCAACCAGAAAATCGTCGGAGACGTGTTTGGAGGCAACCCGGTCAGCCTGAACGCCTTAGACACACTGTCCAGCAAGTGCAGCAGGGTGGAGGTTCCCTGTAGTTTTGGGGTGGAATTATGTGGGGCCGACATACGCCACTGGCGATCATGGAAGGCGCCGTAACGGCTTTCCGACACGCGAATGCAGAATGCAATCCTCCAACCGATAGTGCAACCATATCGGCAGCATTTTGGCGAGGCATTTGTCTTCATGGACGACAATTCACACCCCCATCGTGCTCATCTTGTGAATGACTTCCTCCAGGATAACGACATTTCTCGACTAGATTGGCCAGCATGTTCTTCAGACATGAACCCTATCAAACAAGCCTGGGGTAAATTGAAAAGGGCTGTTTATGGACGACGTGACCAACCAACCAGTCTGAGGGATCTACGCCGAATTACCGTTGAGGAGTGGGACAATCGGGACCAATAGTGCCTTGCTAAACTTGTGGATATTATGCCACGACGAATACAGGCATGCATCATTGCAAGAGAACGTGCTACTGGGTATCAGAGGTACCGGTGTGTACGGCAATCTGTACCGCCACCTCTGAAGGTCTCGCTGAATGGTGGTACAACATGCAATGTGTGATTTTCATGAGCAGTAAAAGGGGCGGAAATGATGTTTATGTTGATCTCTATTCCAATTTTCTGCAGAGGTTCCGGAACTCTCGGTACCGAGGTGATGCAAAACTTTTCTTGATGTTTGTATAAATACAATACACGAGCGATATACAAATCTAAACTCCGCTCAGGTTATGTCTCCCAATGAGAAACATGTCATCAAACTTTCTATCCTGCGGAATCACAGACTCATAGTTATTGTAGAAACAATTCACGGGTACAAAATGAATCTAGTTACTGGCGTTCCCCCAAAATTCAGGTGTTGCCTACGCCCGTGGGTGATGAACAGACCTCGTTTTTCACAGAATTAGTCAATAAAAGTGTGGTGTCACCGCCAGACACCACACTTGCTAGGTGGTAGCCTTTAAATCGGCCGCGGTCCGTTAGTATACGTCGGACCCGCGTGTCGCCACTATCAGTGATTGCAGACCGAGCGCCGCCACACGGAAGATCTAGTCTAGAGAGACTCCCTAGCACTCGCCCCAGTTGTACAGCCGAATTTGCTAGCGATGGTTCACTGTCTACATACGCTCTCATTCGCCGAGACGACAGTTCAGCATAGCCTTCAGCTACGTCGTTTGCTACGACCTAGCAAGGTGCCATATTCAGTTACTATAATGTATTCTGAACAGATAATATTGTAAATCATGTACCGTCAAGAGCGACGTTCATCATTAATGGATTAAAGTTAAGTATCAAACTAATTATGTCCGCTTTCTGATCTCTCATTCCTTGTCATGTTCCAGACCTCACGTCAGTATAGCTCTTCCCTCCTCACGCCAGCATGCGTGAGCTAAAACGCGTGCATTTCGGCCTCCAGTTGTAACACGGTGTTGGCTCTTCTGCCAACACTACAAAAAGTATCTAAAGATAGAATTAAAAAGAGCGTTATATTCCTACACGTTGTAAAAGGGCATCAGTTTTCAGTTGAAATTACACTTCTGTACGTCTAGGTGATGAGAGAAACGATTCGTTGAGAGTACCCTTTAATGATCACACTGTGCTCGTGATTCTGAAATACGCAGACAATCTACTTCCAGAAATAGCATAAATACGCATAAAATTTCAGCTAAATGACTACATAATTATTTACGTAATACGTGGCAGTAATGAGGCTTCAATAACGCCACATATGTTTACAAAAGCGAATGATAAAGAAACTTAGATCACTGATTTGTTACATCTCCCTCAAAATACGTCTTCTGAAATTACTCTCACAATAATTCTGTGGTGTAGAGCATTAACACAAATCAAGAGTAAGATAATATGAAGTATGATGGAGGCTATTTAGGGTCAAAAGTAGCACCACGAAGACAATAACTCTAAATGTAATTTTTTTTATCAATCTGCAAGCTAATATTGCTTAAAACGTTTCACTATGAGGACATCGCTAACTGAAAACCCCGAAATAAGAATTTAATTCTTCTCTATCGCACAAGCGCTATCAGTAAAGTAGTGATGTCACCAAAATATCCATGCTGCGAGGAGACGCCTTCCGATCGCTGTCGCAAACTTCACGCAGCTGTGTGTGTGCCAAATCTTGTACAACTCTTGTCGCTTCTGCATAAGCTTTGTCAAGACTTTAGATTCGACTTATGGTCATAGAGCATCCTAACTCGAACTTACCTTCTTTAGGTATGCCACTGTTACACTGCTATTGACATTATCTTTGATTGTAACGACTGCAAGTAGGCTTGCGAGAATTGAAATCCCTTTACGTGAAACGGAAGTTCTCTGTGTTATGACGTCAGTTCGACAAGATGATTAAGACGAAAATCATGAACATGAATGATAACATCAGTTACAAAAATAAAGCGAATTTATGCTGCAGTTAAGTCAATCCCTCACTTTAAGTAACTGTTAATGTCAATAGCCACAACTTATGAACGGTCTGTAACGTAAGATAATGGAATGAACTACTATTGTAGCTGCCTGATTAGATATGAACGAACGGCGTGTGTCGTCCTTTTTCTCGCGTGTGTGGAAAAAGCTTCTGTAGCTTATTCCGCTGGGAGTGCTTGTATCGCAAGAGAAGCAGCTGTTCCCGAAGGGCGATAAAGTCTGGGCGCAGGTAAAGTCATAGGTGTATGTTGTTCTCCTGTGGCCAGCCTCTGAAAAAATTTAACCAACTCTGGAAGTTTCTACGAGCACCAGCTCCTACTTGTTTACGTGTTAGGCTGACGGAACATTGCTGTTTTATATGTAGGAAACTGTCTCTGCGTAATGTCCTACCAGAAGCGGCACTATGCTTTTGAAAAGACATTAATTCCGTCCTTTGCTATTTAGTGCAAAAATTTTCAGACCTTCACCCTCAAAAAAACAGAACAGTAAGCCGTTTCACTGACATAAACTGAATTATCTGCTTATGTTGCAGTGCAGGCTCAAACACATCATTACATATACTCACATTTTCTAGACTTCTGAGATATGTCTCGCAAATTAGTGTTGGACCACCGGACATGATAGCAATGCTTCAATATCCAATACTTCCAGTAACGGCCGTTGTACTAAAGAACTCTGAACTCCTCCTCAGAATCATTCAGTTAACTATCGAAACAACAAAGAATCAACCAGACGTCACAAAAATCTATATCACTCACCGAAAAGAATTACTAAAAGGTACGTCAGTACGAAGCACACAAATACATCGGAAGTATACTATACCAAAATCAATCACAAATTCTATGATATATTCTCATACACCCCATACGTATACGAAACGTATTTTATATTAAAAATTTAAGCATTAAATGAGAATCGTAGGATGGCCCATAGACGCGGAACTGCCTTTCTAAAGTCAAAACAGGTGGACAAACAGTAATTTAAAATCAAGTAGAGTGAATAGGAGTGGAGGAAAACCCCGCGAGACTGTGTTACCAGCATGGCGGTCATTTTGTAATTCGCCATCTTGGATGCAACTCGTGCAATAATAAATTTGTTTTTGGAAGAGGTCTACCTTGAGTAAAACACAGAATTTGGCTTCTATTGCCCAAATATTTTTCACTGACGTTTCAGCGTAATCAGTGTGGTTTTATTATTTTTTTTTCTTGTTACCATGCTGCGGTTTTCCTGTCTTTCATGTTTTGCATTACAGTTTTTTTTCCTTTCACAGTCATTTTTTCTGGTTTCCCCTTTAACCTCACTGTAAAAAATTAGACTATATAATTTTCACTGTCACCTTTAACAAACTACGAAAGCTAGTGTTTAAGGTGTGTGTGTGTGTGTGTGTGTGTGTGTGTGAGAGAGAGAGAGAGAGAGAGAGAGAGAGAGAGAGAGAGAGAGAGAGAGAGAGTCGTCTTCGGCACATGGCAGACAAGTTTTTGTGTAAAATTTCCTTGTAGAGCGCTGTCCCGTTGTGCCTTGAAAATGACTCTGTGTGCACGATATGTCGTTGGTTGTCGAAAACGTCAACCACTGCATTCCCATTAGTTGTTTGAACACTTTACACGCTGGAGAAACTCAGATCTTACGATTGTGATAATGATAACATAAACCTACAATTTTAAAATTTTTGCCATGATATCTCAAAAACTGCTCTAGAACCAGTTTAACCCTGATTCTGAAAATTGACTTCATTTTATTGTATCATATAAGAATTTCTCTCAAAATAAGACTTGATATTTTAAAGATTTAATTAATTGTAGCACAAAAATGTGAAAACGTTTAATCAAGGTCTATATATTTGTAATTATTGTTTAATTTTGTAAAACTATATTAAAAATACTACAAAGAGTGCCATAAACACCATGATGAGTTACATTTAACATACGAAGTCTCTCTTGTTTGATGATTACTGTTCCCGTTCAACATACAACAGTAGCTGGCCATCCTATTCATTTCATCTTCGCCAATACGTCTTCTCGCTGTCTCACTGAGCGGGATGGCGCAGTGGTTAGCACACTTGACTCGCATTCGGGAGGACGACGGTTCAAACCCACGTCCGGCCATCCTGATTTAGATTTTCCGTGATTTCTCTAAATCGTTTAAGGCCAATGCCAGTATGGTTCCTTTGAAACGGCGCGACCGATTTCCCTCCCCATCCTTCCCTAAACCTAGCTTGTGCTCCGTCTGTAATGACCTCGTTGTCGACGAGACGTTAGACACTAATCTCCTCCTCTTCTTCATCTCGTTGGCGCTCTGGTGAAAGGTTCTCCTTGCTCTTCACTATGATGTCCTACATTTTCCGGAAAGTACTCAATACATGAATGCAGGAAGTGGACTTTTACACTCATGCAACGACCAAGTAACTTGAAATTTTCCAACACGCTTTTACTACGATCTATAAGTTGCATTTTTTAATCCATAGAAAGTTTCAGTAACTGCCATGAAGACAGTACTTCTGTCTAACATTCATTGCATTCTCAGTTTCGTAATCCTTCAACAATATGTAACCTGAGGACCAACAAAATGCCAGATTTCAGATTTTGCCTTACATGAAAGAAAATTTCAGAGAAAGTATCAGTCTTATGGAGGAGAACTGCAAACTGTTCCATCAAACTCGGTTTAATATATGGTAGTGAAAGCAATACTATTTGTGGGCTGCAAAGGTTCATAAAAGAATTCAAATGGCTCTGAGCACTATGGGACTTAACTTCTGAGGTAATCAGTCCCCTAGAACTTAGAACTACTTAAACCTAACTAACCTATGGACATCACACACATCCATACCCGAGGTAGGATTCGAACCTGTGACCGTAGCGGTCGCGCGGTTCCAGACTGTAGCGCCTAGAACCGCTCGGCCACTCCGATTTGTTTAGACTGATACACGCTAACGCTTTTGTTGTGTTAAACTAACAAAATGGCCGCAGTGACTCAAAACAACCGCTGTATCATTCTAAGAGGTACAGCCAGCATGCCGAGATTTACCCCAGTTCGCTACTATCAGCGCCACGTCGTCATAACAAGCCTTTGCTTAACATACAAAGGATTGCACCATAATCTAAGAGTGGATTTAAATTTAAAACAACTTTCCCAAAAGTCGCCCGTGTTTGCTTTAGTATATTAATGTTAGCGCTGATAGGTTTCAGAATGATCAAATGAATATGTCAGGGAAAAAATACGATCTTACGGAAAGAAATAAGTGGGACTGAATAATAAGACTACAAAGCTAAAAAGTGTTTAGAATATGCAAAAGTACGTCAAAATAAAATGTTACAAGTCTCAACTGGTTCTGAGCAACATTTGGTCAAAATCTGTGTTTTTACAAAAAAATATCAGGGTCAGAAAGACGAAAATTCTTATGCAACGTCAGTTACGTACAAAAACGTTAACTATGTGACACCTAAAGCTACCTATATTAGTTCTCAAATTTGGAACGAAAACGCCCTTATTCATGATAGGTTAAATATCATTTGTGTTTCTAATAGAAAGTTCTAATTATAGGTCTCGATTGCAGTCAGGCAATAATTCTGCAGTTCCAAGTTTCAAGACCGTATTGTAAATAGTAATATCTAAAAGTAATCTTAAAGAGGAAGTTCAAAGGTCATGTTCGACGATCATTTCCATTATAAAATTTCTAGCCAGGTAAAGATTAAGAAAATTGTTAATTGGTAAACAACAGAGATATTAATTAATCCTGGTCCGAGAAAGGGGCCACTTAAATACCCTACTTACCCCTGTGCCTAGGCGTTTGATGGAGGGTGTTCCGTTTGGCGGTACGCCGCGCCCCTATGTAAATACAGCCAGAGGGGCAGGGGAAGAGACACTTCTCTCATAGATTCCAATCTGCTCGCGTGTCAAACGCCTGCGTGCGCTGCGCCTCGGATGACGTCAGAGGCGGACAGCTACCAAAAGCTGTTTTAATCTGCCAGGAAGTTTCATATCAGCGCACACTCCGCTGCAGAGTGAAAATCTCATTCTAGCTACCAAAAGCGTTTTCAGTAAAAGTAGGACGTGAACTCGCGAGGACTGTACAGCGTCCTCGATCACTTGAATTTCAAGGAAGTAACTGTTTGTGTGCCACCCTAATGCTGACAAAACCGCATGGCAAGCGGCGTGATTATTTTCCATTTTTAGGGTGAGCAATGAACTTTGGTGTTAAGAAGTGATGGTGGTTGACCATTTTACTTGGCACTTCCCGTAGAAGTCACATTTTAGCTGTAAATAGCGTTGTTTCCGATGGGATTATTATTATTGTGTTGTGTGTGTGAATTTTAGAGAATATATCAGTCAGTTAGAGCTCAAAAATTTTATATATATTTATAGTTCCTGACCCCGCTGAGTAAATGGCAAGTAGGAACATTTTCTTTCAGTAAGTACAAATAGTAATGTGGACTTCAATAGTGGAATTTATGATCAGTATGTCTCCATCACTGTCTGACTGACCGAAAAAATAGTTTTCAGGCTCTTGTGAACGGCGAAGGTAGGTGTACAGCACGTGGAGACAGTTTAAGTGTCTTTTCATACCGGCACAACAAAAGTAACAACCATTACGATTATTTACCCACCGCCTCGCAGTACGAACTTCCCTTTATCGACTTCATTCGTAGCTGCAGGATCCGTATGGCACGACTACGACTTCAACGTATGTGAACTGGAAGACGCAACCCTCAACCGTTTTTGAGAAAATCGAGTTGGAAAACCTTATACGTATTTATATATCTTGTATGCTCGTTAATATTCAGGAAGGCCGCAGCCGAGCGTGTTAAATGCCTAGTTTGAGGAGTGCGAGGCCCGTGGATCGAATATCGCTGAACCGGCCGCTGTGGCCTAGTGGTTCTAGGCGCTTCAGTCCGGAACCGCGCTCCTGCTCCGGTCGCAGGTTCGAATCCTGCCTCGGACATGGATGTGTGTGGTGTCCTTAGGTTAGTTAGGTTTAAGCAGTTCTATGTATAGGGGACTGATGACCTCAGATGTTAAGTCCCTTAGTGCTTAGAGCCATTTGAATATCGCTGCCTGCGCTTTTCTTCCTATGTTGTTATTATGAATGTGCGAGCTGATAATATAGAAAGATTCGTGTATCATTTTCATAATCTTTATCATTAAAGGAGGAGAAAAAAATTTCGAAACGAGACTGAAGAAAAATGGATACACAAGAACTTTGACTCAAATCAGTATAGTCATTTCTTTTGCATTATTTTATCTACATGGGTGGCAAATATAATGTGTAATTTATCGAGCACTGTACGAATCAGGATAACACTGAGCACAGAAACATGGGATACAATAATTATTGCGACATACAGCACTTATAGTGAAAGCCGAATCGTTGAATGTGCACCGTTTTTTCAATGTGTCTATTACAAAACAAACTTGGGTTACGTTCGTAAGAGGTTCTCGGTCATCACACAATTTCTTGGGGTACTACGCATATATATATATATATATATATTGTTAGAATTACGTGGTAAGTGAGGCGTAGCGCCTTCGCATCGCTCCTGTCACTTGTTAGGACGATATCGTTATAAGCATAAGTCATCGACAGATGTCACCAGCTGACATGGACCTGAGCTACAGAGCTGCACGTAGTTGTACTAGTAGGCGGCAGAGGTCAGCAGTTGACGGACATAGCAGTCGTAGTCAAAACAGTGTTGTAACGTTATGTTTGATTAATATTTAATGTATTTGTATAATTATAATTGTTTTATATGCGTAGTAATTAGCAGTGTGAGTGTTGTAAGAGTGAAGAAGAACAGAAGTAAATGAAAATTGTTTTGTTTATTCACGAGGTAGCAGTTAAACTATACAGGGGATTTACTGTAATTAAATGTCAGTTTATGGTACTAATAAATCGGGAGTAGAACACAAATTAATCGGTAATTTCAGAAGGAGTAATTTTATATTTGATACTTTTCTAAATTTATTTATTTAGCAACTGCCATAGAAAGAAATGTTTTACTATGATTGGTCATTGAAGTAAAGCACGCGTTAGCGCGGGATAATACTGCAACCTGAATTGCTTTTTGTGTTATCAGCCAATCAGAAAAATGCAGGCTCGCGCCAATCTATGCTGGGAACAAAGCCTTTGGTGTGATCTAGGGAAGTCGGGGCGCCGGCCGAGGTGGCTGAGCGGTTCTAGGCGCTTCAGCCTGGAACCGCGCGACCGCTACGGTCGCAGGTTCGAATCCTGCCTCTGGCATGGATGTGTGTGATGTCCTTAGGTTAGTTAGGTTTAAGTAGTTCTAAGTTCTAGGGGACTGATGACCTCAGATGTTCAGTCCCATAGTGCTCAGAGCCATTTGAACCATTTGAAGTCGGGGCTGAGAGTTCGAACTAGTAACATCTCATTGAAAGCAGCTCCGACGAAAGTATTGTAAAATCGCGGAAAAATGCTAATTACGAGTTCGCGAAGTAGTACAAAGTGTATTTAAGTGAACGGTATAGTGGAAGTCGTGTGGAATTTCGGACGGAATATCAAAATTATTGCTTTTGAATGTTAGTTACAACCGCGTGGCGTGTTGTGCGACCTGAGACTGGGACAGGTATTAAGTGTAGAGCAGAGTGCACAACATTTGAGCAAGCACTTTGATAACGATCTGGTGAACTCTATTAACTTCGGTAACAGGTGTAAATACCATAAACTGGCTACGTGTGTTATTGTGGTGTGCGTGTGAACTTTACATTGTGTTGCCACTTAATACGGACTTTGCAGTGTTAACTGTGATCTTTATCGTAAAAATACACCCGAAAATTTACATTGCCAAGTTCAAACTTTTATTTCAGTAGCTAGCCACATCCAGTTTACCGGACAATTCTATGTATGTTGCGACCTTCAATAGACAGTATTGGTCTAGTATTTTCTAATACAGCTTTTAGCTAGACAAATGAACATTTCTGGACACTGGCAGGGCAGTAAAAAAAGTAACGTGCCGCGCCGCAGAAGGAAATAAAAAAATAGTACCAGGAGCGAGGTTCGATCCACAGCCCTCGCGCTGAAGAAGATAAGCGCTTACTCTTTTCTTTATTATTAAAAAAAGACAAACAGAGACATAGTAATAAATTAAGCTGTATAACAATATACCTGAAAAGGTACCATAACGAAAATACAAAATGGACACGTTAACTTAACATTTTTTTCCAGTTTTCCAAAAGCGACATACCGGGAATGAAACATTCAAACAGGAATGGGATTCTTCACTTCATTGAACTCTGTGACTTTTAAATAACAGATACAGAATATTCACAAAAGACTCAGGATAACGCGGCATCCTCTCCCATGTTCAATGGGTCCTTACCATATACTGGTAAAAGGTACAAGGGTCAAGTTCGTATCCGTTCCCCATAATGTAATGAACAGAATGTCCTATAACTATAAAACTGCACTGTTCCTTGTTCTGGGTAAGAAGGTTTAATCGGGACGCAGGAAATAGAGTTTTGGCAGATAAACTTGCCCGATAATCGTTGTAACTTCTGGGACATCATCACAGGAAAGGGAAAAGTTTGGGCAACAAAGTGGTCTTTAATCAGCACATATTTTCAAGATACTGACCTTATGAAGTAACGAGAGGGAGCGATGCTTGTGTTCAAGAATTGCTCCTTGAATCCCGTCAGTGATGGACTTCCAGTTTAACGCAGCCATCTTCATCGGACAACGAACAATAACACCCAACGAACGATGGTGGGCTACCGCCACAGCTCGTGGAATCTCATCCTAGTCAAATACTCGCAAACTGAGGAACCGACAGATGCTGTCATTAATCTGTGCTCGCGTGAGACGACAAAATGCATCCAAAGCGTACTTGTTCGCCGTTATGTCGTCACGAGTACGAAGAAATATCGAACGTCATCGGCATACCCGTGAACGATGAAACTATCTTCCAATAACAACCAGCCACCCACTGGAGCAGCTATGGACCGCAACAAGGGTTCCAGAAGTAGTACGAATAACGACATAGATAGGGGACGCCTCTGCAGGACACTTTGACACACTTCTATTGGGGGACTAAGACGACCATTCACGTCAATAGATGCCTGAATACCAGTAATTAGAGAGATGAATATCCATCGTGCAGCATCGTTAAAAACAACAGCAGTCAACACTCGCAACAAAAAAATCATGACTAACTCGGTAAAACGCATGTTGAAAATCTATTAGAGGTAGATATCCCGACACTGGAACAGTGGAAGCAGTTGAGATGATATTAGGACATTCGGAAACGAAAGTCAGGAGAGAACGACCCAGCATACAACTCTGATAACGCGCGGCAAGTGTCAACATGCAAGACAGGCAAACAGCTATTTATCGCACACGCTACGATTTTATAATGAAAATTTAGGAGCGTTATTGGTTGGGCTTGATCCATGGATAGACGTATCCTCTTTTCAGGAGTTAAAACAGTTCTTCCGACCTGAAAGGAATTCTTCTCCAAATAACGACCAGCCACCCAGTCGAGCAGCTGTGGACCGCAATAAGGGTTCCAGAAATAGTACGAATAACGACATAGACAGGCGACTCCCCTGCAGGACACTTTGGCACACTTCTATTGGGAGAGTAATGTGATCATTCACCTTGCACCGTTTCATTCACAACAAATTTTATCGTATCTCCTAGCAGAGGCCAAAACCTAGCATAAAATTCTTTGTCTCTTGGCTGCGGAATCGTTGGTTACTAGCTACCATATGAAGTATATAAGCACGTGTAAAAAGTTAAAAGACGATTTTCTCGAAACGGTTTAGAGCTGCGTCTTGTTATTTACAGTCCGCAGCTCGTGGTCGCGCTGTAGCGTTCTCGCTTCCCGCGCCCGGGTTCCCGGCTTCGATTCCCGGCGGGGTCAGGGATTTTCTCTGCCTCGTGATGACTGGGTGTTGTGTGATGTCCTTAGGTTAGTTAGGTTTAAGTAGTTCTAAGTTCTAGGGGACTGATGACCATAGATGTTAAGTCCCATAGTGCTCAGAGTCATTTATGTTTATGTTTTATGTTATTTACACACGTTGAACCCTAGTCGTACCCTACATAGCCTGTCAACACGAGTCAGATCGATGAAGGGAAGTTCATACGGTCCCCTTGTAAGCCATTCACGTAAAGACCGGAGCATTTTTGTGTGCCCGTCTTACTGACTTAACATAATTCCTGTAGCTAAAAGTGAAATGAACCTTATACCAGACTTTAAATCAGCTTAAAAAGTTAGTAAAGAACTCATATTTATTTTTAGTCGTCATACAGACTAGTGTAATCATATAAGTGCATTAGAGGCGTAATATGTTCGCTGTGTAATAAGAATCATGATGAAATGATCCATGTATAAATACTTCTATGCATGTATTGCTGTGTAGCCATACCGGGCTACACCTGCTTCGACTAATGTACGCTGTATTTCTACTTCTTTTGGAGCGTCATTAGTGTGTTTAATGGATTGGGGCTGTCTGCGTTCCTACTTACTGCGTTGCAGACCGTTTAACTTCGATACTAGAAGAAATAATGTTAGTTATCGCTTGATAACCGACCAGGAAGGTCGTCTTTTATTGTAAACAGCAAATATACGAACACCGCGTTGTTATCGGAGACTTCAACGGCAATAGAAGAATTGTTTTAAATCTGAGTATGTACTATAGTGTTGTGAAATATGAGGAAAAATTCACTGTGTATGCCTCCCTAGACAGAGCCTCAGATTTGTGTGCACAATTATTATTAGCATATGTAATTACTACATGCAGCGCCCTATTTATACAGATCAGCGTTCGCCACGTGTCTCTGGCTCCTGTAGCAAAAGCGGCGTCCTGACGGAGTGATGCCTACGCCGAATCTCTGTTTTGCGTGCCTCTGTATTGCGCCCTTGCCAGAGTTGGTGCGTTTGCTGTTCTATTATGCAACTGATGAAAAATAATCGGAAACGGTAACAACCGTAAAATATCTATGGGTAACCGTCCGAAGCAACCTAAAATGGAATGACCCCATAGGACAAACAGGAGGAAAAGCAGATGCAAGCCTGAGATTCATGAAAAGAAACTTTATGAAATGTCACTGATCCATGCAAGAAGTAGCTTATGAAAAGTTTGTTCGATCGGTTTCGAGTGTTGCTCATCAGTCTGGGATCCTTATCAGGTTAGATAAATAACAGTGACAGACAAGATCAAACGAAGAGCGGCGCCCCGGAATCGTTTGGTCGGCGCGGGAGCATTACTGAAATTCTCCACACAGTCTACCGGCAGACGGTACAAGAGAAGCGTTTTGGGTCACAGAGAGTTTTACTATTGAAATTCGAAGAGAGTATTCAAAATATCGAGGGTGTACTGCTGGTTTACAGTGTCCAACGGGCACAATATTTCGGCGATCATACATGTTGCCATCATCAGGTGAACTGACGGACTGAGCTCCTGTGAACGTGCCGGTACGGAGATCCGTACGCTACGGCTGCTCAGGGGAAACTGGGAACTGGATTCGGTCGCGGCGGCGGCCGATTTAAATACCCTCCGCCCGCGGCGCACTCCCTCCGCCGTCCGCGCACCGCGCCACGGTCGCGCGGTGGAACAGATTGCGACGGCGTCTGAGATGACGTCGGTGTGATGGCTCTGTCCGCCGTGGTCGTCACAACTATACGTTTTCTCCATTTACTCTTGATTAATCCAATCGCTGGTTCCCAAGCCTTGCTAAGATTATAGCCACAGTCACGGTTTATGAGGTCGTCATTGGTGCCAATTTCGATGGCCTCTCTAACCACGCTGTCCCAGTATCTCGACGTCTGTACCAGAATCCTCGTGCGTTCATACTCCATAGCGTGATTTTCCGACAAACAATGTTCAGCCACCGCCGACTTGCTCGGATACATCAATCGAGTGTGCCTCTGGTGTTCACGGCATCGATCCTAGACGGTACGCATCGTCTGACCAATATACGATTTGCCACATTGACACGGAATCTGGTACACGCCGGCCTTCCTCAAACCGAGGTCATCTTTGGCGCTCCCCACCAGTGCACGAGTTTTATTCGGAGGACAAAACACAGTTCCGACCCGGTGTTTCTTCAAAATGCGGGCGATTTTCCCCGAGAATGCGCCTGTATATGGAATAAACGCAGTGCCTAGCTCCTCCCTCGTGATTTCATCCATCTCCACAGGTTTTGCTGTAGTGGTTGGGCGGAGAGCACGTTGAATCTGCCACTCTTAGTACCCATTTTTTCGAAATACAGTTCTCAGATGTTCCAATTCCTGGGGTAGACTCTCTGCGTCAGTGATAGTGCGCTCCCTATGTACTAGAGTTTTAAGTACTCCATTCCTCTGTGAAGGGTACAGACGTCGAGATACTGGGACAGCGTTGTTATAGAGGCCATCGAAATTCGCACCAATGACGATCTCATAAACCGCGACTATGGTTATAATCTTAGCAAAGCTTGGGAACCAGCGATTGGGTGAATCAAGAGTAAATCGAGAAAACGTATAGTTGTGACGACCACGGCGGACAGAGCCATCACACCGACGTCATCTCAGACGCCGTCGCAATCTGTTCCACAGCGCGACGGTGGCGCGGGGCGCGGTCGGCAGAGGGAGTGCGCCGCGGGCGGAGGATATTTAAATCGGCCGCCGCCGCGACCGAACCCAGTTCCCCCTGAGCAGCCATAGCGTACGGATCTCCGTACCGGCACGTTCACAGGAGCTCAATCCGTCAGTTCACCTGATGATGGTGACATGTATGATCGCCGAAATATTGTGCCCGTTGGACACTGTAGACAGGCAGTACACCCGTGGATATTTTGATTATCAAATACGCCGGGAGAAACTCAAGAATCGAAGAGAGTAGTTTCCCGGTAGCACAACGCGCAACTGCAACGAGCGAATACTGCGGTTTACCGACAGACTTTCTTCCTATGCATTAATCGTGAATGGGACAGGGAAAGTGGGTACAAATAGTGGAGCCAGAAATACTCTCCGCCACACATCGTAACGTGGCTTACGGAGTATTGTTGCAGATGATGGGCAGTGCACCAACGGCTGGATGCCTTCATCAGCCGAGTCTGTGGCAACTGGAGAGGATTGGTAGGACTTTATGGCAATGTGATTCTTTTAAACACATCGGCAGAATTTCGCGTTATAGTATGTCATGTGCCATCCATCAGTCGACTAGAGCTAAAACTGCCACCAATTGTCGAATAATAAATGAGTGACTTCCGAATTGTGCATGTCCACTGGCTATGGACAGAAAAAGAAAGTTCCAAGTCACTTAAAGATTTTATTACAAGAATGATTGCCAATCAGAATGTTCTTGGGACACACAAAGTAACCGTTCAACGGGCCACTTATGAGTCCCACACGAATAAAATACTATACAAGACAGATGTTCGACCTTGCTGTAAAAATTAACCAACACAACAGTTGTTCGAGTAAGCCTGGATGAGAACCGTCAAAGACCGCGTAGCCGTCGGGGATGTTCGAAGACATGAAGACTTTCAGAGGTCGGCGGACTATGGACAGCGCCTCGGCTGTTATCAAAAGCGACTCAGTTCGATGTGAACACCTCCCGCACCGAGGTGCGGGCCTATGTAGTGCGCCTGCTCCTGGATACATTGCTGACCATGTCCTGTCATGTGGTGTGCGGAAGAAGCTAGAACCATAGATACGCCTAACGGCTGCCGATGAGAGTTTGCGTACACCGTAAGACCGGCAAGGGTAACCCCTAGTCGGTCTGGGGCCCGCTCTACAGGTCCGTTCCGCGGGTGGCCGGTGTTGCAGGAGCTGTGCATGGAGACATTGTCTACGTCACTCGACGTCCTGCTGTTCAACCTGGCCTGTGTCGGCGGGTGGGGCTGCCGGGATGCTAGGGTCCATGTCCATGGGTGTTGTGGCACCGAAGGACGATCATCTGCGAAGGCTGGGGCCCTGCCAGCAGTGTCATGCCCTGGTGGAGGGAGCATCTCAGGCTCCAGGTGACTGGGAAGGCTGCTGTTTGCAGCAGAAGAGCAAGGTACGTCACTGATAGCAGAGGTCTCCCTGCGACATAGCCACAACTGATAAATATGTTTCCGACACATAGGCCCTGTCAGTAAGATAACATCGGCCATGGACCCCCACCCCGTGTAGGTGGCAGGTAAAGCCTGGTGCCCAATTGTGATGTATCAATGTCCAAACAGGGTTCCTAGAAGTAAAAAGGTGACTCTGGGTCTTCCGAATGCGGGGTAGAGATGTGGGCGGGTTCATTAAAGTAAGGACCATTGGGAACGCCCATGTAAGCTCTCTGCATAGGATAGGTAAGATGCCACCAGTGGGTGGCGGAGAATCAGCTTGGGCATCTGCATTTTAAATGTGCTAAAGAACCGCTCCGCTCGGCCGTTATACGTGGGGTGGTGTGGGAGCGCGTGAAGTGGTCTCAATCATTAAATGGCAAAAATGCGACCGAGCACCTGAATAGTCTCCCTTGAGGAAGTGATGTAATTTATGCGAGACACACACGGTACCATCGTCGACCAGGGATGATGTGTGCCCGAAAAATCGTCCCGAGAAATCGATGTGGACACAGGATCAACGAGTTAAGGCATTGGCCAAGGAAAGACTGGCAAGGGGGGCTGATTGACGACTCTGTGACAAGTAGTGACCATCGTGGTCACGTCCGCGTTAAGAAATCGCCAATACACATGTTGTCGGCCCAGTCCCTTAGTGAGCACTACCCTCTAGTGTCGCTGATGTAAGAGAGCGAGGGCCCACTGCCAGAGTTCCATGGGGATGAAGCCCCTGATCCACTCATTATCACCTGGTAGTAGAAGGACCTCTGAAGAGCTCGTTTCAGCTATACCGGTAGGCTTGCAGCTCCTTGCGACGCGGTCGTCTGGACACCCGAAGTGCGTCCAGTGAGGAACTTGCCAGAATCGGGTCAGTGGCCGTGTTGCGGACGACGGCGTGGCGTCCAGTGGCAGTTTGGCGACCGCTTCTTCCTCTGCAGCGTCTAAGTGGAAACACACATCGGGATCGTCTTTGAATGCCCGATCCTGTTCAAGTGGTTGGCAAGAAAGTAAATCAGCATGAGAATGGTGAGTGATGGAGTGATATTGAATGTCATAGTTACAACCAGACAAGAACAAGGCCCCGCTGAAGGTGGCGAGGTGTTTTCGTGAGGACATTTTAAAGAGTGGAAGTAAGGGTTTATGGTCAGTTATGACCGTGAACTTCCTGCTGTTTCTGCTATAGACTTAATCGTGGAATCTCTCGGCCCCAAATGTGATCGTCAAAGCTTATTTTTCAATTTGACTATAGTTCGTTGAGCGTTGAGCGTTTGACAAAGGCTTGGACACAAAGACGAAGGCTGTCTCCACCTGGGACTAGACAGCGCACGGGCTGTAATCGGAAGCGTCGGCAGCTAAGATCAGAGATCTGGATGGATCATATGCTTCCAAGCACGTGGCATGAAGGAGAGCCTTCTTTAGTACCCGGAAGGTATTTTCACACTCAGACGATCAGTGCCATTTCACATTCTTGAGAAGTAGCCTGCATAAGAGTTCGGCCATGGCTGCCGCCTGAAGAATGAACCTGAGATAATTAACTGGCACAGGAAGGACATTAACTGACTAGTGCTGGAGGGAGGACGGAGATGTTTAATGACGTCCACATATTGCGGGTACCAGCTGGACCCTTGTTGCAGTGAATACATGGCCCTAAGTATTCCACTTGATAGAGAAAAGAATAGAATTTGTCGTTGTTGCCTTTACGGTTGGCCTTCTGGACCACTGTAAACAGAGAATGTTAGCAAGGTTCTGAGTGTCCTTGCCTTGCAACAGAATGTCAACTAAATAATTGGCTATGCCCAACACCTAAAGTGTTAATTGTTCCAGAAACTGATGAAGGATGGCGGGTGCGCTGGCGGTACCAAAAGGCAACCTATTGTACTGAAACAGGCCGAACGGTATGTTAATGATGAGAAGCTACCGAAAGTCGGCATCCGACGGTATCTGCAGCCACGCATCCTTGAGGTCAATTATGGCGAAGATGCGTCCATCAGCAAGTTGAGAGAGAATGTCAACTTTCGGATTGGGGTACGCGTCGATTACTGACTCGGCATTGACCATATGCTTGAAATCGTCACAAATGCGCAACGCCCAACTAGACTTCGACTGTGTGACTCCGGAGTGAGGACATTCGCATCCTGAAGCCAGTGTAGCTTTTGGCGGAGCGCGTCCCTCAGGGCGAAGGGCACGTTGCGTGCCTAAAAGAACTTAGGCGTCGCTCTGGGAAGGAGGGCCATATGGCCTACAAAGCCAACCATGCCCATATTGGACTGCTCGTAGACGGAGCCAAACTGTGTCAACAGTACCTGTAAGTATATATTATTCGCAATTATCTGGACAGAAAGAGCAGACTCAAGGACCTATAGGCCAAAAACATTAAAACGGTCCATGTGTAAGAGATTTTTGATACTGTGAGAGCTGATGGCCAGAGTCCGAGCGGACAATGAAATGGAATGGTATTGTATGGAAGAGGCAAACTGACCGCGTATCGGAAAAAGATCGTTGCTATAAGTGCGAAGAGGGATGTCGAATGGGCATAGGAGCAGGGAATTTACCGGTCCATATAACCCCCAATCAAAGATAGTTACAGGTGAGCCGATATCGGCCTGAAAGTCCAGGGGCACGTTGTTAATTGACAGTAGGACGGTGGTATGTGGAAAGACCGACTAGACCACAGAAACGGTAGAAACAACGTCGTCTGCGATATCCTCCCCAGTATCAGACAGATCGTAATGTGTGGAATCAACCAACATCTTGATGGAGAACTGGCAGACCTCAGCTCTTCAAATGGCTCTAAGCACTATCGGACTTCACATCTGAGGTCATCAGTCCCCTAGACTTAGAACTACTTAAACCTAACTAACCTAAGGACATCACACACATCCATGCCCGAGGCAGGATTCAAACTTACGACCGTAGCAGCAGCGCGGTTCAGGACTGAAGCGCCTGGAACCGCTCGACGACAGCGGACGGCACTTCATCTCTTTGTCGCCCTTTACCACAGGCAGTGCATTTTGCTTATCGGTGGGGACGCTGATGTTGCGGATGCTGGGAAAAAGCAATGTCGACACGATGGGAATGGTTGTGGGCGGTGGATAACTGCAAAGTGTGGGCCCACTCTCGGTGCCTCCGGGCGGCCGTATGTGGATGGAGGACGATGGGACTGACTCATTGGTCGAGCGGCATGCACAGAAGATGGGTCCTGGAGACAGGCATTAGAATGTAACGACTGCACTCGAAATCCCGTATCACCGGAAGACTTGTGTCAAAAGAAGGATCTTTCACTTTCAACAGATCGGCACGGAAGGTGTCGTCTGGTGCATGATAGATAATGATGTCGCGCACCAGGGAAGCCCCATAGGACTGTTGACAGGTAGGATTCTGACAGGCAAAACTGTAATCCTTTGGAAAACTCTTGAACATGCGCAATCCATTCCCAGTAAAACTGCCCGCTAGCCTTGTGGCTGCTATTAAGCTTACGCCAGACTGCCGCCACATGGACATGTGCACCAAAGTATTCAGAAAGAGGGAGCTTCAGAGAGTCTTATAAGAGAGAGCATGGAGTCCGACCTCTCGGAGGAATTGCTGTATGAGGCGATAGATCTCAGGCTCTACATACGCCAGGAGGTAGGCGCCCGGCTGGGAGTCCACCTCGAAGTATTGCTTCATACGCGCCACGTAGTTGATCCAAGGTTCCACCATTTTGTCAGACTGTTGGAACGAGGCCGGAGGAGAGCGGGGAGAGCCGTCCGGAAATTCTTGACCAAGGCGTCAAACCGGGTGAGACACTGGGAGACCTCCGGGGTCGAGCCAGACAGCGACTGGAGTCACTAGAAGAAAAGTCATCAGACAGATCGTAATGTGTGGAATCAACCAACATCTTGATGGAAGACTGGCAGACCTCAGCTCTATGTCACCCTTTACCACAGTCTGGACCCACTGTCGGTGCATCTGGGCGGCCGTAGCGACTGTAGCATAAGTAACATCATGTTGAGTGCGTCCATTCGTTCCGTCAAGCTTCATCCACAGCAACAGTCTATAGAGTTAACAGTATAGGAGGCCTAATGGAGAAAGCCACCACACGTGAGCATAAAAAACGAAATAAAAGTTTCTCGTCGCCACTGCTATGTCCAGTGCCTATGGACAGAAAAAGAAAATTGCAGATTTGTTTAGAAGTCTAACTGCCAACTGAAAAGCTCTTCAGACACATACGGGCCACTTCTAATGAAATTATATCAGAAAACTGTGCCATTGCAAACGCAACTTAATACCACCATGCAAAACTGAATTCGACCTTGCCGTAAAAGTTAATCAACACAGCAGTTACTCGAGTAAGCCTGGATGAGCACCGTCGGAGACCACGCAGCCGTCGGGAATGAGGGATGACATGAAGACTGCCAGGCGTCGCTGTGTCGCCTCGGCTGCTATCAGGAGCGGCTCAGTCGAAGTGAACATCCCCTGTGCGTCGGCATGGTCTTATATAGCACCCCGCCCCAGGATACATTTCTATACCCCATCACGTGGCGTGGAGAAGAAAGTAGACCCGTAGACCTCTGGTGGCGCAAGTGAGGCCGCCTGGTGGCCGCCAATGAGAGTTTGCATACTCTGGAGGACCAGCAAAGCTAACTCCCACTTGGTCCGGTGCCCGCTTTCTAGGACTGTTCAACAGGCGGCCGGCGTTGCAGGTGCTCTGAGTAGGCACATTAGCAACCGAAATCCTTATCTTTTCTTTCTTTCATTCTTTTCTTTTTTTTCCACTACGTGTAAGCTGACGCCGATTTTGAGGGAAGTTTTCACAACGCTTAACATCAATTATCTAGAGTTAATCATGAAATTTTGTTAGGGCTCGGGCTTGCGAATGATTCTTAGGTGCGGATTGTGCACCACTAAGCATGTGCCTAAACAAGCTTTATCAGACAAGCATCGATTACACTCAAATTTAAATACACATTCCAAAAATAATTGAATAAATACGTTAAAGAAAATAATCGAAATTCTAGGGAAATAAATTTAATTACTAGTGACAAAGTTCTGTTTGAATTCTATGTATTGATCACAAAAGATACGGTTGTCTTATATCAAGTAATAAGGAGCATGTGGTTTCCCATATTAAATTTAAAGGAGGATCTAAGTGCAGTTAAGATAGCATGGATAGCGAATAAGCTTTGGCAGTGCCGCCAATTAAATAAGCTACAGCAAAAGTAGAACCAGTATCTAAGTTCCTACTATGCTTTAATGTTAAAATCCCTCAGTTATATTGTATCGTTGTTGGCAAAAGCTCTGCACGAAATAGAACTATCACTCGCGCAAAGTTAGTCTTTCTGTGGCGAAACGAACGTGCAGGTCTGCACGCGCTGCTCATACTATTGATGTTCACAACTTCTTACAAAATTGTGTTAATATGTGTATCATTGAGATTACGTTGTCGGTGATACTATATATATTGAATTAAGCAACTGCATAAGGTGGTCATTTCCGACATTACATAACATTCTCACAGATATTGTACTATAAATTTTAATAAACAGGTGATATAGTGCCAACATACACACCTGCTAAAATAACAAAACGCACGGAAAGATTTTTATTTACACAAGTGTTGTATATCATATGAAAGTGTAATGGCCAACTCTTTTGTAGTGCTCTTTGTTTATGTAGTCCTTGCCAGATTTGAATTGCGGTTGATTAAATTGGAGGCCTGTCTCGATTAAAGTGAATAATTCATGATTTGGCACAAAAGTAGGTTACATACCGTGACATAAATACATTTAGGAAAGTATCAAGATATGGGTTATCACATAATCACGTCAATGAGAGACGTAAAATTTTGCCAACCTATCTGAGTAAAACCCCTAATACGTTTTGGCCTTATCTAAAATCATTAAGCTACATAAAATCATCTGTGCATTCACTCATGCAGCATACTGACACTGAAACGGAAGATACCAAAGACAAGGCCGAGATCTTGAATTTGATGTTCCGAAATTGTTTCACCGGGGAAAGTCATAACGTAGTCCCTCCTTTCAATCACAGTACGAACGCCATAATGGCAGATGTTGAGATAACCGATCGCGGAATAGCAAAGCTTAGTAGTCGAAAGGCTTCATGACCAAGTGAGATATCTGTAAGATTCTAACAGGTCTTTATCGTAGATCGATAAAGCAATGAAGGTTACCTACCAACTGCAAAGAAAAAAAGCGTTGGTCATTCCAGGTTTCAAGAAGGGCTGCAGAACAAATGGACACCATTACGGAACTATGTTGTTGAGGTCAATCTGTTGTAGAATTACGAAAATTGCTCAAGAATTAGCCCTTTTTGGGGAACGAAAATTTCCTCTCTAAAAATCGACACAAACTCCGCAGTGATCGTGCGAAACTCATCTCGCTGTGTTCCTCCACGAACCAGCAGCACTGTAGGCAACGGCGCTCAGATTACTCCTTGTTACTCGACTCCAGGAAGGCATCTGACACCATTCGGCACTGCCATTTAATGAAGAAAATACAATACAAATGTATCGAGTATCAGACCAGATTTACGACTGGATTGAAGACTTCCTTGCAGTCAGAACTCAACACGTCCTATCTTAACGGAACAAAATCGACACATATTGTAACCTCCCAACAGTTTAAATTATTATAACATTCACATTTAGTGTAACCTCCCAACAGTTTACTTCCATAACCTCGCATTAGAAATGGGTGACTAACCTCTCAATAAAATTGTTTCTCACATATAACCTTTCAATAATTAACTGACTCTGAATCTAAACTGGTAAATCTGGACGTCAGCAATGCTGCGTTATGGCCCTGAAAAATCATTCTGAATAAATTGAAAATTCTTACCTCAGTGAAGTCGCCGGATAACTCGTATATATCTGCTCCTATAAGAAATTTTTCTCGCACAGCCCAGTGCAATGCTGGCCACTAGATTTGTTATGTATATAAAGAAACAAGTGATCTTTCTTTACGATAATAGGGATGACCATGGATAGGAGAAATTAGTAAAATCTTTAAATTCAAATGAATGATTGTCAAAAGTTATCTTTATAAGAAAGATTTTATTAAAAAACATTTACATGGGACTTGACATAACAATAGTACAAAATCGGTTGTTACAAACTACATATGCGCGCGGCTGCTTTTATCTTATACTACATCGCTCTCCACGACCAGCCCAGCCTCCTGACTACTAGCTACAACTACTACTGCTGACACTGCCCCTACAACAGCCGACATTGCTCTCTTGTCTGCGATTCTATTGTAGCTTACATATAGCCCGCAGCGCGTGAGCAATCCATGTAAATTACATCTGCTCGAGTGCGCTAGCAATAAACTCCTTAGTCATGGACCTCTTAACAATGTGAACGTAATTTACTGAGTATCCCAAGGAAGTGTGATAGAACCGTTATTGTTTACAACAATGTAATAGAAAGAGTTAGGTGCTCTTTGAGGCTATCCGTAGATGGAGGGCTTGTATATAACAACTCAGCAACGCCATAAGACAGTATTGATTTGTAAAATGACCTGCAGTGGATGGACGATAGATGCAGGCTCTGGCAGTTGACCCTGGACGTAAGGAAATGTACCATACTGCGCATGCACGGGAAAAGAAAACCACTACTGCATAACAACATTATTGATGAGAAACTGCTGGAAACAGAGGGATCTTAAGTGGAATTATCACATTAAACAAATAGTAGCAAAACCAGATGACAGACAGACTCAGAGGAAGAATCTTAAGGCTATGGAACTCATCCACGAAGGAAGTGGTTTTTAAGGATCTTGTTCGGCCGATTCTTGAGTATTGTTCATCAATAAGGGACCTGTGCCGAGCAACGGGTATTCGATGGTTTCTTTAGTATCGATATAGGGTCGAGGCCCCAGTTATGGCCACATTAAGGGCAATTCGAGATACACCACATTTTTAGTATAGGAAGAAAGTATACGAATTACTTAAAAAAATTGTATCTATTGCTTCAAAGTCTACACATTACAACCATGTAAAAACAAATATTCTAAGTTATTTAACAAAAGCAGAAAAAAATATTGAAAAATAAATGACGCATTTCCCCAGTTTTGGCCATGTTAACCCCACCTATGGCCAGTTGTTTCCCCACTTATGGCCACTTCATATTATAATAAAACTATGGCTAAAATAATTGTCAATCCATGTGCCAGAAAGTAATTTCTGCTTTATACAAGTATATAAGACAACAGACAACAAACATACATCAAATAGGTAAAAGGTACAGAAACTGAATGAACAGAAAAAAAAATTCGTTAGGCAAAGAATTGTCCCAGTAATTACTTAAATCAATTTCCACACAAGTTTATTTCTCACGAGTATCAATGGAACCAGGGAACTTTGTTTTTAATGAACGTCCTTCTTGCATCAAGACTGGATCTCACCCGTTATAGTCGAAACATCATTTGCAATGTATTCGAAACAAGTTTTCTGAACATTAGAACTTTTTAGGCACTGAATTTCATATTCAGAGTCAGAAAGCACTTTCAAAATTACAGATACATACTTAAAAATTGCAGGTCTTGTTCTTCTATTTCCTGTTAAACTAAATTTTACCAAAATAAAGTCCCCTACTTTCAAATTCTCACTCGAAGATAGTTTCACATTTTCTGGTATTTCATCTTCATCTCCTTCTACATAGTCATCGAAACTGCTTCCATTGTCCGTCCATTCTCGTTCCTCGGAAGAACTTGTTGGCCTATCACTTAATTCTTGTCTGTTTCTTGTTTTCCCCTTTTTTACGTGTGAGAATGCCAAGTGCTGCTCTTTGGACTTTAATTCCTTCATAGCTTTTCTCTTCCTTTTTTCCTGCTCCTTCTCCTGCTTCTCTTTTTCCTTCAGTTCATGATATTCCACCCACTTGTCACTAGTCACAACAGAGGGTGTATGTTCTTTCTTTCTCTTTGTGCCTCGTTGTTTAGGTTCTGGCCAAGTGATGACACTTTCAAAAACTGTTGCTAATGATTTTGGTGGTGTCACTTGGATACACACTGAAGATGGACTATGGTTGGATATTGGAGTAAGTGAATTATGTGAAATACTGTTGGGGGTTGTTGATATATCTGCAGGAATAAGACTGTTGGTGGGTGTTGAAGGAATATCTGAATTGCGTGTTGAAAATATGTCAATATTATCAACATTTTGATTAAGTCTGTCTGCGTTTTGTGAAACATTCTCTGTTTGATTATCTTCAGAGGGAGGCGCTATGCTATCTGTCAGAATGTCATCAGTGTTACCACTAGCACCATGCATTTCAACCTCATCAGCTATTTTTCTCCAGAACTTGAAAAGTAATAATGCTTCTTGATTTCCTTCCCACTCATGATTGCTTCTCTTGGTTGCTCTGAACTCATCTAGAAGGACAGGATCAATTTGCTTTTCTATGTATGAGAAATGTCTCTGAAGTTCCTCATTTTTCTGAACTGTGGTTGAGGCTGGTATACTACGAACAACTATCTTGCTGTAATCTACATTGTTCACATTAAATGGAAACAGACCAGTGGCCCTGAAACCAGCACGAATGTTTGCCACCATTTTAGGTTCTGTAATAATTTGTGACAGAACAGAAGGTACATCAGATTTTGAAATTTCAGTGCCATTATTTTCAAAACGCCATTTCTGAACAATCTTCTTCCACATTTTTTTCATAGGTCCAAAGACAGCTACATCTAATGGTTGCAAGATGTGTGTAGAATTGGGATGGAGAGCAACTAGAATGATCTGATTTTCCCTACAATATCGGCTCAAATGAAGTGTCAAATGAGAGCAGTGCCCATCTAAAAATATTACTACAGGCTGGGGAATTTCAGCTTCTTTCAAGAATGGATCAAATACATTTGTTATATACTCAAAAAAACTTTCACCTGTCATCCACCCATTTTCTGTTTTTCCAATGCCCCAGTTTGGAGGAGCTGCTTTCACCAATGATGCTGGAATCCTTGCATATTTGAACAGTGTTAAGGGAGGAGCAAATTTTCCAGCAGCATTCACTGCAAACAATGTAGTAATGTTATCTTTGTCAGAGTTACACGACTCTTCATAAACATGATGGCCACGAGGACCTATGATTAATTCCCCTTTAGGAGCCAGAAAAAAAGAAGTTTCATCCATATTAAAAATTCTATTTGGGTCATTTAACACATCCATATCATTTAAAGTGGTGGATACTTCGTGAAACCAGTTTCTTATTTTCTCTTCTGTAACAGAACCTCTAGACCTATTGACATATTCTGCATGTTTTTGTGACAGAACCTTGTGCCTCTTAAGAAATCCATAATACCACTTTTTTCCAGGTCGATTGTTAGTAAATGTAGCCTTACAACTTTCCATATCTGCATTCTCAATAAGTTTGTGCACAGATGCACAGAGATTTTCTTTAGTAACTGGAAATCCCATGCTAGAACAGTCCAAAACCCAGTCCACCAATTTTTTTTCAATTTGTTCTCCTAAGACAGAATGTGGACCACAGTGCCCTGTAGATTCTTTTGGAGATACACCAGAAATTTTGTTTCTTAATGTTGTCCTTGGAACTTTGTACAACTTGCTTGCAGTAGCAACCTTCATTCCCTCATCAATAGCCTTTAGAGCATCTTTAACTTTGCTGGGAGAATACTGAAACTTCTTATTCTTTGGTTGACTCATTTTTCCTATAAATAATGCACAAAGATTTAGTTAAAGAATGTTGCATATTTGAATAGTGCCTATTGCATATTTTGTATCTTACAAGCATAGGTAAATTAGTATGATATGCCAAGACAATACTAACAATGAGGTATATATTGATATAAAAATACCAAAAATATTTTAATAAGCCTATTTAAATAAAATTAGCCTAGTGTAATGTAGGACAGAACACTAATATTGATGTTTTTGTATCAGTTTTTAGAAGTGGCCAAAACAGGATACATATATGTCTCCACTTATGGCCACATGCGTGGCCATAACACGGAACCAGGGCTAAATATGGATCTGTTAATGGCCACATACTTTTGATAACATGTTTTTAGGCTGAGCGATATAAAACTTAAAAGAAATGAAAATATAATGTCTTATCTTGCCTCTGAACAGATTAAGTTTCTTCTGATGTTTTATTTAAACATGTAAAATACAAAAAAACAGATCATGTGTTGCTTAAAGAAAACTTCTGCAAAACCCAGCTTCTGCAACACTGATCATTTCACAAAATGGTGTCTCCAAACAAAAACAGACAAAAGAATTATTATGTAGACAAATGAAGAGAGCCTTTCACAAAGTTTATAATAATCTATAGTAGAACTGGCTGGTATTCCAGAGAAGCTTAAAAATTAACCTTTGACATCAAGGTGGCCATAAGTGGGGTAGTGGCCAAAACTAGAGCCTTCACCCTACCTGTAGTTACCGAAAAGCAGTCCGCCTGCTTAGCTGGTTGATAATGTGCTCGCGTCCCAAGTAAGCGGGCCCAGGTTCGATTCCCGGCCGGGTTGGAGATCTTTCCCGTTTGAGGACTGGTTGTTATGTTATTATCATCATCATTTCTTCCTCATCAACGGCCCCCAAGTCGCGCAGTTTGGCATCGAATGAAATAAGATTTAGTAAGACTTGCACTTGACAGGAGAACTTCCCTGAATAGGGGCCTCCTGGCCAACGATGCCATACGCTCATTTCCATTTTCTTACCGAAAAGCACCTGGCTCAGACAAAATACTTTCAGAAACATTAAAACAAAGGAAAACACAAATCTCACCATTTATTACGAACATGTTCAACGAGTCACTGCTGACGGGTAGAATTCCAAACCTCTGGAAAAATGTTAATGTAGTAATAATCATGAAATCAAAAGGCAAAGAGACAACAGACTTCAATACGGATCTGCCTGTTAAACACTCTCGGCAAGTACAGGAAAGACTCCAGTCTGGCCGTCTACAATCGCACAGACGACTCCTCGGCCTAGCACTCCATCAGTTCGGCTTCAGGGGAGTAGAGCAATAGAAAACACCATCAAAGAAGCACTGACAGTAACAAATAGCATCAGTGACAAATACGTGATCGCCATATTAATCGACATAGCAGGGGCTTTTGACGGTCTATGGTGGCTGTCCTTCTTCGCCAGATTAATGGAAATGGGGTTATCAGTTTCCCTCTACAATAGCCTCCTCGACTACTGCAGAGGCAAAGTGGCGGAGTGGAGGGCTGGTACACGCAAAGTTGTCAAGATAGTAACGAAGGGAAGACCACAGGGCTCGATGTGCGGGCCAATATTCTGGGATATCGCAATCGAGCCCTTGTTGAACACCATAGGTGGTGATGACACGGTAAGAGTTGTGATGGAGTACGCAGATGACCTGCTTGTGGTGGTGTAAGCCAACTCGAAAGCAGCACCTCTGACAGAAGGCATGCAACTGTTTCAGAAAATGAAAATTTGGTGAAAAAAAACAAAAAAAAACGTGTATTTACTGCTCAGAGGGTTACTACAGAGGAACACAGTTGTAAAATTAGACAATACCAGCATACAGAGGAAGCAAGTCACAAGTTATCTAGGACTGCATCTTGAAGAAAAGCAAACTTTGAAAGGTAATAGCAAACTGACAATTGACAAAGACTCCAAAATTACGAGGGTTATTCGGAAAGTAAGGAACGATCGGTCGCGAAATGGAAAATACAATGAAATGTGATGAAGCTTTGCACACACGCATTGGGCACTGTGTCTAGTATGCCTGTCGATCGCATCCTGTCGTTCTTTTCAGTTCTGAGCTCACAGTGACAACGGAAAGGTGGCTACAAATTAGCGTCTCCTGCCAAATATGAGGGCCTGGCGAAAGATTTCGCCTGAAGCTATGTAATCCACATGTCATAACAGTCATGCGGTTCATTGCAGACGACAATTCTCGGCCGCACTCTGCAGGGGCAATGAAGATGCTCCTGCAGCGTTTTTGATGGGAAATGTTTGATCACCCACAATACAGCCCGTAATTGACTGCCCTTGAGATTCATCTCCGCTCAAATGAACCGCTGACTATGAAGACAATGTTTTGAAACAGATGACGAGCTGCAGTCCAGAGTAGAAAATTGTCGAAAAGCATTGGCGACTGTCTTCTATAACGAGGGAATTGAAAAGTTGGTACAACGCTACGACACATGTCTCATTGCAAATAAAACAGTTTCGATTTTCATTGTGGTTGCCATTTCGCGACCTATCGTTCCTGACTTTCCGAATAGCCCTCATATGCACAAATCAGCAAGACTCAACACAATTCAGTACAGATTACCTATTAAGAATATAAAGACTACCATACTGCGATATTTGAATCCATCGAATGCTTCGTTGAAAGTGCTTGGACTCACAGAGTGAACATGCAGACTACCAAGACAACTGCAAGACGGGGTCAATGTAGCGGATCCTTCAACATCATAAGATTAGAGGCACACTGCATTGTGATGGGGTCAACAACAACGTGTGAACGCTCGATAATGTCACTGAGATTAAAGGAACCAACAACATAAACAAAACGCAAATTAAACAATGACGGATTCGAACATGGCAGAGAGAGGGATTGACATACGTGAAAGATTACAATTAAAATATGTCGATCCAAGCCGGACAATGCTCCATTTTCTGACCATCCATGGGCCATACATGGTAGACTTAAACCGTATGTGACTAACAATGAAATATGTACTTGCGGAAAAAAGTGGGACACCAGAACATGTCACACTGCTTTGAACCAGGCTAGCACATGTGAAATCTATACAGAACGACAATGACATTACCAGTGTAATACATAATGCCGATAGGTGGATCACAATTAATAGCTTAGCTGATTGTGTATCGAACACACTGCACGAAGAATACAAGTACCAAAACCCATATTGAAGGAGGCATAGACAAGCACAAACAACACAACAAACCACAAGGGAGGACACAAGCGCTACCCCAGATTCCGAAACCGAGGAAGGAACCAACACAATAAGTGAACTTGACTGAGAAGGGATCAACATGGAAGGGACTCAGACCATGTAATATGACAACATGCCATCTAGTGAATGCCAGGCATAGTCAAGGCGCAACAGTAGATAAAGTGGACGCTTATGCCATCTGTGGGCCCGAATCGAAGGCAAAGCGGAAGTGCTTCCACCTGGTGGCAGCTAAATTAAAGAACGCTATGTGGGAGACAGTGTCTGGCATGTGCTGCACTCTGACAGCGAAATAACAAAAGAAGTTAACTAAATAATATTGTTATGGGTAGTAAAAATATAAATGTAATATTACTTTAATATATAAAAATGAGTGTAATTGAATATTGTAATGCTATGGTATGTTTAATTGTAAATAGCGAACTTGGCGTAATGTAAAATAATGTTTAGGTGTGGGAGGAATCCCCAAGAATGAGAACAGTGTACAGGTTGGCGCTTAATGTTGGCGGTAGAAGTAAGTTGGCGTAGCTCTGAGGCAGAAAAAGTGTTAAGTGGCGTAAAAATGACTGCCGGTGTGGCTACGGTAACGTTGCTAACAGACCATTTAGAAGTGAGCTGTAAACAGATATGGACTTCGTTTATCGTATGGCTACAAGGTAAATGGACACTAAGGCTTGTAAGGCGCGGTATTTCGACGGAGATGGACTGTGAGCGGCGAAATAGTACGGTTTCCCGCTCTGAGGTACATGGTACTGCATGGTGCAATGCTGCGTTAATTGCGACGAGTTGCTTGTGCCAACGGGCAGGTGTGAAGGGTCCAATAGCCGCATTCAACCGCGTATTGTGATCTCAATAACTGGTGAGATCCATTGGTGAGCTCACTTCGGTAGCAACGAACTAGAAGTTATCTTACAGGAGTATTATTATGAACAGTGGTTGTTATACCGACGCCATTACCAGTACATTTATATTTTGTGAATCAGTTTGTGTAATAGTCAAACCAAGTTCTGTATAGTGTGTAAAGTTTAGAGGCAACAATAATTTTGTGGTTTAAATTGCATTCCCCGAGTGTAATCAATTATTTTAAGGAAATTATTACTACCCCATATCCAGTGATTTCTATGTGCTGCAACATCAGTGAAAAGTTATGGTGTGTGAGTATCGGCGTAGCTATATTACAGGAGAAAATAGTCGGAATTAACGCCGAAATTGCCAGCAGACGCCGCTTCATGCAACGGATGGAAGATGCCAGGTACTGTGCCACCTTAATTATTGTCCAGCTCGATGTGGTGGCTTTTCAGTGCATTGCCATAGTAAAAAATTACTCGGTTCCGTGATTCTCAATTAGCGTTTTCACTGACTATATTGACAAGTAGATCTATATTGTTCTTTAATTAAGCGTTCAAGGAAATTGCTGCCACTGCAGTACATATTGTGCCTTCAGCACAATGCAAACTCAATAAAATTAAATTCAATAATTACAATTTGTGTAGTTTACATTAACCTAAAACAAGTTCAAGTGTTTATCAAGTGTGTTTATGTATTTTGAAACGATTTCAGGCTGTAGTTTTGTTTCAAATGAATAATGTCATCCTGCTAGGCAATATCAAACATCCAAAATTAATTGCCCCTTGTTCAGTCACTTCAAAGATATTACCAGTGCTAATAATAATCAAATATAGACGCAAAAATAAGTTTGTAACGCACCATTATCATTATTTATTCCAAAAATTCCGTGTAGTAGTAAGATCACCATAGGGTGTCTATTCAAACATATTAAACGCGAGAGCCGCTTTCCGGAAGTCCGATGGCGCATGGTCTAATAATAATACAGTAAATTCAGGTAGTGGCATCGCACCCAGCAACACATGACACTGCATACCATAACAAAGTCACAGACAACAAAACAGGCAGTAACAATCATAAAACTAACAAACGCTGACACAAGCAGTGACACCACATTTTAAGACTCTACTGATAAGGTACGTCGCTTCGGAGGAGAAGGCTCGAAGTATTCCAAGGATTTTCCTCCCCAACGACACATTGAATATTGCTTAAAGTATACTGTACACAAACAGCAATGCATTATTCGCAGTAATGTATTATGTGTAGGCACAGATACATTCTCTTCTTTATGTAAAGCTACAATAAATATATTTTATATATGAAATGTATCTTCTGTGTAAAATATGTATAAAAATAAAAATATAAGGTATTAAGTTATTCAAAGTACACTCCTGGAAATGGAAAAAAGAACACATTGACACCGGTGTGTCAGACCCACCATACTTGCTCCGGACACTGCGAGAGGGCTGTACAAGCAATGATCACACGCACGGCACAGCGGACACACCAGGAACCGCGGTGTTGGCCGTCGAATGGCGCTAGCTGCGCAGCATTTGTGCACCGCCGCCGTCAGTGTCAGCCAGTTTGCCGTGGCATACGGAGCTCCATCGCAGTCTTTAACACTGGTAGCATGCCGCGACAGCGTGGACGTGAACCGTATGTGCAGTTGACGGACTTTGAGCGAGGGCGTATAGTGGGCATGCGGGAGGCCGGGTGGACGTACCGCCGAATTGCTCAACACGTGGGGCGTGAGGTCTCCACAGTACATCGATGTTGTCGCCAGTGGTCGGCGGAAGGTGCACGTGCCCGTCGACCTGGGACCGGACCGCAGCGACGCACGGATGCACGCCAAGACCGTAGGAACCTACGCAGTGCCGTAGGGGACCGCACCGCCACTTCCCAGCAAATTAGGGACACTGTTGCTCCTGGGGTATCGGCGAGGACCATTCGCAACCGTCTCCATGAAGCTGGGCTACGGTCCCGCACACCGTTAGGCCGTCTTCTGCTCACGCCCCAACATCGTGCAGCCCGCCTCCAGTGGTGTCGCGACAGACGTGAATGGAGGGACGAATGGAGACGTGTCGTCTTCAGCGATGAGAGTCGCTTCTGCCTTGGTGCCAATGATGGTCGTATGCGTGTTTGGCGCCGTGCAGGTGAGCGCCACAATCAGGACTGCATACGATCGAGGCACACAGGGCCAACACCCGGCATCATGGTGTGGGGAGGGATCTCCTACACTGGCCGTACACCACTGGTGATCGTCGAGGGGACACTGAATAGTGCACGGTACATCCAAACCGTCATCGAACCCATCGTTCTACCATTCCTAGACCGGCAAGGGAACTTGCTGTTCCATAAGGACAATGCACGTCCGCATGTATCCCGTGCCACCCAACGTGCTCTAGAAGGTGTAAGTCAACTACCCTGGCCAGCAAGATCTCCGGATCTGTCCCCCATTGAGCATGTTTGGGACTGGATGAAGCGTCGTCTCACGCGGTCTGCACGTCCAGCACGAACGATGGTCCAACTGAGGCGTCAGGTGGAAATGGCATGGCAAGCCGTTCCACAGGACTACATCCAGCATCTCTACGATCGTCTCCATGGGAGAATAGCAGCATGCATTGCTGCGAAAGTTGGCTATACACTGTACTAGTGCCGACATTGTGCATGCTCTGTTGCCTGTGTCTATGTGCCTGTGGTTCTGTCAGTGTGATCATGTGATGTATCTGACCCCAGGAATGTGTCAATAAAGTTTCCCCTTCCTGGGACAATGAATTCACGGTGTTCTTATTTCAATTTCCAGGAGTGTATTTGTGGGCTGCAAAGGTTCATAAAAGAATTCAAATGGCTCTGAGCACTATGGGACTTAACTTCTGAGGTAATCAGTCCCCTAGAACTTAGAACTACTTAAACCTAACTAACCTAAGGACATCACACACATCCATACCCGAGGCAGGTTTCGAACCTGCGACCGCAGCGCAGTGAGGCAAAACAACCGCTGTATCATTGTAAGAGGTACAGCCAGCATGCCGAGATTTACCCCAGTTCGCTACTATCAGCGCTACGTCGTTATAACAAGCCTTTGCTTAACATACAAAGGATTGCACCATAATCTAAGAGTGAAATTTAAATTTAAAACAACTTTCCCAAAAGTCGCCCGTGTTTGCTTTAGTATATTAATGTTAACGCTGATAGATTTCAGAATGATCAAATGAATATGTCAGGGAAAAAATACGATCTTACGGAAAGAAATAAGTGGGACTGAACAATAAGACTACAAAGCTAAAAGTGTTTAGAATATGCAAATGTACGTCAAAATAAAATGTTACAAGTCTCAACTGGTTCTGAGCAACATTTTGGTCAAAATCTGTGTTTTTACAAAAAAATTAAAGTGCTAAATATCAGGGTCAGAAAGACGAAAATTCTTATGCAACGTCAGTTACGTACAAAAACATTTACTATGTGACACCTAAAGCTACCTATATTAGTTTTCAAATTTGGAACGAAAACTCCCTTATTCATGATAGGTTAAATATCATTTGTGTTTCTAATAGAAAGTTCTAATTATAGGTCTCAATTGCATTCAGGCAATAATTCTGCAGTTCCAAGTTTCAAGACCGTATTGTAAATAGTAATATCTAAAAGGAATCTTAAAGAGGAAGTTCAAAGGTCATGTTCTACGGTCATTTCCATTATAAAATTTCTAGCCAGGTAAAGATTAAGAAAATTGTTAATTGGTAAACAACAGAGATATTAATTAATCCTGGTCCGAGAAAGGGGCCACTTAAGTACCCTACTTACCCCTGTGCCTAGGCGTTTGATGGAGGGTGTTCCGTTTGGCGGTACGCCACGCCCCTATGTAAATACAGCCAGAGGGGCAGGGGAAGAGAGACTTCTCTCATAGATTCCAATCTGCTCGCGTGTCAAACGCCTGCGTGCGCTGCGCCTCGGATGACGTCAGAGGCGGACTGCTACAAAAAGCTGTTTTAATCTGCCAGGAAGTTTCATATCAGCGCACACTCCGCTGCAGAGTGAAAATCTCATTCTAGCTACCAAAAGCGTTTTCAGTAAAAGTAGGACGTGAACTCGCGAGGACTGTACAGCGTCCTGGATCACTTGAATTTCAAGGAAGTAACTGTTTGTGTGCCACCCTAATGCTGACAAAACCGCATGGCAAGCGGCGTGATTATTTTCCATTTTTAGCGTGAGCAATGAACTTTGGTGTTTAGAAGTGATGGTGGTAGACCATTTTACTTGGAACTTCCCGTAGAAGTCACATTTTAGCTGTAAATAGCGTTGTTTCCGATGGGATTATTATTATTGTGTTGTGTGTGTGAATTTTAGAGAATATATCAGTCAGTTAGAGCTCAAAAATTTTATATATACACTCCTGGAAATGGAAAAAAGAACACATTGACACCGGTGTCTCAGAGCCACCATACTTGCTCCGGACACTGCGAGAGGGCTGTACAAGCAATGATCACACGCACGGCACAGCGGACACACCAGGAACTGCGGTGTTGGCCGTCGAATGGCGCTAGCTGCGCAGCATTTGTGCACCGCCGCCGTCAGTGTCAGCCAGTTTGCCGTGGCATGCGGAGCTCCATCGCAGTCTTTAACACTGGTAGCATGCCGCGACAGCGTGGACGTGAACCGTATGTGCAGTTGACGGACTTTGAGCGAGGGCGTATAGTGGGCATGCGGGAGGCCGGGTGGACGTACCGCCGAATTGCTCAACACGTGGGGCGTGAGGTCTCCACAGTACATCGATGTTGTCGCCAGTGGTCGGCGGAAGGTGCACGTGCCCCTCGACCTGGGACCGGACCGCAGCGACGCACGGATGCCGCCAAGACCGTAGGATCCTACGCAGTGCCGTAGGGGACCGCACCGCCACTTCCCAGCAAATTAGGGACACTGTTGCTCCTGGGGTATCGGCGAGGACCATTCGCAACCGTCTCCATGAAGCTGGGCTACGGTCCCGCACACCGTTAGGCCGTCTTCCGCTCACGCCCCAACATCGTGCAGCCCGCCTCCAGTGGTGTCGCGACAGGCGTGAATGGAGGGACGAATGGAGACGTGTCGTCTTCAGCGATGAGAGTCGCTTCTGCCTTGGTGCCAATGATGGTCGTATGCGTGTTTGGCGCCGTGCAGGTGAGCGCCACAATCAGGACTGCATACGACCGAGGCACACAGGGCCAACACCCGGCATCATGGTGTGGGGAGCGATCTCCTACACTGGCCGTACACCACTGGTGATCGTCGAGGGGACACTGAATAGTGCACGGTACATCCAAACCGTCATCGAACCCATCGTTCTACCATACCTAGACCGGCAGGGGAACTTGCTGTTCCAACGGGACAATGCACGTCCGCATGTATCTTGTGCCACCCAACGTGCTCTAGAAGGTGTAAGTCAACTACCCTGGCCAGCAAGATCTCCGGATCTGTCCCCCATTGAGCATGTTTGGGACTGGATGAAGCGTCGTCTCACGCGGTCTGCACGTCCAGCACGAACGCTGGTCCAACTGAGGCGCCAGGTGGAAATGGCATGGCAAGCCGTTCCACAGGACTACATCCAGCATCTCTACGATCGTCTCCATGGGAGAATAGCAGCCTGCATTGCTGCGAAAGTTGGCTATACACTGTACTAGTGCCGACATTGTGCATGCTCTGTTGCCTGTGTCTATGTGCCTGTGGTTCTGTCAGTGTGATCATGTGATGTATCTGACCCCAGGAATGTGTCAATAAAGTTTCCCCTTCCTGGGACAATGAATTCACGGTGTTCTTATTTCAATTTCCAGGAGTGTATATTGCACTCAAGTAGCTATGAAGTACATTCTACTTCTACTAGCAAATTTACAACCAAAAGTGTATTCTTCATGCAAAGCTAAAATTTATGTATTCCAACGTGCTCTACCAGTATATAATCAGTATAACACCAGGTGTGTATGTATCTTAGATATCGAATGGAATATACCACAACTAACAACAATCAGACAAAGAAACAACTCCTGAATATAATGTAGTGTTCTGACATGCAACACTTCAGATAATACATAAACACACACAAACACAGCAAACATAGTTAAACACAAACCATTCTAACCATTTCACAAGAGAATACCTCGAGTTTCTGCCGAAACCTTCTCCCCTGAAAACAGGTAGAAATACGCTGCTGTTAACCAAAAAGCTACTCAGACTGTATTACACATCCCAATATATTATAGCACTTCCCTCTACACATTACAACTTATTTTCACCGTACTTACGTTTTTTTTTTTTTACTCGTACAGTCGTGTACAAAACGACCGAGACCCCTCGTCTTTTCGTTATGCTGATCCACACAGCTTTAAAGTCTGCTACACAGCATAACATGCAAGGCGACGAAGTGTTATCAATCTACTATGCACAGGTGTAAAATTGAAAGATATCCGAACTTGTCAGAATGTTTTCAATCATGTGTAAGACTATATTAGTGTTTATTAGTGTGTTAAACACAACACGTAAATATAACATATAAATGAAAGAAGAAACGCTAATTAGTATGAACTGTACTAATAACAATGAATTTCAGCGTATCGAGATAACATAACTGTTTTAGTAAGACAAAGTACCCCAGATCGTTACGAATTAGCAAAACATTACGCGTCTTCGGATTACCCTTGCTGACCTACCATGAAAGTATGTAAATTTAACAATTCAGTTAAAAGTCATTCAGAGCCACACTTAAGTCAATTCAGTCATTGACAGAAGCGGAAAAAGTAGGCAGTAACAAGCATGAAATTCTACAAACGTTTCACATTGACATCCACAAGACGCCGGTACAGAATAAAGGCAGCAATAAAACGTACTGGGGCTCGAGAATTTCTTAAAATTGCTTTACTGATAGTTTATCTGCCTCCATCGAGATTAGAACCGAAAACAAACCAGACCTCCCTGGCAGTAGCAAACACTACGCTAGCAGATACCCCAGGCAAACAGCCCTCTATTATTACCCCGGACATGAATAAGCCGGCAATTTCTCAATGAAAGTGGTAAAATGATCTGCAGTTTCTGATGCATAATGTTTCTAGACTCAAAAACATGAATTTTCTACCTTTATGTGACCGCTTATGTGACAATCATTTGGGATGTTTATCGAAATAACAAAATACCGTTATTAGCGAGTAAATGTAGTAGGATAATTCTGCATCACCGCAGGAAATAAAGGGCGACATAGCTGCCAAACGTATTCTACAATGTTTCGGATTCTCCCTTAGACTTGCCACATCCAGAAAACTGTCATTAGCCGAAGTGTTTCATAAGGAAGCTAGCAATGGGAATGCTCGCACTTCTAAAACGCGGTGGCATTAATACTGGGATCTGAATTACCACGTGTACAAGCAAATGGATTTTATTTGCATTCCTGTAAACGTGATTTGGATCGAGAGCGTAGCTACGATTAATATGCTGATGTATCGACTGCAACTGGAACATTTCGAATTACAGTTAGGGGGAATTATTCATGTGGCCCTCATCTTCAGTAACTGTCGTAGCTATTTTCGTTGTTAGGATTTCGTCACCTCAATCGGTTAAAATGGATCCCTAATAGTCTCACTTTCTTGACCGTCTACTGTCTACCCAACCTTTAAAATCCGTTTACCTCGAGTACGGGTAGACATAATAAGCGGAAATATATCGCACTTTCTGTTGTACATGGTGTAAACGGTGTATACGGTGGTGTAAAAAGTGAGCTTCTATGTCAACGCAAAGAAAATTTACGTGAAAGGTCAAAAAATGGCTCTAAGAACTATGCGACGAACCTGCTTAGGTCATCAGTCCCCTAAACCTAGAACTACTTAAAGCTACATAATCTAAGGACATTACACACATCCATGGCCGGGGAAGGATTCGAACTGACGGCGCAAGCAATCGCGTGGTCCGTGATATGACGAAGTTGAACGCACGGCTAAGCAGCGCCGGCAAGCTGTTAATATCATCTGGAGTTGCTAAAAAGTTATTCACTTTTGGTGAATGATTTTCTCCGCAGTTCATTTAAGAGAGAATAATAAAATAATAAGATGTGGCTTCTTCGAAGCGCAAGCTTCGCCACTGCTAGCTATCTCAGCACATCTGCTGAGCGAACGTTTTCTTCCTGCTGCTAGTCTAATGGAGAATGGCAACACCGTAGAATACATTTGACAACTATGTGGCCATCGATTTGCATTCTTGAGTGGTTCATAATTATGTTAGTTAATCCACTCGATATTTTTATGTCCTTTAAATTACATTTGCTACATGATTCACAGGAAGCACGTTTCAACAGAAATTGCTGCTTGCATTGACATCTATGTTGCGAATTAGTCGTCTTATCCATCACATGGACAAGGAGAATGCTCTGTTTTGCTACAGTTGTTTCATAGTTTAGTGGTATTGGGTGTTGGTGGCGTTTCTTCTTTCATTTATATCTTATATTTACGTGTTGTGTTTAACACACTCATCAGCATTAGTATAGTCTTACACATGGTTGAAAACAGTCTGACAAATTTCGGATGGTTTTGAATTTCACACCTGTGCATAGTACTGGGTGATCAAAAAGTCAGTATTAATTTGAAAACTTAATAAACCACGGAATAAAGTAGATAGAGAGGTAAAAATTGACCCACGCGCTTGGAATGACGTGGGGTTTTATGATCACAAAAAAAAGAAACTAAGTTCAAAAAATGTCCGACAGATGGTGCTGGACAACAAAACGTCAGTGACTGCTACCGTGACGGGTGAGAGGTACGCCGATGTATTACAGAATCGCATCATCCCCAGCCTGGCTGATAAACACCTGCTGGAACGTACGATGTTTATGCAGGATGGCGCTCCATACCACATTGCTAGACACGTGAAAGATCTCCTGCGCGCGTCGTTTGGTGATGATCGTGTGCTCAGCCGCCACTTTCGTCATGCTTGGCCTCCCTGGTCCCCAGACCTCAGTCCGTGCGATTACTGGCTTTGGAGTTACCTGAAGTCGCAAGTGTATCGTGATCGACCGACATCTCTAGAGATGCTGGAAGACAACATCCGACGCCAATGCCTCACCATAATTCCGGACATGCTTCACAGTGCTGTTCACAACATTATTCCTCGACTACAGCTATTGTTGAGGAATGATGGTGGACATATTGGGCATTTCCTGTAAAGATCATCGTCTTTGCTTTGTCTTACTTTGTTATGCTAATTATTGCTATTCTGAATGGATGAAGCGCCATCTGTCGGACATTTTTTGAACTTTTGTATTTTTTTAGTTCTAATAAAACCCCATGTCATTCCAAGCATGTGTGTCAATTTGTACCTCTCTATCTACATTATTCCGTGATGTATTCAGTTTTCAAATTCATACTAACTTTTTGATCACCCAGTATGTGGTAGCACTTCGTCGCCTAGCCTGTTATGCTGTGTAGCAGACTTTAAAGCTGTGCGGATCAGCCTAACGAAAAGGCAAGGTGTCTCGCTCGGTTTGTTCACGACTGTACATTATATAAATTATATTCTCCTCAACTAAGTAGAAACAAATTATGTCGAACCACTTAGCAACTGTCAAGAATTCAATTCTCTTTAAGCTGATAGTAATTTTTATATATTATGTTCTTTATATTATTTAAAATAGCATCAACAGCTGCATACCAATAAGAGTGTAATAATAAGAAGTCTTTCAAAAAATGGCTCTGAGTACTATGGGACTTAACATCTGACGTCATCAGTCCCCTAGAACTTAGAACTACTTAAACCTAACTAACCTAAGGACATCACACACATCCATGCCCTAGGCAGGATTCGAACCTGCGACCGTAGGGGTCTCTCGGTTCCAGACTGAAGCGCCTAGAACCGTTCGGCCACACCGGGCGGCCAAGAAGTCTTTGCTGTTAGATTTAGAAGCATCCGACCCCTCCTACATTTCAAGGCAGCGGATTACTCTGTACTGTTAATGAAATAAATAAATCAACGGACTTTGGTGTGCGGCTCAGGGGTGATGCGGGCCGCCGCGTGGGAGCGCGGCCGGGGGAATTACTGGTGGCCGGGCGGAACAACGCCCGGAAGAACGGGCAGAGAGCAAGAGAGACGGCCGTTCGAAGGTTAACATCGTTTTTGAAATTTATGTATCTTGCTGTGGTGATTCGTGCAGTTGGCCTTGCTTGCTGACGGTCGTACGTGGCTGGCCCGTCGTTCTTGTTCTCATGTGGAATTAAGAACTGCAGAGGCATTTTGTCATTCGAAGTAGAAAGGTGCAAAACCTGAATCAGTGCTGCCTTTCCGCTCCCCACTGGAGTCACGTCATGTAAGTCCGTTTGGAGCTCAGATGCAATATACCCACGCGCACGCATCAGGTGAGGAGCAGAATTATAACGTAGTTAATCTGACTTTCAGCTTCAAGTAGCAAGCAGCCGGTTGTGGTTTGTTGCACTGAAGGAAGTGTTGTACTAACCACTGTCATAAATTGCTAGTGACGCTTATCCAAATTATCCTGAAGATAACGTCCGCTCTGGTGTGACGGTTGGATGTGTTTCATGCTCCTGGCAACTAGTAAGTCTTACAATTATCATTTAATGTAGCGGTCTATTAAAAGGCGCCGGTTATATCGTATTGGAAAAGGTGATGCACTTTGTTTCTTCTTGCTCATCGAATACTGTCATTTGTGTGTTCTTAAAGCAACATAGTGTGAACGCTTAAATGCTAGCTTTGTGAGTCTGATATAAAGGTCCTTATGGCTCCAATTAATTTGATAATCTGTATTATTGCTGTTATTAATTTTTTCACCACATACACAGGTCGTTGGTGACCTTAGCATATATCCTGTACTATGTGTTTCTTACACTGCTCGTCATTAAAACTGCTACACCAAGAAGAAATGTAGATAATAAACGGGTATTCATTGGACAAATATACTAGAATTGACATGTGATTACATTTTCACTCAATTTGGGTGCATAGATCCTGAGAAATCAGTACCCAGAACAACCACCTCTGGCCGTAATAACGGTCTTGATACGCCTGGGCATTGACTCAAACAGAGCTTGGATGGCGTGTACAGGTACAGCTGCCCATTCGTCTTCAACACGATACCACAGTTCATCAAGGGTAGTGACTTGAGTATTGTGACTAGTCAGTCACTCGGCCACCATTGACCAGGCGTTTTAATTGGTGAGAGATCTGGAGAATGTGCTGCTCAGGGCAGCAGTCGAACATTTTCTGTATCCAGAAAGGCCCGTACAGGACCTGCAACATGCGGTCGTGCATTATCTTGCCGAAATGTAGGGTTTCGCAGGGATCGAATGAAGGGTAGAGCCACGAGTCGTAACACATCTGAAATGTAACGTACACTGTTCAAAGTGCCGTCAATGCGAACGAGAGGTGACCGAGGCGTGTAGCCAATGGCACCCCATACCATCACGCCGGGTTATACGCCAGTATGGCGATGACGAATAAATGCTTCCAATGTGCGTTCACCGCGATGTCGCCAAACACGGGTGCGACCAGCATAATACTGTAAACAGAACCTGGGTTCATCCGAAAAAATGACGTTTTGCCATTCGTGCCCCCAGGTTCGTCGTTGAGTACACCATCGCAGGCGCTGCTGTCTGTGATGCAGCGTCATGGGTAACGGCAGCCATGGTCTCCAAGCTGATAGTCCATGCTGCTGCAAACGTCGTCGAACTGTTGGTGCAGATGGTTGTTGTCTTTTGCAAACGTCCCCATCTGTTGACTCAGGGATCGAGACGTGGCTACACGATCCGTTACAGCCATGCGGATAAGATGCATTTCATCTCGACTGCTAGTGATACGAGGCCGTTGGGATCCAGCAAGGATGCCTGTCATCTCGACTGCTAGTGATACGAGGCCGTCGGGATCCAGCACGGCGTTCCGTATTAACCTCCTGAACCCACCGATTCCATATTCTGCTAACAGTCATTGAATCACGTAAGCAGGGAGGAAACTCAGCAGCAATGTCGCAATACAATAAACCGCAATCGCGATTGGCTACAATCCGACCTTTATCAAAGTCGGAAACATGACGGTACACATTTCTCCTCTTTACATGAGGAATCACAACAACGTTTCACCAGGCAACGCCGGTCAACTGCTGTTTGATTTTGAGAAATCGGTTGGAAAGTTTCCTCATGTCAGCACGTTGTAGGTGTCGCCACCGGCGCCAACCTTGTGTGCATGCTCTGAAAAGCTAATCATTTGCATATCACAGCATCTTCTTCCTGTCGGCTAAATTTCGCGTCTGTAGCACGTCATCTTCGTGGTGTAGCAATTTTAATGGCCAGTAGTGTATTGCCGCGCGAGTACCAGCCACTGGAATCATTCCATTTACCTGTGCATTTCTACTAAGGAAATTTTTTTGTTAAAAACGCTAGCGTGGCTTGTGCCACAAGTAATTGATTCCGCTTCCGTAATTCATTTAAATGAGTTCTACCAGCCTTCTTAGGTCAGGGGTATTAGGTTATAAGAATATATTTGCGTTGGTGAACTTATGTTTTTTTTAAATATTTAAATGTATTTCAGACTCTAAACTTGAGCAGATGAAATTTCGGAATTTGTGACCAGTCACACTCGGTGGTTGTACTGTATTTCTAGATAGTGACACAGTGACACAATTCAGAATTCCAGTTCAAACATAGAAAAAAATTAAATATTAATAACTGAGTCATTATTTACTAGTCAATGTCACAGATTGAACTATACTGGTGTGACGCAATGCTAAAGAGTTACAGTTAGTTCCTTGGTGGTACTGTGGTATTGTCTGTTTCGATTTCGGTAACTGAGGCAAAGCTTTTTCACGTCTATCATATTCTGCTTTATCTCTGAGTGCACGTATAAGGATTTAGTTTCGTCACGGGATCGTTACAAGAGACGCGTTGTGCATCGACAAGAGGTTTACTACTGAAATTTCGAGAGAGAACTTTCCAGGAAAATCCAGACAACGTATTACTTCCTCCCACATACATCTCACGTAATGACCACAAAGAGGAATTTCGAGAAATTATGGACAATACATAGGCTTACCGACAATTATTCTTCCCACGCGCCATTCGTGAGTGGAACAAGGTAGGTAGAGGTCAGATAGTGGTACCAGAAGTACCCACCCGCCACACACCAATAGGTAGCTTTCAGAGTATGATGTAATTGTCATGATAAGTGTAATTGTGCAGTTTTTCGGCCCATATGTTACCAACAACTCTACGACTGTGTATATACATCCTAGGCTTCATTGATCAACGTACTCATAGTTGCAGAGTAATGTCATTCTCTTCCGCTGCAGGAAAACTTTCGTGGCATTTCCTGTTGGCTTCCGATCTTTGAGCAGGGAAGCTACTTCGTTACTCTCTCAATAATTGTAATAGTGAGCTCGTAAAGCCCTAATAAGTGGAACAAAGATTTCCAATGGCAAGAAGGTGGCTGTGGTGAATGATCGGAAAGATTCATTGCGGAGTAGTCAGAAGGTCTACAAATTTCTGGCAGCAGAGTCCTCTGAAGCCTATAGCGTAAGATTTTTCAATGGCTACGGCTGAAACTTACGGTTGTTGAGCTAACGTAATGTTTGGTGTCTTGCAGTCCACTACACACTGAAAAAATTAGACATTTACGACCCATAGAATCCACTATGCAGACCTGTTACGGATTGTTCCACAGATATACAGTTGCGTTACAGTATGGATTGCTTAGTTTGCAACTGAGTGTCGCTAAATATTTCATTCGGCTACGTACACAGTCTTTCCAGACACATAAATTATGTCGGGTATCTAACGAAAAATGTGACTGTACTTGTGATTTATAGACAGAAAGAACTCAACATTTTATCTTGGATGGGCAGTCATCGACGGACATAGGCGTCACTACAGGTGTGGCCCCGTGAAGTATGTTGGGACTGTTCATATTCTATATTAACGGCATGGTAGACAATGTTAATAGTAAGCTAAGATTTTCCGCAGCTGATGCAACTATTTACGCTGAAGTAATATACGAAGAAATCCTCGAAAATACCCAATAAGATATTGGTACGAGTTTAAAGTGATACGGATATGGGAAAGATGCCTAAAATGTCGTGAAATTACAGTGGTGTAATTTACACACGCGAAGTAGACTGTCAATCAATGATAACTGGATTTGGGCAACTAACGTATCCTTCCTCCGTAGCAGAATGAAAGGTGAAAGAAATATTTCAATCTGGTAAAAAGTATGCAGTGCATTAAGAAAGGTTTGCCTCGGGACAGACGCGTAACAAATTCGATGACAAGATGCTATTACTACTTTATCAGATATCAAATTTGAATCGATTATAGCGTTGTATGTCATCATCATTACTCTTCGTGTGCCAGCGCTCTTTACCTTTAGTTTTTCGTGTGTCAGGCACTGGTGGCTATAGTACATCGTCACTGTTCGAAAATAATTTTGATGATACAGAAGTTAGTTATACAGCTAATATTACTCACCGAAATTGTGAAAAAGACTTCGAGATGGCAGCGATAAAGATTCCAGAACTAAATTAGCCGAAGTGTGCCATTCTCTAACGGGAAAGTTTTAGGTATTTCTATTAAAAATGGGCTGGTTTCTAAGGAAAGTAAACGCAAGATGATGTGATGATATAACCGCTCTAGTCAGACAAATCACATAATCTTACTGTCACAGTGAAGCTTGCAGCGAGAATGATACCAACTAGTTAAACAGCTTTGGATCAAATCCTGACAAATGAAGAGAAATGTTAGGGTTCTGTAAAAGTATTCAGTACGATTCAGCGACCATAAAGCTTTCATAATAACCAACGCCATTAAATAAGGATAGATAAACAACAATATACTTAAGGTTAAACGCAGGATTTTCCGCCAGGAAATCATACATTTCCTTTAGTCTTTACTGCACAACGAAGATCAGCCTGCTGAAACACGAAGTCTGGATGTAAAATACAATATATTTCTAAAAAAAGTGGCACAGCATTTTGGTGCAGCCTTCTCTATGAAAATGGCATATATCAGAAATAAAGCAAGTGGCAATGGCTGGATTACTAACGGAATTAGAACTTCGTGCCAGAAAAAAAAAAGAGCTGCGACAAATCTTCAAGGCAAATAATGTCAGTAGATACGCACACTCACTTCAAAACACAAACAAAAATTTTACGAAAGGTCATAAAACAGACAAATAGAAAGCGTAATCATAGATATATAAAGATTCTAGAAGTAAAAGCTATGTGTGTCATTATGAAAAAGGAAACATACAAAACTATAAAACCAATGTGAATATTGTCTTGGTACATGTCAATAAAAAGATTACAGAACCAAGTGAATCAGCAAATATATTCAACTAGTACTTCACTGGAACAGCTGAAGATTAAAAGAATAAAAGGAATCTTGTTGTAAATCAGCAGTCAGCAGAAAAAAAGGTCAACATCTGTACATTCTCATTATTTGTGGATCACGTAAGCAGGGAGGAAACTCAGCAGGAGTTGATGGCATACCCAGCAGAAGCTTACAGTTCTCCATCCACAATTATTATTGAGCTACTTATTCAAATATGTACCTGCTCATTAGAGGTGGGCATTTTTCCTGAACAGCTAAAAACCTCCACATTTACTGCAGTATGCAAATTTGGTCACAAAGATAAACTGTAACTCCATTACAATGACATCCTATTTTTCAAAGGTATTGGAAAAATTAATGTACAATAAGTTAATAAAATTTACAAAAATGGACTATTAGCGAGTTCTCAACATGGTTTCTGAAGTAAGAAATCGACTGAGAGGACAGTCTGTGAATACACAACCACTGTTTTACAAGATATTGATGAAAAACGGCAAGCAACTTATATATTCTTGAACTTAAATAAATCTTTCGGTATGGTAGGCCACAGAACACTTCTAAACAAGCTTGAGTTGTATGGAATTAGCGGATTGGCAAATGAATGGATTCGTTCATTTCCCAGTGATCACAAGCAAAAGTGTGTATTGGACATATAGATGAAGAAACACAAATCGTCTAAGAATACCAGTTAGAAGAATGCCCTATCATCTATGGGGTAGCTCAAGGGTCAATAGTGGAACGTCTTCTTTTCTTGATATGTATCAATGATCTGGATATGCATGTTGAATCACACAGAATAGTTCGACCTGCTGAAGACACAAAATATTATTAAAAGTCGTAAAATGAAGATGTAAACACAAAGTAAATAAAGTAAGTGAACAGTAATGAATCATTTTATAATAAACAACAGGGAAAGGGTGGCATTAAATTTCCATAACTCTCAAAACAACGCCCTGCGTTATACTGAGGTCATCAACCAACAACACACTGTGTACAGAGAAGCAGCAAAATTCCTTGGGAATTGGATTCAGAGGGGCCTAAAATGTAACAAACGTAATGAACATGTTAACGTCAACCTGAGTACAGGCTGCTATCGTTTAAGAGCTCTAAAAGATTGCATAAATGAACAGGCTCTAACGTCTGTCTATTATGCATATTTTAATACAAATCTAAAATATTGTCTCATATTCTGGTGGGGATTCACCAACAGCTTATCGGACCTTCAGGATCCAACAAGGATCCATTAGGATTATTATAGGGAGCAGAGTTAGATTGTAATGTAAGATGATATTTAAAACACTGAAAGTTCTACCACTGCCTTACTTATTTACTCTTGACACACCAAAGTATGTTAAAAGTATGGTTGGAAGTGATAAGATTATCGGAAAAAATATGACTTAAATAATGACAACACAAGTTTAAAAGGAAGCTTGCATTTACTCCAAGCCAATACAATTCTTTATCATAAGGGTACACGCTACATCGGAATAAAACTATTCAATAAGCCAGTCAAATGATATGAAATGTGAGCTAAATATTAATGTTATTGAAAAATCTGTTAGACAATATCTACAATACCGCTGATTCTATTCAGTAAGTGAATACTTGAGCTACAATAAATTTAGAGATCTGTAATTCTTGTAACTTATAACTTGTAGAACTATACATAAAATTAAAAATTGTTCTCAGTAATGACCAGAGTTAAATCCAGTATAATCTTGTACATTATACTACGTGTGATTAAAGGACTAAATAAATAAATAGTATGGTCAGCGAGGAGTCTTCCTGAGCTGCTGATAGTAATAGATAACTCTTTCGCGTATATTAAGAACGTTGTAAGTCCTATAATGCTTCCTTGATGAAACGACAATACTGATAATGTGAAAAACTGCGTCGTAAAATGATCATAGCTTGTGTTTCTTGGCCAAAAAAGTCTCGTTCCCTATCTGTAACGAAATTTTGAAGTAGAAGTATTTCCCATCACTGTAATAAATTACATATAATTTAGAGTAATATTTAAAGTACTCTTGTTTCTCTGCTCTTGTTGCCGACGTAGAAAGGAAGACAAGCATAAGCATGTTTCAGTTAAGTAAACACATCTGATGGACTGCAAATAGCTGTGTTTGCTTGGTTTGTGGTTACTAATACCGAGTTCGTGAACGATAACAAGTACGCAATGTTTAAATGTGTATGACATTTTATTTCTGTTGTATATGAGGGCGTACCGAATGCAACCTGGAATTTAAATTTTGTGGCTGTGGTACTGGATGTAACTATGTGGGATCTCGGTAAGATGTTGGTGGGTAAGTCTGGAACAGCACGGTGATGCAACAGGTAGCGTAATGCCACCAAGTGCAAGCAGCGCGTAATCATCATTTTTCTCGTTAAAAAAGGCTCCAAACCTGCAGAAGTTTTTAGGAGACTATGTACAGTATGGGAAGAAATCCTTTCGAAGACCCAAGTATGTGAATCCATAAAACATTTTTGGCTGGACGGGTGGCTGTGGAAAATATGTACCACCAAATACGGTCACGGACAAGCATGATGCCAGACAACATTCGTGCCGTACAAAACCTTACTGCAGAAGATCGCTGCGTACTGTCAGCTTCTGGTTCAGGCAAAAGCCGCATACCACAACAAACGACGCCGGCAACCGATCCGAATCGGGATTCTTCAGCATGATAATGTGAGGCCGCACTCTGCTGCTTTAAGGAAGGAAAAAACCGGAAGAAATTCTTGGGAAGCTCTGGAACATCCTCCTTGCAGTCAGGACTGATCACTCTGCGACTGCTACATGTTTGGCCGTTGAAAGAAACAGTTGCCGAACAAGGGTTTCATGACAACGCAGAGGGTTCGCGGACAAATGGCTGCGCACATGTCTATCTCCTTTCTTCGAACACGGCTTGGAAAAGTTACCAGTGCGAAGGGAAAAGTGTAGCAAAGTCAGAGGACTGTGTAAAAAATGAAGTGGGTGCATTTTTGATTTGGTTATTCAGTACAGTTTCAAAAAAGAATTTCAGTTCATATTTGATCTTCCCCTAGTACTAATTACGAGGATGATGTACCCATATTATTGTGCACTTGAAAAGAAGCACACGTTCGAAACTAGCTAGCAACATTTGATAAAGTACTTATTTAGAACGATAGCTTGGTGGAAACGATGTCATTATTTAATTGTATCCTCTGCCTGACAGTTTCTGCTTAATTAAGACACGAATACCCCACAATTGTCCTTGTCAACGAAGTTGCTCTATAACGTCCAATCTGTAATAAGAGGCTTATCGCACAGAACTTAATTAGTCCCTCACAACTGCTCTGTTATTTTTGGAATCTACTCATGCACAAATAAGAACTGTACTGGAGAGACACTGTTTACGATGCGGTTTGTAAACGCAGGAGGTACCTCTATTTCCAGGGTAGGAGGTCTGCACCAAAGTTGTCGCCCAGCAGAGAAAATACGGCGACGGGCCGCGAAAGTTTGGATGAGGCTCTGCCGCCATTGAGTTAATTAAATGCCGGCGCAAGAATTCCTCAGTTTCGACAGGGCAGCTCGCCTTCCTCGCCCCTCCCTGGAGACTGCCACAGTCGCTCTGCGCCGTGTCTTTACAGGCCTTCTTTAGCACCCTCCCCCTACTACCACCACCCTCCCCTACCCATCCGCCCAATCCGATTTCAGTTATCGAGTTACGGAAACGGCATATGATGCCCGCTCATTGGCGCGCGGGGATTAAATGGAGGGCTGGAGTAGGTCGATTGAAGCTGTGCGCCTCTGGTTCGTACTTCCCTAGTTGCTAGTCGGTATTCGTTTATGTGGTGAACATTCATTGCTAGGCCTGTGTGCAGGTTGTTGGTTCTGTTACCCTGTATCTATCTTAAATGTTATTACAGTGTTTTGAGCAGTGAATTTTTTTTTCATTTAACGTTTGTGTTGCTGTAAGCGGATCTTTAGGGGCAAGGCTTGTTGTTTGAATGTAAAATTTAATTACTTCAAAGGGATTCGCCACGACAGGCATTTTTCATTAGGCCTTAAGTCCTTTGTGCAGTTGCTAAATTTCTTTGTCAAACAAAATTGTGAAAGTCAGGCCTTGACAAATTTTCTTTGATCAAATCTAGCGCCTCGTCTTCGTATCGATCAAAGAAAGCTTTCGTCTTTTTCCTGCGTGGAGAAATGTAATCCCTTGGAGCGCTAGCATCGCTGCAGCTGACTGACATCTAGTTTAACAGCATGGCTTCGAAATTTACATGGTACCTCGCATGTCCAACGGAACTGATAGAAGCGCAATAAGCACACGAAACACCATACACCTTGCGGCATTCCGAATACAAAAACAGAATATGAACAAGCGAAAGCTATAAGAAAGTTACGGAGGCCATTAGCCATGAAATAAGGCCAGGATGTACCCCCGATGATGTAAAGGAGAAAATCTATAACTTTTATAGAAATAAAAATATTTTTTAGCGCTGTATAGTATGTAATAAACAATTATTTGCCTTCAGATGTTCCTCCTTAAGTGCTTTATAATCAGCTTCACACTTTTCTGGTATTATTTTCGTCAATGATACTGTAAATTAGAGTAACTTTCTCCTGCTGCAAAATAGCGCAGTGTTATGGTAAGTCAGTCTTCTACGGATACGGCATTTTTGAGGAGAGTGCTCTGCTTCGTAATATGTGGAGCCACTTTCTCGAGCACATATTGAAATGTGCTCTCATCCATTCGCATGTAACTTTCACAAGACGTTACGTCCTCGACTTGTAACTCTTTAAGAGGTTTTGTTGAATGTTTATAGCATCTCGTCGGTAAACCCAAGGTTCCACACAAGTACGTTTCCTTTTTATTTTCTTCTGTTACTCTTCCAAACGTAAGTACAGTGCAGTTGCGCACGCAGGTGCAGAGCACAGTAATAGGTCTTTCTTGGCCATCTGAAGGAAATATTATGTCAATGATATTTGTCAAAAAAATTTGACGGCAGTGTAACACCCCTACTGCTGCCATATCAAGTATCTTTATCAAAGAAAATGTGATGAATATTTGATCACATTTTTTCGTCAAAGAAAATCTTATAGTGTAGTACTGGTCTTAGTATCGTCATTTGTTTGATCAACTGAAGTTCGTGATCGGTAATTGTTAACGAGCAATTCAGTATGACAATAACTCTTGCTGAAACTAATTGGTACTTAAAATTATTTTAATAAGAAAAAGAAGTCGATTTTATTTGGCTACACTAACGTACGGCCATCCTCGTTTTGTTATATTATCACCTTTACCGATTGTAAAGTATACAAATGTTTTTCATAATAAACTACTAATTAAGTATATTCAGTTTTGGTAACCACTACCTTATCACCGGCAGACACCTCCAATTCAGGTCTGACGGCCATTCTCCTCCAAGAGAAGGACTGAGAGAGCAAGCCTCTTGATTGTGCCTCCAGCTCATGTTCAATACCGCTTAAACCGCACGCGAGCTATGTGCCTGACATCCATCATGTTGGAAGTACATCGCCATTCTGTCATACAGTGAAACATCTTGTAGTAACATCAGTAGAACATTACGTAGGAAATCATCATACATTGCACCATTTACAATGCCATCGATAAAATGGGCTCCAATTATCCTTCCTCCCATAATGCCGCACCATACATTAAACCGCGAAGGTCGCTGATGTTCCACTTGTTACAGAAATCGTGGATTTTCCGTTTCCCAATAGTGCATATTATTCCGGTTTACGTTGCCGCTGTTGGTGAATGACGCTACGTCGCTAAATAGAACGCGTGCAAAAAATCTGTCATCGTCCCGTTATTTCTCTTGTGCCCAGTGGCAGAACTGTACACGACGTTCAAAGTCGTCGCCATGCAATTCCTGATACATAGAAATATGGTACGGGTGCAATCGATGTTGATGTAGCATTCTCAACACCGATGTTTTTGAGATTCCCGATTCTCGCGCAATTTGTCTGCTGCTGATGTGCGGATTTGTAGCAACAGAACCTAAACACCTACTTAGGTATCATCATTTGTTGTAGGTCGTGGTTGCCGTTTCACATGAGGCTAAACACTTCCAGTTTCCTTAAATAGCGTAACTATCCGAGCAGCATACATAGCATACGCCCGTTGGGCATTTTGATCACAATAGCCATACATCAACACGATATCGACCTTTTCCGCAATTGGTAAACGGTCCATTTTAACACGGGTAATGTATCACGAAGCAAATACCGTCCGCACTGGCGGAATGTTACGTGATACCACGCACTTACACGTTTGTGACTACTACAGCGCCATCTGTCACAAAGCGAAAAAAGTGGTCCAACTAAAACATTCATATTTCTTTACGTACTACACGAATATGTAATAAAAAATGGGACTTCCTATTTTAAAAAACGTAGTTGATATCCGTTTGACCTATGGCAGCGCCATCTAGCAAGCCAACCATAGCGCCATCTGGTTTCCCTCTTCAAGCTAGACGAGTTTCGTTCTTTGTAGTTTTTTCGTTTGATGCTTATTTCGTCAGATATTTGGTCCGGTCACTATCAATGGACGGACCACCCTTTAGTGTTTTGATCGGCTATAGGACTGTAAAACTCAGTGTATCTGTAAGCCTGATAGCCTACTTGACCGTGGAGGACTGCTTGGACATAAAGTTAAGCACCCTTAAAATAATTTCTAACGGGCATCTTGCATTCTCAACCAAATTTCGTGTAAATCTTAAAGCATCTCCACCCATTATAACACTTGTTTGCTTGGTCACCATCCTCTTGTTCTGTTACCCTGTATCTGTCTTCAATATTATTAAGTTTTTCGAGTACCATAAACTGGGGTGTATAGGCACACAGGGGTGAATGGGACAGTTGTTCATGAAAAAGTTTTATCTATCACTATCTCAATGTGAAATTACATGACTGGAGTGACATCTAGTGTCCGAAACGACCTTATGAGTTTGTTTCTCTGGAATACTTGGTTACCATTGTCCATGAGTCTTTCAGCAGTTGGCAGAAAAGTTCTAACCGATCTGCCGGTTTTGGCGGTAAAACTTTTGCTCCATATGTGTCATACTTTTGTGGAATCATTTCAAAAGATTCCAAGTTCATACTATTACTAACATAAGACACATGCTCAGAGATTAATGCTACATTTGTGTTTTTATAGAAACTATAAAATATTTCTTATGCTGTAATTTTGTTTTACTTTCATGGATCAATAGGAGTAACATGATTAGGAAGTGTCTGTCTGATCCTAGAGGTTATCGCCACGAACATGCAGCACAAGAGGATCTGGAAAGAGCTATACAAGCCTTTAGAGAAGGGATATAACTCCGAGACGCCTCAAAGAATTTAGAAATCTGCGTTGCAAAAGTACAGCAAAATATTTGCTCAGGAAATTTAAAACATGAAAAAGAATGGAGATCAACAGCCTTTGGTGTACCTAATGAAGTGAAGAGTGTGAAAAGTGTTGTTATTTGTGCAAATGGAAATATCCATCAAGCAGCTTTGACTCATGATGTTTTGCGAAATACCATTTGCGCACAGAAGAAAGAATAATAAAACAATTTCAAAACAGTCTTTCAGGTTCAGGCTGGGCACAATGTTCGTCAATACATATAAAGATATTGCTCCACAAATATGTCAAATCTCAACGCAGGGCTGGAGTTAACTCACAGGATGTTGTTCGTTATTTTGTAGAGTTGAAAATGACCTCGATGGTATTATCCCAGAGAAAAAATTAAATTACCGTGAGGCGAACCTGGTGGATGACCCTGGAAGGCGAAAACTTCTTTACAAAAGTGGCTGAAAATGCTCTGACAGGTTTATGAACCAAACAGAATCCAATGTAAGTGTAATGTTTTCTGCCACTAGTGATGGGATACTATTGTCAATTTACATAACATATAAAGCTAATTGCCGACACCATCTATGGAGCTGGTCCTGCTGGGGCATGATTTAAGAGAAGAAAAACAGGTTGGATGGATGGCAGCTGATTCATAGATCGGTTTAAGTCTATAGTGATACCTAATTTTCGTCTCTTTGAGAGAAAAGACATTATTGGTGACAACGTGAGCTCTCATCTGTCTCCTGCTGTCACAGATTTGTGTGATAAAAATAACACTGAATGTGTTTTCTTACCACCGAACTCAACACATTTTACACAACCTCTAGATGTCGCAACGTTTAGATCTTTGATACATGCTTGATCAATGGTCCTGGTGAATTTGAAGAGCAGAAATAACAAAAAATGTTCAGGAATTGATAAGAAGTACTTTCCTCTACTTTTGAAGCAAGCCCTTGACATTTCATCACCAACCATGGAGAAAATATTTATTCGGGTATCTAGAAAACTGGTATTTACCCTTTCAAAAACTTCTTAAAATGTTGCTATCTGAACAAAACGGGGAAACAACTTAGTCGATGACAACCTGGTTGATTTCTTAAGGAATCAAAGGTGGCCTGATGATAAATAGCCCCGAGCCAGGTAGAAAAAGGAAACTTAACTGGCAGGAGTGTCCATGTGCATGACTTGGCAAATACAGTGGATGAATTAGAAGATGAAGATAGTGATGACGACAACAATAGTGATCACAGATTTGGAGAAAAGGAAGACTTCATATCAAATCAGGATGCAGAAGAGCATTCTATTAATCGAGTGGTACAGGTAGGGGGAATGGGCGAAAGTGAAATTTGAGAGCGTTTAGGGAGATCAAAAATATTTTATTGAGAAATTACCGAAGCTGTGCATGAAGGAAAAACATATATGGCATCATTTTTAGGGAAAACCTCCACAGCTGATAGTGCTTATGTTAGTTATCCCAAATGTAGAAGATTTACCTGAATTTGATATCATTCGAATCATTAGTAAGACGAGGCAGACATACGTTTAAATGACGTTTTGTATAGTCTAAAGGTTAATTTGAATTTTAAGGAAGCATGTTTCCCTATTGACCCGAATGTCTGTTACAATGAAGTTCTATGTTTATATTTATGAATGTCTCTACTGACACCATCCAGGGGAGAATAGGGCCACTTTTTAATTGCTGATTAGTACAAATTACATTATGAAGTACCAAATATACTTCATTTCAAGGGTGAGTAAGAATACTATCTTCCACTTGAGTGATCAAAAAATCCGTTGCACTTCTTATTTCTGCATTGATTATTTAAAACCCTTAAAATCTGTTCCTATTCACCCCTGTTTATGGTAGTGAAATTTTGTTCTCTTAAGATTGACCAGTGTTGCTTTAAGCCGGTCTTCAAGGGCTAGGCATCTTATTCCTGAATGAAACATGTAGGTAAAATTTAATTACCTGAAACGGCTTTGCCGTGGTAGGCATTTATCATTAGGACATAGGCAGTTTGTGCAGTTGCTAAGTGCAGTTATTTGTGTGATCAATTGAAATTCTTGACCTTTAATTATTTGTTAACAAGTAATACCATATGACACTTTATAATTATTCCTGCAACTGTTTAGTATTTTAAAGTATTTTGATAAGAAAAGGAAGGCGATTATCCCTCTTTTTTTAGCTATCGCCTTGCACTCTTGCGTTTTGAGAATTTTTTTAATTGATATGGTCTCACCTCACAAAGCTTGAAACGTAGTTTAGGTCACAGTTAGTTACATAATATGCTAAGTAAATAACTAATCTTCGTCAGAGGCGTAAAACAGATAAACAGCACCTGAAGGCAGTGAAACTACAAGGAGGAACGACATTAATAAACCGTCTGCTGTTCAGAGCAGAACTTATCTCAAGAAAGTCTAACTGCAAAAATCACAAAATTCGTCTTATATCGAAGATTAACATCAAGTGTAAAACGGGATAGTCTGAAAAACAGTGTGATTATTATTTGTTAAAGGCTACATGTTAAGTTGCTCAGAAAAAGAGAAGCTGCACACAGATATTATGATGCCTGTGTGGACGAGCTATCCAATTTTAGAGCTCATTAAAAGAAGTGGGAATGAGAAACACAAAAATAATGCAAAACCGTATAAGCTCGGCCAGACGTGATTGTGGATATAATACGATTGTAACACGAAACTATTTAGACTACTATTGTGAGTTAGCATGTGCCCAGATTCATAGTCTGCTACTGGTAACACAAGCAAAAGCAATAATCGGAGTACAATGAGGAGAGGGCTGTACTCTTCGAGTTGCCAGAGCTTCTAGTGCTATATCTTTGGCGTTACTTAGTAATTAGATTATGTTTACTTGGCATACAAACATAGAAAAGTAACTATTTATTTTCTAAAGAGGAATGGCCATCAGCAAGTTCATAACATCGCCTCAGACCGAAAATAGGTAATAAGTCGGATCGTCGTCCTCTGGTAAGAACGATGGGTGATGCAAAGGAAAGTACCTACATCTCACTGATTATCAAACAAAGGTTCGAATTTCGGTACCTCAACCCCTTTAAAGGGCTGACCACTTTCTGGTGGGCGATATGCCAAGTAATTGCACTATATCAAGAGGAAAGAAACAAACTAATGTGACTGAAAAGCAAACACTGCAGAGTACACTGCCTGTATCTTGTGCGAGCAGGTAGCTGGCGCTGAGCGACAAGAAGTCGTTTAGCGTGCAATACTAATTACTGAGACAATTCTGCGCCAAGGATGCCGATGCAAAGTCGAGAACGGTTTTGTGAGGAATACCATGATTTGACACCAATTCTCTGCGCCAGTCCAACAGCAGCAACGCTGAAATTCTGGTCTGACTTTTATTAAATTTGGAATTGTTAGCGGTTGAGAAATGTGGCAGCCTAACCTTTATTTTATTGATTGTGATCTAATGGACAGGCACTAGTCAATTTCAGCTGCTACGAAAGTTGTCTTACATTCAAAAACTAGAGGTTTTGCGTTAATAATGGTCACAACGATTTGCGTTAAATAATGTTAAACATTATCTAAACAAAGGTAATACGCATTGAAATAACATCACACGCTGCTATAATAATACACTCCTGGAAATTGAAATAAGAACACCGTGAATTCATTGTCCCAGGAAGGGGAAACTTTATTGACACATTCCTGGGGTCAGATACATCACATGATCACACTGACAGAACCACAGGCACATAGGCACAGGCAACAGAGCATGCACAATGTCGGCACTAGTACAGTGTATACCCACCTTTCGCAGCAATGCAGGCTGCTATTCTCCCATGGAGACGATCGTAGAGATGCTGGATGTAGTTCTGTGGAACGGCTTGCCATGCCATTTCCACCTGGCGCCTCAGTTGGACCAGCGTTCGTGCTGGACGTGCAGACCGCGTGAGACGACGCTTCATCCAGTCCCAAACATGCTCAATGGGGGACAGATCCGGAGATCTTGCTGGCCAGGGTAGTTGACTTACACCTTCTAGAGCACGTTGGGTGGCACGGGATACATGCGGACGTGCATTGTCCTGTTGGAACAGCAAGTTCCCTTGCCGGTCTAGGAATGGTAGAACGATGGGTTCGATGACGGTTTGGATGTACCGTGCACTATTCAGTGTCCCCTCGACGATCACCAGTGGTGTACGGCCAGTGTAGGAGATCGCTCCCCACACCATGATGCCGGGTGTTGGCCCTGCGTGCCTCGGTCGTATGCAGTCCTGATTGTGGCGCTCACCTGCACGGCGCCAAACACGCATACGACCATCATTGGCACCAAGGCAGAAGCGACTCTCATCGCTGAAGACGACACGTCTCCATTCGTCCCTCCATTCACGCCTGTCGCGACACCACTGGAGGGGGGCTGCACGATGTTGGGACGTGAGCGGAAGACGGCCTAACGGTGTGTGGGACCGTAGCCCAGCTTCATGGAGACGGTTGCGAATGGTCCTCGCCGATACCCCAGGAGCAACAGTGTCCCTAATTTGCTGGGAAGTGGCGGTGCGGTCCCCTACGGCACTGCGTAGGATCCTACGGTCCTGGCGTGCATCCGTGCGTCGCTGCGGTCCGGTCCCAGGTCGACGGGCACGTGCACCTTCCGCCGACCACTGGCGACAACATCGATGTACTGTGGAGACCTCACGCCCCACGTGTTGAGCAATTCGGCGGTACGTCCACCCGGCCTCCCGCATGCCCACTATACGCCCTCGCTCAAAGTCCGTCAACTGCACATACGGTTCACGTCCACGCTGTCGCGGCATGCTACCAGTGTTAAAGACTGCGATGGAGCTCCGTATGCCACGGCAAACTGGCTGACACTGACGGCGGCGGTGCACAAATGCTGCGCAGCTAGCGCCATTCGACGGCCAACACCGCGGTTCCTGGTGTGTCCGCTGTGCCGTGCGTGTGATCATTGCTTGTACAGCCCTCTCGCAGTGTCCGGAGCAAGTATGGTGGGTCTGACACACCGGTGTCAATGTGTTCTTTTTTCCATTTCCAGGAGTGTATTTAGACGTTATTCCCAAAGCAGTCCATTGGTTGGTGCACTAGACGTGAACGAGTGGTATCGCCACTCACATTTATAGTCACTTTCTAGTAAATACACCCATCACTAGTCAATACAATTCTTATCGTTTACTGGGTGTCAACCCACGACGATGGACATACATACTCAGCCAGTACGATATGGTTCGTGCTGAGCCATTCCAACAACCACACTACTCACTGACTCAACTGTATCTTACCACAGTATCACTCTCTGGGAGCACTCGCTGTTTGACTATCTATTCTTGGACTAACATCGACCTGTTCGAGTAAAGTATGCCTACTTTTGCATAAGGGACCGTGAATCCCTTTCATCCCTATCCTAAAATAATTCTCTGGAGCCCCAGGTGGAAAAGGAAATTGAAAAAGCATCCTTTTAGTAGGGCTTTTGCTCTCCATACTACCACCATTATTTCAGATCACTTTAGATACCATTCGTAAAAGGAAGAGAAGAAACATCAGAAATTAAAAGACAGTCTATATTGTAATCTGTGCAAAACTGTTAATACGAAATACGAGAAACATACATAATCTCAATATGTCAAATTACACAAGTATTAAACAGTTCCCTACCTGCTATTATATCATTCAAAAATGTAAATCCTTACTTAACACTGTAAACATGTCTTACATAACTACACCATTATGACTAATGTGGTTGTCCAGAAATAAATATTACTTAGTCATTGGTTACTCACGCTGGCTATAAAGATACAGAATGGGTATAGCATTTTCTTGTTTAATCAATGTACGATATAAAACAGTAAATGTTAATATGCATTATTCATTTATTACTACCAGAACTCTTCCTCTCAGGCTCAATACTAAGACGTACATTGTTATCTACAACAGCTAACTGGATCATAGGATCCACCTTTTATGCAAAAACACTGTTTTTTCTTTTTACCCAAACATTTTTTGGCACCTCTGTACCATAATCAGTTTTTTTGTTGAAAACTGCAAAAATTGAACATATTCTAGGTTGTAACTGATCTAATGAAGTAAGGAAGGCGGAGATTATGTGGCTAAAACATGAAATTAGGTAACTATACGGTAAAAAACAGTTGCTCAACAACGATCTTTACAGAACACCTTTACAATTGGCCAATAAATTTGCAATATCGGCTCAGTTAGAGGAAAAAGCACACAGAAAAGGCCTACGTACGGAAAATAACGCAAGAAAATAGGATGAACAAAACAAAAAACTAAATAGAATCATAAACAGAACAAACACACCCACTACAAACTCATCACAATCCAAAACGTAACAGAATCATCAACCTAGCTTACTTTACTATACACTTGTAAGTTTACATTAAAGTGCACTTGTATTTCAATAAGTGAAACGCTAAACATCACCACATAAAGACTAAAACAACAAGGAAACACACCATACTCACACATCAATGAAATAGCAACCATGCTCAAGACCATAACAGCACAATATTACTTTATGTTCAACAAAGAATTTTATTCCCAACATAAAGGGCTGCCAATGGAATCACCAATTAGAGATCTCCTAGCCAACATATTCATGAACAACTTAGAGAACGGGCATCTTCACACATGTAATAAGACCAAAAAAATACAGAGTCATTTACTGGTACCGTTACGTCGATGACATAATATGCCTGATTGATGAGCCCCCTCCCCCCCCCCCCCCCCCCCCCACACACACACGTAATTAGAACAGATACACAATGAAGTAAACAACTTACATCCAATAATTCACTTCGCATTAGAAATAGAAACAGAAACGCTAGATTTTCTGGACCTCACTATACAAAAAGCTAACAACACCCATGACTGCACAATAGCCAAGAACCGCCAACCACAAGCATCACCATTCACAATTTGTTGAACCACCCAGTGGCACACAAGTAAACAAGCTAACTTCAGATTCATGCTCCACAGATTGAACGGAATATCCATAAGCAAAGAGATTTACACACAGGAGCTAAACACAATAAAACAGATAGCAGAAGAAAATGGTTACAAGCCCCATATGATAGAAAAATTAAACCAACTAATTTGTAAACAGAAAAGGAACAAATGCACAACTCATACAGAAAACCTTACACAACATAGATCAACACAACATACAAACAATGACCCCATGCAAGTTACAACAGTGCAACAACACACACACACGAAACAAAATGGCACATACTCACCTGCAATAACAAAACTATCCACAGAACAGACAACATATTGATAAAAACAGGAACTTCAAATAGGATACATGACAGACAACGCAACCAGAAAAAAATCGGAAAAAATGAGAAAGTCACAGATAAATTCAACAGATCAGGAATATATGAACTCACATGCAACACTTGCCAATTGGTGTACATAGGAGAAACATGCAGTATCTTTAAAACGAGATACTCTGAACACCTGAGAGCCTTAAAAAGTAACAGCACCCATAGCACATTTACTGATTACCTAACGGCCCATAACCACCGCCCAACTACAATAGCAACAAATTTAAAATTACTAAAATTCACCCTACATCACAGACAGACAACAGAAGAGAACGTCCAACATCAGAAGGCAAACAAGTTTTAAATGAAAACACAACCCTCTGTAAAGGTACATTATTTAACGCATTTAATGAACTTTAAGGTCCTTTAGCTGTTTGTGTTGACTTTGCAGACAGATAAAAGACCTTACACACTCACACAGAAAGAGAGAGGAAAAGTAAACAAAATTCAAATTCGGTGCCAAACTCTCTCGGGACGAAATGAACGCTGCAGGGTTGCCGAACAGCTTATCAGAGGGCACTCTGCGCTGTCGATATTTTACAACGCAGAGGGCAGGGCCACGCACGCTACGTCCATATGCTAGCTAAACCATAGTGGAATATCATATCCACCTCGCTTGTCGAGTAGTAGACTCCCATTGCTAACAAGTGGTGGCAGAGAGAAAATGTTAATGCACTACAGAATCTGTACGTACAAATACCGCAATAACGTAAACACATAAGTGAATATGCGTTTGGAAGAAGGCAAAACATAGTACTCACCGCGTTTTGCGAAGTGGTAAGGCGTTTCTGAAAATGAAATCACACAAAGTACATTAATAAGTGTGTGCAGTGCCTTTTAAATGCAAAAGAAGAAGGATCAGTCACAACAAAACATGAGTAATAACAATTATAAACGCAAAACAAATTTCCACGTCAAAATCACGTTTTTTAAAAATCAAGAGATATATTGACTCGGGGATGAAATTCACGTTTACATCGTTTCGTTTTCAGCTGACAAGCTATCAGTGCAGGATACCATACAGATGGTGCTGCAGAACCATATAACGTAAAATCACAGTAAGAAGAAAAACGAACATAAACTTTCTTTAGGCCTCACTTAATTAGATCAGTTACAACCTAAAACATATTAACTTTTATAGTTTTCAATGAACAAAGTATACTGATGATGGCACAGAGGTGCCAAAACATGTTTGGGTAAAAAGAAAAAAACAGACTCTGTTAACGGTATACTATGCCTTCCACATCGTTGGCAAAGCGTTCTACACCACGCTGGTGACTACTTTGAAGGACAGTAACAGGTGCAAAGATGTAACTCATTTGTATCGGTTGTGAATAAACAGTTGCCACTATTTAAGTTCCAATCCTCATATAATAATCACAAACCTCCCATAACAAACACTACAATCAACATTCAAAATCTTACATAAAAACATTTAAATAAGGTATACATTATAAATTAATAAATATATAAACCAGTAATTGACAATAAAAAGCACATCTGAACTGCTGTTGCTTGCTACAGTCAGCTTGAATCTGTAAATATTTTCACATGAGCTTACAGTACTTCAGAGCAAAGTCTTATACATTACTGAAAATACCGTTTATAGGGTCAATCTTAATGTTTTTTTTATGCTGATTTCAAATACTTTTACAGAGCTTTTCCATCACACGCGGTTTGTGAGTAATCATTTTGGTAACATTCCTGGTAATTATGCATTTATGAAAATTTGAAGTCTTAGAATACATTTTAACTACCTACATTTGCGTGAAATAGATCTTCGACTCTACTTTCCTTGTGAAACCGCGTCCTTGAGGGTCGAACAGTAGTCTGTCAACGTATTTGGAGCCTCATTTCTCTGGTAGTGTTTTCCAGTACAACGATGTGTTGCTGGAAATGCTCGCCATGTTAGCTGCTGACAGCGCCAAAGTTCTCCAGCAGGAAACAAAGATGGGAATAAAACACGAGCATTTCTCATGACATATTGCATATCATGACCTTGTAGTCTTCAGTTAACTCACTGACTAGTTTCCTGTAATGCTGAAACCTGTAGTTTCCAAGAAACTTTATGACCGTGTTCTTGAAAGAACACCATGCTGCCGATTCTTGCTATTTACCACGATTTCAAACTGTGAATCTTTCATAAGTTCCGTAAGTCGACCGCCGACCAAAATTCACTATTTTAGTTTCGCTTCACTGATCTTTGCGAAATTCGTTTTTAGGAAGAGTTATCCACTCCTGTCACGATCCATTGATTTAACAAAATTCTTAGCTAGACCTACGATAGTGTGCTGAAAATTAATGTCTCTTAATTTTTTATGTGAAAACTCTTCAAGCTTTTTAGATAAAATAAAAGTTATTAATATTCGACATCCTTACTGTTCATGTCTACATATTTATTTGTCAACATAGTCACCCTGGTGATGAACAAATTTCACCCAACGCGAGAACAGTTTGTTGATAACGTCACTGTAGAATGTTTGACTTTGGTGACGGAGCCACAACTTCACCTCTGCTTGCACCGCTTCCATACTACCAATATGAAGTCCTCGAAGATTCTTTAAGTTTTGGAAACAGATGAAATCGAAAAGAGTCAAGTCGGGACTGCATGGAGGATGATCAATGACAGTGTACCCAAGGCGTTGGGTTGTTGCAGATGCTGCAGCGTTCGTACGTGGCCTCTCATTATCATGCTGAAAGAGAAGGTGTCCCATGTGTGAACGAACTCTCTGAATTCGAAACTCGGTTCAGTACGCTGTTTCTCAGGAACCGACATAGATACGTTACATACCGGCATGTTACATGCTACAATTCGGAGCCCTCTAGCGGCAGAGGACTGTAAGTATGAAGAATAAAGATATAGAATGTCTATGGCGACTGACTTATTTAAAAGGCTTCAAGAGTCGTCACATAAAAACAATTCTAAGGTATTACTTTTCAGCATGCCCTCATAGTATGATATATAATGGAGGAAATAAGATTTTTTCAGCACTTACAAGTGGTTGGTGGAAAACCTTTGTCTGCCCTGCGTTGAATGACTGTCCCTTTGGCCTGTTTCTTTTCTTTTCTTTTTTTTCCAATAGTAATCATGGTTTCTGTCTCTGCTATCTCAGATGCACAAGAAGCAGCAAAATTTTGTATAGAAAATTTGTAATCTTAATAGAACGGAAAATCTGTACATATCTGTCATGAGTCGTCACCATATCGTGTACGGGATAGCAAGATATGTATATTCGTGTAAGTTTCCTTGGTACCAACTGTAGGAGATATAGGAATGGATGGAAAAGTATTTTCATTAAGTAGCGAGACCTCAATCAATCTGCTTTTCGAGGAGTAAATGAGCAAACGCAGATTTTAGCACAGTGCCTTCCTGCAGGAAGTTCCAATCTTTCAGTCTTGAAGCAAGTAACTCTAGTTTACTTTTAGGTAACCCTATATTACGAACCAAGACATTGAGGGCCTACTGTGTCAGAAAGTGAGGTTCATTTGTTGTATTTCCTTCCACAAAATCTGGGTCCCTCTGTTGCTGGAATTGACTGTCATCCACAGTTCCAAAATCTTCAGTCTGTTTCTGTTATCTAATGGAGATGGTATGGGAAGGTCTAGTTCATGAGGTAGTGGTCGAACTGCTGACTCTTAAGTGGGGTATTTCACAATATGTTTGGGCTTTGAACTAATTCCAGATATATTTGTCAAGAATAAGTAGTAGCCTGTTACGTGGTCCTTAGGTTCCCACCATATGATAGCTATTGCAAAAGGCATATGACGGGACCTTTTCAAATCAGTAAGTTAATTATGTTACATATTTGGCACAATTGATTTCTGGAACCCAGAGCGTATTCAGATCTCTTTTATTCTCAAAATAACACTTGTTAGCTCTTTTAATTCTAGAAGTCAAATTGTGCCTTTGTGCTTCTGAAATGAATTACCAAGGCCACTTGGTCTAAGGCACTTTGCCACGGTTCATTAGGCTCCCCTGTCGGAGGTTCGAGTCCTCCCTCGGGTATGGGTGTGTGTGTTATCCTTAGTGTAAGTTAGTTTACGTTAGATTAAGTAGTGTGTAAGCCTAGGGACCGATGACCTCAGCAGTTTGGTCCCATAGGAACTTATCACAAATTTAAATTTAATTCATTACAACCAAAATAACTGAAACTGCATTTATCGTTCATGCATTTGCAAGATATGTTTTTCCCTCTGAACACAATGCCTAAGTAAACAAAGTATTAGCCGGCGCTACACCTGTCGATTCACAGCTGAAGAATTCACAAAATAGCTCCCTTGGTTGAATAGAGCTTCTACTCCTGTGACAATTAAGGATACTGTCTATGAATGTTTGAACAAATCTCTGCCTGGGCACGAAAGTCATAATGGTGGGAAAAAGTTCTTTGTTGGACATTCTTATCATTCCTAAAGCTACAGACATTTAACTGAAGAAAATTTGTCAGTTTTTGACCCAGTTAAACAATATTTTATTATTTTAGAGACTGTGCTCACTGCCCTACACTAATAAACATAAAAACAGTCTTGTTAATGTTCCAAGAAACTGGTGAGTGATGGAATATTTCTGAATTCATTTCTGGAGGTGGCAGATCCAAGTACATAAGAACCAGCTGAAGTTATTTGTTGAAGATATCTATTGTAGAGTAATGTTTTTTTGTTAGTGTAGTAAGTAGCTGTTGCCAGTTTTTGGTGGTAATGGCTATGTTTATATATAAACTGTGAATAAGAGTCTTTAGTAGAAAAGGAAGTTTACAACGTGTTATTAAACAGATTTACAGTGAATTTCAGTTCCATCATGTAAAATGGATGAGGAATTAATGGCTTTTTGGCACAGATTATCACTGGAAATAGGAAATAAGAAAGGCCAAGAGAAGGAGAAAAGAGAGGGAAATAGTATAAATCTAAATTAGTTATAATCACGGAGTAGTTAATAATAAGATAGCACCTTTAGAGTAGAACGTCTGTTAACTTCCTGGTGATATTGATTAAGTCAAAGAATCTCTGGAGATATCTGCAACAGGAATATTAGTATTATATCTGGTGATAACAGATGGGATTGGATGAACGAATTGCGATTAGGAATATAGAACAGTGGGAACAACTTTCCTTGTTTTGCAAGAAACAGGGTTTCTATCCACTTATTTTTCTGAAATCTTTTACCTTGTAAAAGAAGTATGTGTGTTAGATTCATGATTGGCTACTTCGAATACGATGCCTCAACATGGAATTTCTTGAATAGGAACAAATTTGCTATGGTTGGGGATTTTACCTAAGCTTTCAAGGCCAGATATTGGCTCAGGATGAAAATGTAGGAATTTGCAAGAAGTAGTATTATTGACTTTCCAAATTTCTGGAATCACTACACACAAACTACGCTAATAGTTGCAGATGTTAACGTGCCACTATGATCAGGCAATCTGAAGCCAAAACTAATGTCATTACAAGTTGGAAACTGAAAATAGGAAGTGAAATAGAATTGAATCTTAATAAGGAAGTAAGTGAAAATCTAGAAGATAACGTAACCAATGTCTGGGTAACCCAAGAATAAACAAAATGCAATGAATTGACGGTATAGGAAAAGAGATCAGTTAGGATGAGTTTTAAAAACCAACAAACCAGGCTTTCAGTAACTGACCAGTAACAATAGAAGATTATGAGTTTAAATTGAAAATTAAACCTCATGTGCCATTCCTTAAACCACCACACCCATTCACAGTGAGTGTGAGAAAGCTGGTACAAAAGGAAGTCAATAAAATGATTATCTGGGGAATAAACCAGGGGTCAGATAATTCACATTGTAACCCAAATGTGGCTGTGAAGAAACCCAATAACCCAATGGTGACACTCTGTTGGTGTTAGCTGGACAAACATTCAGTAGAATAACACAAGTAGAGAGAGATAGACCTCTTCCAATGAAAGAAATGTTAATGAAGTTTTATATTGTTAGTTACTGAGGTACTCTTCACTTGTCCATAGGCTACTGACACGGACATATGTCCTATTTGCAATGGAATCTAAGAAATATACAGCTTTCCTGAATCTTTGAGGCAAATTAAAACTGTGTGCTGGACTGAGACTCAAAATTGGGACTTTGCCTTTTGTGGGCAGGTGGTGGGAAAATGTAATGCATCTAGAAAGATTTCTATTTTCAATTGGCACCTCATTTGTTGTACGTGATTTTGAGCATCAATCAAAGGCATAGTCAACGTTTCTCTAATCTATTTCGTTTCTTACTTTCAGTCGAACCATTTCACAAAACTTTTGACAATTGTTTCTCAATTTTTTGCTTTTCAAATTTTGTTTACAAATTGCATAGGTAGTATCATTTGTTCATGAACTACTACTACTTCAATTCCACATCTGAATTACTAATTACATTTTCTAAATTACAAACGTTACCTTCAAGCAATAAGTATTTTGTGGAAAACTAGGCTTCACACTCGTCCATTTGAAACCCAATTTGTCCAGTTTCTACCAGACATACTTCTTCTTTCTCTTATATGAAGATTTCAGCTGTAAACAAGGTAAGGGACAGGCGATGATAAATAGTTATTGCAGGTGAAACATGGTAAGTGATGTGCTTTATTGATGTTAGTAGCAATTTATACGAAAAGCTTGAAATGACAGCTCTGTCTCTAATTTCAGATTCTTACCTGTGTCAACTATGCCAAGATGTGTGCATGCAAACAGGGATAAAAATTGGTTTAATGTCAGATTCTTACCTGTGTCAACTATGTAAAGACGTGTACATGCAAACAGGGGTAAAAATGGTTAATGCCAAAATCATGGCTTCTAATAGTTGTAATATGTTCTGTGTTTGTGTCAGGCAAATGGTTGTCAGAGATGAACTGTTCAAATTAGTGGACGATGTGTGTAACTGTGGCTCAAATAAAGAAGCTAAATATGTTCCTGAACCCAAATTAGATTCAAAATTTGTTTATCATAACATAAATGTGAATAATTGTGTAACCAAATAAGCAATCTTGCCCGGCCGGTGTGGCCAAGCGGTTCTAGGTGCTTCAGTCTGGAACCGCGCGACCACTACGGTCGCAGGTTCGAATCCTACTTCGGACATGGATGTGTTTGTTGTCCTTAGGTTAGTTAGGTTTAAGTAGTTCTAAGTTCTAGGGGGCTGATGACCTAAGATGTTATGTCCCATAGTGCTCAAAGCCATTTGAGCCAAGTAATCTTGTGTCACTTCCACTGTTTACATGAATTTACAGGACAGTGTGTTGGCAGACATGTTAAGGGTCACCTTCAATGTAACTAATTTGTTTCTGAGTTTGCTATACTTCATTCTTTCAAACTTAGTAATCCAAATCTTAGTACCATAAACTGAAACAATTTGGACCTTTTAAGTCTGTATTTTGAGTGGTGTCACACTGATGGTCCCTTAACTTGCCCACCAAGTCAACAGTGCTAAGTCAATGACAAGTTTTAAGAATAAAACTGCATACAATTTAAGATTTTAAAAATATGTCGTTGCTCTAGAAATGTTTCAAAACAGTGTCTTACATGAATAAAAATATCCCAATGGCTGTGCTTGAAATATCATATTCATGGTATTTATCTCAAAACTACCAACTTGTATCTGCAGTTTTAATGTTTAACTACAGGTATAAGGACGGCTGTAAGTATTTATAGCTCCTTAAGCCCTTTTGTTTACTTGTTGTTTGGATATGAACACAATCTATATATCATATGAATTTGTTATCTTATTTCCATAGAAATTTAACTCTAGGTAATTTGTGTGTAAACTATTTATGCTTTGGTTCGATAGGAAAAATTGGTCTGTGTTGAAATTTTGTTACTGACAGTAGTTCTAGAATTCAGTCAAGTAATGATTTATGGGAGCGAACGTGGGATTAATTAACCGGAAAGTAATAGCTTTGTCGAAGAAGAAAATGTTTTCGTTGTGGTGGAAGACTGAGTATTTTAAGAAGAGAAGAATTGTGCCAAGACAGAGGATGAAATATAAGTGGAGGGAAATGGCTTTAACGTAGAAGTCTTCAGCATACTATTTTATCAACACTGTTGTTGAAAACACTAATATTTTGAGAAGAGATTTGATTCTAAAAATTCAGTGAATAAGAAAGAGTCGCAGTGGGAGGAGATTTAGAATAAAGAAGAAAGCAAGAAACAAAATTTTCGAGATAGAAGATTTATCAATAAATCAGTGTTGAAGACAAACGTAGGTCATGATAACAGTAAACTGTGGAAAAGACAGCTAGAAGAAGTTTCATCAAGAAAAAGCGAGTATGTTGTGGATTCACTTAGCCAGTGTACTGAACGTTATCAGCTTGGTTTAGACTGAGGAGGGACTGAATTACGTCTTTCCTCCATACACTGTTAAGAAGGGTGACTTTATCAATTTTTTTTGCGTCTTATAGCAAAGTTTGTCATAATTAATCTATTAGGTAGGGATAAATCATACATTAATTATGAATGTAAAAGCTAATAATGTAACAATATGCCTGTGAAACATATCACTGAGTGGTCTTCTTTTGTTACTTGATAAAACTGTGTGTGTATTTCAGCCTGGTGCTATCCAAGCCCACGTCCTTCTGTAAAACAGTTCTAAAGTTTAACAGTGAGAGCAATGATGGGAATTTATTTAGTACTTTTTTAAATCTATTTGCATTGACAAGATGTCGTCCACCATCTCGTCCCGTTCCCTCAAATCATGAAACTTCTGCACTGTGGCAACGTTGGAAATTTTCTGCGTCAGGGGCGCAACCACGTGAGACAAGAAAACATTCCAGTGATTCATCTCTGGAGTTAGACACTGTGTTGTGATTTAGTAAATATAATCTCATAGCAGGCATTCACATAATAAAAAGAACGGTATAAATCAGAACCATTAACCAAAAGTACTGTTAGTCGTCAACACATCTTCTTTTGCTGTCAGCCTAAAACTTTCTCACACTTCAATGTTATTATCACCTACTTGAGCGGACAGTGAGAGCACACACGCTGCTAACTACCGCACTCAACTGCTAATACTAATTTTTTTCTAACGACGCTAATTTTCAGTGGCTCACATTCACTTAGTGTTAATGAGAAAAGATTAAAGCCCAACAGTAGCGCTCCGTATTCCGGAAGTTTCATAACGGATCTTTTATGTTACTGCCTCTTTGAGCATTAAATATTATTTGAAGTGGTTCTTCTAGTTTCAATAAGTTGTATCTATTTATACGTCAGTGGCTTTGCTCCAGTAAAGCTATGTAACTTCATATGCAACCAAAATTTCGAGAGACTCTATTTCTTGTTAATCTCTTTCAGAAAATCACGTAACATACAGATTAATCAGTGTATATTAATAGTTCACTCTGTTTACGCCCTCTTAACTCCACACTCAAATACTTAAAAATGTTTCGAAAAAATCTGGAGAAACAGTTCATTTTCCAAGTATTTGTGTATGTGTAAGTCATTCTGATTTTATTTGTATTTGTTTCTGTCCACATGTAACTGTGTATGACTTTATGTGAGTGTCTTATGTCGCCAGTATTAGACCAAGTTAGCGGCGAGACCACTAGCAAATAGATCAAGGAGAAGCATCAACCTAGCTTTAAATTAGAGGCAATATAATGGTTATCATTCGAAAGACATTTTCCGACAACGAATGCTCAACAGCACTATTTCATGGTGCTTATGCATGAATAGCTAGTGACAGCAAGCATTTTTAACTATTTTGACCTACTATAGAAAGTACATAGGTAGCATTAGGATTAATTGTCATAAGCAGTGTTTGCAATCAGTGTTGTAACGCATATAAGACCCATTGAAGCATATGAGAACAATTTTGCAGTATGCATAGGAAATCAGATAGTGGTGGCATATTATTACACCATATCATGAACGTAACGAAAAAAGTTATGGGAAGAACGTTTAAATTTACAATTGTTTGTCTGGATATGAAAATTTGGAAGAATTAATTACATGATTTTTCCTCAACTTTATAAATTTTTATAAACTATCAAGAAATATTTCTGGTAAAAGAGACCTCTTGCTGCTTTTCCACTCTCCGTTTGGCTATGAAAGTTCGGACAAAAATCCAGTGTGTAATTTCTAGGTAGTCTTCATTTTAGGGGGAATTAGAGCCAGTGAGATTCCAACACCATAATTTGGCGGCTAATGAATTGCCATGTATGAAGGCAGTACAAGCCCTGTGTAGGACTTGCTGACATTATGAGCATAAGGGACACCGGTGCTTAGAATCTCGATAGGCTGTGATCCCTTAACCTCTGAATGATTATTCATAGTAGCTGTCCTTAACTTCTTACTGTGTGGTGTATTTGATGTATACTGTATGTGTAGATAGAGACTGCACAAATTCCAGTAACACGAGCGATAACAACGCAGTATGTAGTGGAAACATTGGTGAAACAGATGGCAGACCTATTGGAGGAAATTGCTGCATTACAAAGAGAGGTAAACAGTTTATTGGAGGGTAATTAGTGTAGACAGGGTGAAGCCCCTGGAGCGGAAGAACTGAAAGCTTCATTTGGTGCACCTATTCCTTCTGTGGATCCCATTGTGTCTAGTTTCGTGGCTCCTTCGTTGGGTAAACCAACTGAGGATTTGGCAGCCTTTATTGAGAATCTGGAAGCTGCTGCTGTCCTGGGTAACTGGCTAGACGAAATACGTTGGCACATGACCAGTTTACAGTCAATGGGTGAGGCAAAGACAAGCATCAAGTGTCATGAGGTGTCGAATAAGGCGCACAAATTTGAACAACTTAAGAAGGTACTCTGCTAGCAGAGTAGTTTTAGGTTCTTCAGGGATCAACTTAATGGGATTTTCCAGAAACGAAATGAGTTAGTGTAAGCATTCTGAGATAGCTTCAGGAAAATCAGTCCACAAACAGTTGAGTAAACATAGAATGAGCAAGCAGATAAAATTACTCTGCAAGAGGCAGAACTCAGGGTATTAGATGTGTTTTTGAGAGAACTTCCACTCCATCTGTCAAGAATGGATAATTCAAAGAATCTGGATGCTGTCATTTAAGTTGATAAACAGCTAGATGAAGTAGACATACCAACTCAGATGCAGAAGTGCAGTGCTATAGATGTGGACATGTGGGCCACATTCAGAAACAGACCCAAGAACCGAAATGCTATGAATGCAGGTGGTGAGGCATCGGGCCCAAGTTATTCAAAACTAAAGCAAACTGGGCGGCATTATGGTAAGGGGACATTAAATGCCAATAAAAGTTCCTAAACTATTGGATGGCATTCCCAGTAAGTGTATCGCTGCAAAGGCATATACAGAGGCGGAATGCTACTTGTTGTGGATGGCAACAGAACGGAACATAGGCTGTTAGTAGATGCAGGAGCTCTAGTGTCAGTATCCAGTCAGGGCCTCCTGGTTAAGAAGAGACTGAATTCTCCAGGATACAGATTATGTGGAACATGAGCTAGTGATGTGACATATTTGGGATGAACATTGTTAAATTTCCATTTTGGAAAAAGGAGTTTTCGGGAATTATGCAAATATTGCACTCTATCAGTGAGCTATTGAGGGATTCAAGGGCTGAATTTTCTGTATATACACTATGCAAAAATAGATCTTTTGCAGCACACTACCAACGTGGTGGAACTTTGTTCCCACTGGGAATGACCGTCAGGAATGACACATTTTTCCAAAGTTTGCCAATCTTGAAGATGGAGTTGAGGAAACTGCTAACACGACCATCAAATCTCAGGTTACATGGTAGGTATTCAGAGGAACAGAGAAGATACTTGAGGGGGGGGGGGGTTGTAGTTGCAGACCTACTGGAAGGTGTGTTAACGTGTGCTATAGAGCTGTTGGAACACATTGACGATTTGTACATGGACTTGTGGCATGCTTACAGGAAGCAAATGGAGATTATATGGTTGCAGTGAGTGTACATAATTTTGGCTCTGATGAAGCAGAGACTCGATAGGATTTGTCAAGTCCTTATTTGGACTTCATAGATGACGATTTAGAAGGGTTGAGCGGAGACATTCATCACATGCAAGTCATTGATGCATCTGCATTATGCAAAAATATACTGCAGTTAGAAGGAAAAGATTAGATAGCTAAGGAAACTCTGTTAATACAATTTATAGATTTGTTGAATCCTAGCGGACCATTCTGGTAGAGGATAACTCTGTGGCCTACAAGAAGCCATACAGAACAACTTAGCTCTTGCAACTGATAATGGAGAATATTATCAATCAACGATTGAAAAATGCCGCTATTGAGCAAAGTTAGTAGGGTAAATCTTCCGTCATTGTGCCTAGAAATCAACAACTTCAATCACTTTTAGGGCTATGTAGTTACTATAGAAAATTTATCAAGTATGTTTGCTTAAGTCCCTACACCATTAACTCATTTGTTAACAAATTTGTGAAATTGCGGTGGACAATCAAGTACCAAACTACATCTGAGAACTTGAAAGAGGCACTGACAACTGGCCCAATACTAATATTTCCGAATCATTAAAACAAAGCCATCACACCCTGTGATGCAAATAAGAAGGAAGTTCGATGTGTTCTGAGTCAGGATATAAATAGCAGGCATTGGATGTAATCTAGGTCAGGATATAAATGGTAAGGAAAAACCAGTAGCATATGCATCGGAAGTTGCATATAACTAAATGAAGGGAGTGATATAAAGCCCAACGGAATCACTCAGCCATAGAGAAAGAGAAGTTTAGTGTCGTATTTCGGATTACGTATTCCCATTGTTACTTGCATAGTAGAAAATTCGAAGTTATAATGGGGCATGCAGTGTTACACTGGTTATAGAACTGAAGGATACCTCGATCAGATAACTCATTGGGCATTAAGGGTGAGTAAATTTGATTATTAGGTAACATACAAACCTGGCAAGGAACTTGGCAATGTTGATGACCTGATCAGAAAGACTGGTCATACAGCTGCTTAGTAGCCTTGTAGACTGGCAAGAGGTGGAGACCACTGACCCAGATGCCAGTTATTTAGAACACAGCCATCCTTCATATTGCTTGACAGGCTGTTGTGTACGATGTCGAAGTTCTGGCCTTACACTATGATACGTGCATCTTTGAAGGAGAAAGCACTGAAGGAAGCACGTGATCATGTGTTAGCAGGTCGTGGAGGGCACGGGATAAATGATTGTCGAATAGCTGGGCAATACTGGTGGAAGGAGAGGAGATAGGGCGTTGACCAGTACGTGAGCAATTGCATACCATGTGCAGTATGTATGTGCATTATGTACCAATTTCAGTCAACACTGCATGTTGCTGCAAGGATTACCAGAGGGTATCCAAGCCATATAAAATGGTGAGAATGGACGTCTTGGGTCAATACCCACCATGGAACATGATAAACAGTACGGTACTTCCAAATCAGGAAACAGCTCCTGAAGTCAAGTTAAATGTTTGACTCAATGAGTGGGAATGGCAAGTGTTTCAGCGCAAACAGGTTACAGCTATTTCAAACAGTTCCTTTTATTTTGTCAAAGTGAAAGTGATGTATCTTTAAAAACGTATATCTGGATACATACGTTAAAACGTGAAAAATCACCACCTGGACCGTTTGTCTATCCAATGTAGTGCTTTAGATGTTACTGGGCTCTACATGAATACCATGCACCTCTTAACTCAAATTTGCAATCACAATAATAGCGTTAGAATTCGTAGACCGCTGCTTATATGTGAACAAGTACAACAGCCATATATTAAAATACATTATAAGAGTGATGATGCACCATGAAGAAATTATCTGAGGAGCAGAAATCGGTAGACGTAATGTGCATCTACAGATAAATAGATGGTTACAATTAAAAAAAAGAATTGGATGATTTATTCAAGAGAAAGAGCTTTCTTAATTGGAAAAGTCAATAATACGTTGGTGCAGCTCTAGCCCTATTAAAGTAGTTATTGGGCTTGGTATTGACTACCAGAGTTGTTGGATGTCCTCCTGAGGGATATTATGACAAATTCTCTCCAACTGGCCTGTTAGATATCCAAAATCAGGAACTGGTTGGAGGGTACTGCTTATAATGTGCCAAATGTTATCAACTGGGGAGAGATCCGGCGACCTTGATGGCCAAGGTAGGGTTTGGAAAGCATGAAGACAAATAGCAGAAACCCCAGCCATGTGTGGCGGGTATTATCTTGCTGAAATGTAAGTCCAGGATGACTTGCCATGAAGGGTAACAAAATAGAGCATGGAATATCGTCGACGTACCACTGCACTGTAAAGGTGCCGTAGATGACAACCAAAGAGGTCCTGCTATGAAAAGAAATGGCATTCAAGGCCATCTCTAATAGTTTCGGGTCATATGACAGGCGACAGTAAGACTGCTGTCCCACTACTATCCTAGGCGTGTTCAGACACGTCTTCGCTGATTATCGGGACTCAGTTGGAAGTGCGACTCATCACTCAAGACAATTCTACTTCGTTCAATGAGATTAGGGGCCGGAAATGTGTCTGGAGACGCCTCAGACAGTGGTGGAATACCAACCTGATTGAGGCACACCATAAAGGCCTGGCAATCAGGGATGACGGTCTGTCGTACCTATTCTTTTCATAGCAAGACTCCCTTGTTTGCTATCAGCTGTACCCTTACGGTACAGCTGTACGTTGACGATATTCTACGCCCTACTTTGTTGCCCTTCACGTCAAGCCATCCTGGGCTTACATTTCACCAAGATAATGCCCACCCGCACACAGTGAGAGCTTCTACTGCTTGTCTCCGTGCTTGTCAACCCTATCTTGGCCAGAAAGGTCGCCTGATCTCTCCCCAATCGAGAAAACTTGGAGCATTATCGGACGATCTTGACGATCTTAACGCGCTAATTGGATAGAATTTGGCACGATATCCCTCAAGAGGACATCCTGCAACTTTATCAATCAATCAATCACTGCATAAGGGCTAGAGGTGGACGAACCTGTTAGTGACTTGCTCTATTGAATAAATTAGCAATTTTTATTAAAACTGTAATCAATTGTTTGTCTGTACATATATATCACATCTACTTATTCATTCGTGGTGCCTCGTTGTCTTCTTTTTTTTTTGTCTTAGAGGGTATAATGAAGTTCCTTGCCCCTGAAGCAAATATACGTTAATATACAAGTAGTGACATTTGCTTACATGCATGTTAACTGTTATCGGATACCAAACAAAGACCTATAACTCAATTCATAAATTATTTTGTGTATTAATACAAAGCTAACAATTTTCCCTAAAGAGAACAGCAAGGAATAGACCCTGCTTCTTTAAATTCTACAAAGATTCAATAGATTTTACTGCTTACGCGGTTCAAGAGAAGTACTTTAAATATGATATTGTACGAAACACGAAATGAACAATCTATAGAAATCGGAGGTAGGAACGTTACAAATCATGACACATCTCTTCTCGCTAACTGGAACCTCAGTACTGTCCATATTCACTATGGTAACGTGAAAGAGACCGATTAGTAACCGTAATGACAGGAAGGAAGGATTCAAGACTAGTATTTAATATCTCGTTCACGACGAGTTCATAAGAGGCACGCACATAATCTGATTGCGGAAGGGTGGGTAAGAAAATGAGCCTTGGCGTTTCTTGAGTAAGCGATTCCGGCATTCACTTAAGCGATTTTGAGAAATCACGAGAGATGTAAGTCTCAATTGCCGGACGTGGCTTCAAACTGTCCTCCTCTGGAAAGCGAGCCCAGTGCTTAACTGCTGCGCCACTTCGCTCGGTAATGAAATGAAAGTAATTAGTTTTAGGAAGCCGCATCATATACCATAACCCTCATTAAGGAGCTGTGCAGTGCTCTAATGTTGATGTTATTCAGCTGCTTCTGAAGCCTTAGAGTACCATCAAAAGAGAAGCCTTCGTCGGCCATGGCAAAAGGAATCACTTTGACTCGTCGTCAAGCTCGCATGGTGAAACAACGTCATTAGGAATCTCGGAAATTCCACTGTAATACTGTCTCATAAGAAGGCCGTATTTATTACGGATCCGGGTAAAATGAGCGACTTAATTAATTAACGGCCTGGTTTTGTATAAGAGAAAATGTAAACCTACTTTGGTTTTTCCTGACATTCCTCAGACATAGGATGTGTGGAAACGACACACGGAAATGAACTGAAAATAAATAAATAAATTTCGGAACAAAAATAGATAAGGCATCAATGAATAATACAGGAAGTGTATAGCGTTGTAATCTCACCAACGAAAACTCTTGACAATAACTAATGGATTTTTGTGTACTTTACTTGTAGTCCAGAGAATTAAAATATCATATACTGTGCATGTAAACCGACAGACAAAGAAGGCCAGAAAGCAAATAATTGTTGTAACTGGATTGCATGACGCCATATTACACTGTTCAGCACATGAGGAGCTGTGAAGTTGTATCACTTACTCACACACTCCAGCGACCACCGGGAAATGCGCCATGTTCTTCCAGTTTCATTCTCGGAGAGAACGTAGGAAAACTGAAAACCTATACTCTCGTGGACTGCCTGTCTGAAATTAAATGTCCGTAATTTTAATATTCGTACTTCATCAATTGTTATTAGCAGTGACAGTGCAACTTCAACGGATACAAGTTTCTGAAAGGTAAGAAATTATTTTGTGTGAGATTCATAACATCCAATTCACAATTTTATGTGTCACAACTCCAGCACATCCAATATGAGTCTATAACACATTACTTTATAGGCGTATTTAACACTCAGCTATCACTTAATGGGATTTTTTTTTTTTTTTTTGGTCATCAGTCTACTGACTGGTATGATGCGGCCCGCCACGAATTCCTTTCCTGGGCTAACCTCTTCATCTCAGAGTAGCACTTGCAACCTACGTCCTCAATTATTTGCTTGACGTATTCCAATCTCTGTCCTCCTCTACAGTTTTTGCCCTCTACAGCTCCCTCTAGTACCATGGAAGTCATTCCCTCATGTCTTAGCTGATGTCCTATCATCCTGTCCCTTCTCCTTATCAGTGTTTTCCACATATTCCTTTCCTCTCCGATTCTGCGTAGAACCTCCTCATTCCTTACCTTATCAGTCCACCTAATTTTCAACATGCGTCTATAGCACCACATCTCAAATGCTTCGATTCTCTTCTGTTCCGGTTTTCCCACAGTCCATGTTTCGCTACCATACAATCCTGTACTCCAGACGTACATCCTCAGAAATTTCTTCCTCAAATTAAGGCCGGTATTTGATATTAGTAGACTTCTCTTGGCCAGAAATGCCTTTTTTGCCATAGCGAGTCTGCTTTTGATGTCCTCCTTGCTCCGTCCGTCATTGGTTATTTTACTGCCTAGGTAGCAGAATTCTTTAACTTCACTGACTTCGTGACCATCAATCCTGATGTTAAGTTTCTCGCTGTTCTCATTTCTACTACTTCTCATTACCTTCGTCTTTCTCCGATTTACTCTCAAACCATACTGTGTGCTCATTAGACTGTTCATTCCGTTCAGCAGATCATTTAATTCTTCTTCACTTTCACTCAGGATAGCAATGTCATCAGCGAATCGTATCATTAATATCCTTTCACCTTGTATTTTAATTCCACACCTGAACCTTTCTTTTATTTCCATCATTGCTTCCTCGATGTACAGATTGAAGAGTAGGGGCGAAAGGCTACAGCCTTGTCTTACACCCTTCTTAATACGAGCACTTCGTTCTTGATCGTCCACTCTTATTATTCCCTCTTGGTTGTTGTACATATTGTATGTGACCCGTCTCTCCGTATAGCTTACCCCTACTTTTTTCAGAATCTCGAACAGCTTGCACCATTTTATATTGTCGAACGCTTTTTCCAGGTCGACAAATCCTATGAAAGTGTCCTGATTTTTCTTTAGCCTTGCTTCCATTATTAGCCGTAACGTCAGAATTGCCTCTCTCGTCCCTTTACTTTTTCTAAAGCAAAATGATCGTCACCTAGCGCATTCTCAATTTTCTTTTCCATTCTTCTGTATATTATTCATGTAAGCAGCTTCGACGCATGAGCTGTTAAGCTGATTGTGCGATAATTCTCGCACTTGTGAGCTCTTGCCGTCTTCGGAATTGTGTGGATGATGCTTTTCCGAAAGTCAGATGGTATATCGCCAGACTCATATATTCTACACACCAACGTGAATAGTCGTTTTGTTGGCACTTCCCCCAATGATTTTAGAAATTCTGATGGAATGTTATCTATCCCTTCTGCCTTATTTGACCGTAAGTCCCCCAAAGCTCTTTTAAATTCCGATTCTAATACTGGATCCCCTATCTCTTCTAAATCGACTCCTGTTTCTTCTTCTATCACATCAGACAAATCTTCACCCTCATAGAGGCTTTCAATGTATTCTTTCCACCTATCTGCTCTCTCCTCTGCATTTAACAGTGGCATTCCCGTTGCACTCTTAATGTTACCACCGTTGCTTTTAATGTCACCAAATGTTGTTTTGACTTTCCTGTATGCTGAGTGTGTCCTTCCGACAATCATATCTTTTTCGATGTCACATTTTTCCTGCAGCCATTTCGTCTTAGCTTCCCTGCACTTCCTATTTATTTCATTTCTCAGCGACTTGTTTTTCTGTATTCCCGATTTTCCCGGAACATGTTTGTACTTCCTCCTTTCATCAATCAACTGAAGTATTTCTTCTGTTACCCATGGTTTCTTCGCAGCTACCTTCTTTGTACCTATGTTTTCCTTCCCAACTTCTGTGATGGCCCTTTTTAGAGATATCCATTCCTCTTCAACTGTACTGCCTACTGCGCTATTCCTTATTGCTGTATCTATAGCGTTAGAGAACTTCAAACGTATCTCGTCATTCCTTAGTACTTCCGTATCCCACTTCTTTGCGTATTGATTCTTCCTGACTAATGTCCTGAACTTCATCCTACTCTTCATCACTACTATATTGTGATCTGAGTCTATATCTGCTCCTGGGTACGCCTTACAATCCAGTATCTGATTTCGGAATCTCTGCCTGACCATGATGTAATCTAATTGAAATCTTCCCGTATCTCCCACCCTTTTCCAAGTATACCTCCTCCTCTTGTGATTCTTGAACAGGGTATTCGCTATTACCAGCTGAATCTTGTTGCAGAACGCAATTAGTCTTTCTCCTCTTTCATTCCTTGTCCCAAGCCCATATTCTCCTGTAACGTTTTCTTCTACTCCTTCCCCTACAACTGCATTCCAGTCGCCCATGACTATTAGATTTTCGTCCCCCTTTACGTACTGTATTATCCTTTCAATATCCTCATACACTTTCTCTATCTGTTCATCTTCAACTTGCGACGTCGGCATGTATACCTGAACTATCGTTGTCGGTGTTGGTCTGCTGTCGATTCTGATTAGAACAACCCGGTCACTGAACTGTTCACAGTAATGGGATAAGAAATCGAAAATTAGTTAGCTAGCTGAAAAACACTTAGTTATATGTATAGACAATTCATTATAATGTGTGAGTTGGAAAGTACACCACTGGCCATTAAAATTGCTACACCAAGAATAAATGCAGATGATAAATGGGTATCCATTGGATAAATATATTATACTAGAACTGACACGTGATTACATTTTCACGCAATTTGGGTGCATAGATCCTGAGAAATGAGTACCCAGAACAACCACCTCTGGCCGTAATAACGGCCTTGATACGCCTGGGCATTGAGTCAAACAGAGCTTGGATGGCGTGTACAGGTACAGCTGCCCATGCAGCTTCAACACGATACCACAGTTCATCAAGAGTAGTGACTGGCGTATTGTGACGAGCCAGTTGCTCGGCCACCATTGACCAGACGTTTTCAGTTGGTGAGAGATCTGGAGAATGTGCTGGCCAGGGCAGCAGTCGTACATTTTCTGTACAGGACCTGCAACATGCGGTCGTGCATTATCCTGCTGAAATGTAGGGTTTCGCAGGGATCGAATAAAGGGCAGAGCCACGGGCCGTAACCCATCTGAGATGTAACGTCCACTGTTCAAAGTGCCGTCAATGCGAACAAGAGGTGACCAAGACGTGTAACCAATGGCACCCCATACCATCACGCCGGGTGATACGCCAGTATGGCGATGACGAATACACGTTTCCAATGTGATGTCGCCAAACACGGATGCGACGGTCATGATGATGTAAACAGAAGCTTGATTCATCAGAAAAAATAACGTTTTGCCATTCCTGTACCCAGGTTCGTCGTTGAGTACACCGTCGTGGCGTAACAAGACAGCTACGCCACACTGAAGTAGCCGAAAGGCACGCGTAATCTCACGTTGGTTAAAGAGAGGTCTGAAACAGGATACGTAATGAGTGGTAGCAAGAAAAGTTCGTAGCTGCTTTAATACTTAACTTTTAATTTATCCTTGTTGTATACAGCATTGCTTGAGGATACAAGTGAGACTCTATCTTAAAATGGTTAATGGCGCCTTGCTAGGTCGTAGCCATTGACTTAGCTGAAGGCTATTCTAACTGTCTCTCGGCAAATGAGAGAAAGGCTTCGTCAGTGTAGTCGCTAGCAATGTCGTCCGTACAACTGGGGCGAGTGCTATTCCGTATCTCGAGATCTGCCTTGTGGTGGCGCTCGGTCTGCGATCACACAGTGGCGACACGCGGGTCTGACATGTACTAAATGGACCGCGGCCGATTTAAGCTACCACCTAGCAAGTGTGGTGTCTGGCGGTGACACCACATACACCATCGCAGGCGCTCCTGTCTGTGATGCAGCGTCAAGGGTAACTGCAGCCATGGCCTCCCAGCTGATAGTCCGTGCTGCTGCAAACGTCGTCGCACTGTTCTTGCCGATGGTTTTTGTCTTGCAATCGTCCCCATCTGTTGACTCAGGGATCTAGACGTGGCCGCACGATCCGTTACAGCCATGCGCATAAGATGCCTGTCATCTCGACTGCTAGTGATACGAGGCCGTTGGGATCCAGCAAGGATGCCTGTCATCTCGACTGCTAGTGATACGAGGCCGTTGGGATCCAGCACGGCGTTCCGTATTACCCTCCTGAACCCACCGATTCCATATTCTGGTAACAGTCATTGGATCTCGACCAACGCGAGCAGTAATGTCGCGATACGATAAACCGCAATCACGATAGGCTACAATCCGACCTTTATTAAAGTCGCAAATGTGATGGTAGGCATTTCTCCTCCTTACACGAGGCCTCACAACAACGTTTCACCAGGCAACGCCGGTCAACTGCTGTTTGTGTATGAGAAATCGGTTGGAAACTTTCCTCATGTCAGCACGTTGTAGGTGTCGCCACCGGCGCCAACCTTGTGTGAATGCTCTGAAAAGCTAATCATTCGCATATCACAGCATCTTCTTTCTGCCGGTTAAATTTCGCGTCTGTAGCACGTCATCTTCTTGGTGTAGCAATCTTAATGGCCAATAGTGTATCAATATATGTTACATAAATAGGCGTAGCAATACATTGACTTAGAAGTTCAAATGGATTATACCACCAAGAAGCCAGAGACCAAAGTATTTGACATAAATTTCAACTCGATATCATTATCTGTTCCTGAGAAAAAGGAGCCTTAACAGAAGGCAGTATCTTTTGATAGTTATCTCTGCTCATTCCTAAGACACATTCGTCTTAATAGGCGGACAGACAGAGGGACAAGAAAATGATCCTATAAGAGTTTCGTTTCTGCGACTGGAACATTAAAAAATATTGCATGAAACAAAGATCGTTTTCCTTTTTGTTCAGGTCATAGTTCTCGGAGAAACACTTAAGGAGAACGTAATAAATGTTACTGCATGGTTAGCTGGATGTATAATAGTCAAAAAAGGTACACCAGAATAATATTATATTGCCTATTGTGGCTGCTGCGTGTTTTGTGCAACCATTTCTGTGGATAATTTATGGAAACCCAAGGTGTATGTTTGTATGTATGAATGTATGTGTGTGTGTGTGTGTGTGTGTGTGTGTGTGTGAGTGTGTGTGTGTGTTGGTGTGTGTGTTTTGAGCTTAGGGGTGCTCGATAGCGAGGTTGCCATCACCCTTACATTCGTTAAAACAAACGAATGTGTATAAAACTTCGAGTTGGAGCTTAGGGGTGCTCGATAGCGAGGTTGCCATCACCCTTACATTCGTTAAAGCGAACGAATGTGGATAAAACTTCGAAAATTGTTCCACACTCACGCATTCGAATAGACCACACCATCACTCTGTTTCAAATGCGCTGAAATAACGGATAAAGAGTAAAAGTAGATATAAATGAGAATTGAACCCAAGCAAAACGGCATAGGCGCTAGAATAAAGGCGCATGGCTGACTAATTCCAAAACAGGTGAGTGCGCCAGTCGCCCTGGGAACACATTAAAACCTTCTTTCTAAAATACTGGGAAAACTGTTGCACACAGTTCACAAAACTTTAAAATTCTCACCACATTCGTTTGGATGTTACTTAAAATGGCGGGCTGATCCATCGACAAATCGGCCGCACTACGCTGCTAGGAAAATAAAATACGGTCCAATAAAATGTGGCGCACAGTGAGTGATCTGTACGCCACGAACATCAAACATTGGTAGGTGCTTTCATCGGAGGAAGAAGCCACGCGTTATGGGACTGTGGCCTATGCGAAAACCACAAAGGGGGACCTCGTCCCGTCGACTTGGCTGGAAGGAAGTACGCCAGGGCCATGTTGTGATCTTTACGACACGGAGGTTATTGCGTGTCAATTCCGGCCACTCATCCTTCCACAGACGCAACGCTCTGGAGCTCAACAGCGACGCCACAACGTGCAGGGAAATGGCACACTGAAACAGCCGAGGATCACGACACGTCTCACTGGCTGCTAGATCTGCCCATCTGCTCCAGTGCCTGCATATAATTCTGTGTCGAAGACGGTCAAGTCTTAAGGCAGTCGGACCTTGAGCACACGATCTGGGAGAACAACAGACGAATCAACAGTGGCCCCCAGTTTAGACCCATTTGAAAAGACAACTACAAAGTTGTGGTACTCACATAAAATTGCAGAGGATATCGCATTAGATGCAGACAGGAGTGCAATCTCTCCTGTAGTTCACCAAATATGATATTCCTTTGAGCCTCTGCAGTAACCAGGGTGGCAAACGGTTAAAATCCCCTATTTGGGATTGAACTTGCTCCACACCGAGTGACTCCAACACATGCTGCTCGCAGTACATTGACGGAGATGTCATTTGTATTCAGCTGATTCATTATGGCCGCATGAGATGGACGTTGAACGCCGAATGGTAGTTGGCTCTAGACGCTTGGGAATCCCATTTGCCCGCATCTCGTGGTCGTGCGGTAGCGTTCTCGCTTCCCACGCCCGGGTTCCCGGGTTCGATTCCCGGCGGGGTCAGGGATTTTCTCTGCCTCGTGATGGCTGGGTGTTGTGTGCTGTCCTTAGGTTAGTTAGGTTTAAGTAGTTCTAAGTTCTAGGGGACTTATGACCACAGCAGTTGAGTCCCATAGTGCTCAGAGCCATTTGAACCATTTTTGAATCCCATTTCGGTAGTCGTTTTGAGAAGTCAATATTCCGAGATCCCCAGTGTCAAGACTGTGCTGTGTACCTAACGGCCGAGAGCAGCGGCGTTGGCGTAGAGCTGTCATGCTAACAGACAAGTAACAATGCTTGAAGTAACCAATGTCGAACGTACGACGAACATATCCGTGCGGACAGTGCATGTTTTGTTTTAGGGCGCTAACACAACTAGGGTCATAGGCAGCGACATTTGGCGTTAGTGGGCTATGGCTGCAGGTACCTCTGCTGACAGCACGACGTCGTCTGAAGTGCTTTGCCTGGGCTCGTCACCATATCGGTTGGATTTTAGACGACTGGAAAACCGTGGCCTGGTCAGACAAGTCCCGATTTCAGTTGATGGTGGCGTTTGAGTATGGCGCAGACCTCAGGAAGCCATGGACCCAAGTTGTAAACAAGGCACTGCGCAAGCTTGTGGAGATGCCATAATGGTGTGGGCTGTGTTTACACAGAACTGACTGGGTCCTCTGCTCCAACTGAACCGGTCATTGGCTGGAAATGGTTATGTTCTGCTACTTGGAGACCATTTGCAGCCACTCATGGACTTCATGTTCCCAAACAACGACATAAATTTCTACGGATGACAATGCGGCATTTCAACGGGCCACAATTGTTCGCGACTGATTTGAAGAACAATCTGGACAACTCGAGCGAATGATTTGGCCATCCAGATCGCCCGCCATCGGACGTAATCGAGATATCATTTCGTGCACAAAATCCAGCACCGACAATATTTTCGCATTTGTGGACGGCTATAAAGGCGCCATGGCCTAGGATTTCTGTTGCTGCACTACGCCGGGTAAAAGGCGGTCTGACACGTTGTTAGGAGGTTTCCCATGACTTTTGTCATCATAAAAGGGGAGACAACTACGTTTGGAACGCGGATTTACTGCAAACTTCTTACACTCGTAGTACTCCATGAGGACAACAAAATGTGTAAGCAGTAGCGCGTACTTCTCAAGCGTTATTGAGAAAATCGCAAGATAGTTTCGGTCGTCAAATATATACCTGTGCGTGGCCGTTTTTACCATGAAGCGGCAGCAGCCGAGTGGTTAGCGTTCAAGCCCCGTAATCGCTGGATCGATTCCCGTTCGTCTGTATTTTTTTATTTTCAACACAGTCATTTTCTTTACTATTTATATTACAGTTGATATAATGGGAAAAATACGTGTGATCGGATGAACGTTTATTAAATATACAATGTTATTTGGCAGTCTGCTAATTTTTATTATCACAAATAATATAATATTCATAACTATCGACTAGTAAACGACCAAACGCATAAATTAATACTCGAAATGTATGCTTGTCGGTGATTTGAGAAATCCCTTATACTTGGAAGGAGCCCGAAACTACTTGTTACCTGCAAATTTTGACCGGCACAGACGGCTTTCGAAAGATGTACAATTAATCGTCGCTTTCGACATTACAAGTTGCGGGATGGTATTTTTCGTAAAAACATGGAAAATATAAAAGTTAAACGGCACCAGCTACACTGAATAAATGCTATGTTTCCGCATACGCAAGGTCTTTTGAGGTTTTCCGTGGAAAAACAAACCTTTCAAAAACCTCTCTTTCAGACGATAATTTGGAAGCAAACCATGCATAACGCAGCATTTCCTTAAAAATCGGCGCTCATAATTGGTTATGCAGTATCGAATGTTTTTTAATAGCGTCTTCCGAGAAGCAATTTCTCGTTCTCTTTCGATTAAATACGAACAATTTTGAAGACACGGACAAACATACATTTTCAGTATCACTTCATGCGTTTGGTCGTTTACTAGTCGATAGTTATGAATATTATATTATTTGTGATAATAAAAATTTGTAGACTGCCAAATAACATTGTAAATATAATAAAAGTTCATCCGATTACACGTTATTTTCCCATTATATCAATTGTAACATAAATAGTAAAGAAAATGACTGTGTTGAAAAAAAACTGACAATCGGAATTCGATCCAGCGATTACGGGGCTTGAACACCAACCACTTTTTTTGAAACTTCATTTTGTTCTATATTATTCGTTGAATTTGTTCAGGGCGGACATGCGATGACACCCTTTCAGTTTGTTCGTTGATCCGTTCGCTCAGTTTTTTTTTTTTTTTTTTATTACAAAGGGTAGCTAACGCTCTGATCGAACACGCTGAGCTACCCTGCCGGCACTACTGAGCTGCCGCCGCTTCATGGTAAAAATGGCCACGCACAGATACATATTTGACGGCCGAAACTATCTTGCGATTTTCTTAGTAACGCTTGAGAAGTACGAGCTACTGCTTACACATTTTGTTGTCCTCATGGAGTACTACGAGTGTACGAAGTTTACAGTAAATCCGCGTTCCAAACGTTGTGGCCTCCCCTTGTTAGTGTATGTCTGTCGCATGTGCAATGGTCGCACCGGATTAGAGAAGAAATTAAGCACATTTATGAATCTAATTCATAGAACAATACGCAATGGCAACTCGAGATTCTACCGACCGTACGACGACATGGTTCAAGTTTCATTATTTCCTTTGTAAGATATCAGGCAAATCCAACACCTTCCATGAAAACCCTGACATGATAAGCAAATCCAGTAGTATGTGACATAGCTCCGAATAAATCGTGACATTACATTAACCAAAGTAATACGAGTAACGAGTGAGCAAATGGAATACCACAGACTAACACAAGAATGCCTAAATGCATGTCATACCTTCCCACTGTGAGACAGACGCAGTTCCGAGGGGAGAAACGAGAACAGAAGCCGAGAGCAGAACCGTGTTAAGCGAGAAGGCCCTACGATAAGGGACGGACACACACGTCGCCAGCTAACCGCTACGACCACACCACCCGCAAGTTCTTAGCGTGAGACTTTTTCGCGTCTCTGTTACGTTAGGACCACCTCCCAGCCCATGTTAAAAGCTAGAGCCCTCCAGAAGAACAGTATAGATCTTACGATAACACAAAAAGGGCCGCACCAGCCGCAAGTTTTAGCGTGAGACTTTTTCGCGTCTCTGTTACGCTGCAAACTTTAAAAACATTGCCCCACCACGAAAAGTATATCGTTTCTCATTGGATAGACAGAACTTTTGTAGGCGGAGCTTAAGGTTAACATTGAGACCCTGATTGGTCAGATGAAAACACAGCCAGATAGTTTTTTTTAAACCAACTTCGGTAAGTTGTAGTAATGAGAAGTTAGGAGAGAGTTGCTTCAGAGTTGCTTCCGAGAGGGCGAGCTGGACGGAGCTGTGCCGGCCACCGCCCCCTGACGAACACCGACAAGATAATGAACGCACGCGATGCCGCATTTTTGAGCGCATAAGGCTTCACTCAGAACTGCAGAAGTCTCATCTGTTACATCCCCTTTTTGCGTAATACTGGTGTCGATCGTCAATTAAAGTTCATGGTATTCACATTTGCCACTTGAAGTAAAAATCTGAAGCGTGATGATTTTTCTGTTATATAGTTATTGAGAAGTCACATCAGCCACTGTAATTTACGACAAGTTAGATAAGTAATTAAAGATAATTGAGGGTCACCGTAGATCATTTTGATAGTTTTCTCTTTTGTGAAACTTAATTTAAACCTAGATTATAGATGTGATATGGTATAGGTCATCCTTCGATCCACTGTAGAACTTGGAAACCCATTCAGGGAATATTCGTTCACACTTTTGTTGAACGCAGTTGGTTTTTATCATCCTGTATTAAAACATTTCCTTTTATCAATAGTGCAATTTATAAACAAGGTTTTGTGAGTGGAATAAAATTTCCAATGGTAAAATTAACTGCTTTTTCGACGTTATTTTACCAGCTAACTAAAAATAGGAAAGCCGTGAACCCCTTCCACTAAATTTAGTTAGTATTAAGATTCTTTTACAGGGAGTGCAGTGGAGCTGACGCTGAAATCATTAAGTATTTGGTTATATCATCGCTAGTCTCACTGAACTCTTCTGAATTCTACATGTCATGGGTGGTCTGGCGTCTCCTTACCAGCAACAGGTCCCAGGTTCAAACTAGTCAATTCCCTAAAAAACACGCTCAGAGCGTCGTTGCGGAAAGTGGTAGGGAGACACGATATAGAACAAACAGACACCATGCAGAATGTTTAGACCTTATAAGTATTATGAAATTCGTAACACGTGCTTTGCAGATCCTCATAGCTGTGTCGTCTAGGGTAGAGGGGGGGGGGGGGGGGGAGCGCATGATCATTATAAAGGTGATTTGATGGGCATACATCAAATTTATTTATTACGCAGATTATCTTACTTTTGAATACAATTGACAGAAATAACCAGTTGTTGGAATTCGCTCTATCCGTTCAGAATTTAATCTGATGTAATATCTCGGTGGTGGGATGTCTCTCGATGAGGACTAATGTAAAATGATTAGACGGGAGAAGGATAGTGTATGAGGGAGCTTGATAAATGTGGGACAAATATTATAACAGTGATTTCAAAGAACTTGGAATAATAAAAATGCAAACTACATAGATACGAGAACTCGCTGCAGGACGGCGAACAAGAACAAAGTGGCCCCCTATCCGCATTTTTACTTAGCTTTAGAGAAATTTCTTCTCGAATCATCGGAGAGCAACACTATTACTACTGTCATGAACACAGATATTGTCTGTGAACACCACTACAGGAAAGAATTAGCCCCTCGCTACGTAGTCTCAACATCACGCATAAAGCAACAAGGTTCTGTTTCCGGAAAAATTACTCACTAGGAAATATTAATTTAGCATCCGAATTAAGGAACGGAGGTGGCGGGGACATCACTACAGAAAAAAACTGGTCAGAATAAGCGTGAAAGCTATTACTTGGTTCGGGTACGTAGTGGGTTCACGTGTACGAAAACTGAATAACGCATAAGCGCGAAGATCAAATTGTGTCAAAGCTACGTGAATTTTACGTGTAATAAGAAGGAAATATACGCAAATAATTTAGAGGGGAACAGAAAAGTGCTGATGTTATCAGCTTTACTCATTTTCCAAATGAAACGCATCGCGACTTAATCTAATCTCGTGTTTGCCGACCAAGGGCTGAAACACGACTCCACGCCACGAAGTCAACCTCAGACCCTTGTTCAGAGCGGATGCCGAAATTTTTAGCAGAGGAAGATGGCGCCCGTTCCACTGGCCAATGAGGATAGCCAGAAAAGCCGCTAGACTACTTGCTGTTTATCAGACGATCCGAACGTGGCGGGAAGGTCTGTAATTTGCTGAAGTTGGTTGAGTGAGACCTATTCACGACACCGAAAATAGTTAAAAGCGAAGTTCTAAAGGTTGACACTGCGACTGGGGGTAAAAAGTAAAGGGACTTCTTTGGTTCCCACCAAGCATTCTTAACAGCCACCCATTCTATCAAACTAAACGGTCCAGGCGGGAAAGGAAACCATTATGGCTACATGGAGAGACTTTGAATTTAAGGAGCGATACGATTGGCTTTCAATAAGCAATGCAACACATTGTTTTGTCGGCCAATTTCAGTTGAAAAATGAGGAATTTGTTGTGGGACAACTTGGAATATTCCCGGTTCAGCCCGTACAGTTTCATGAAGTTCCTATAGGTGATTACGCTGTATGCGTCTGCAACGGAGGTGCGTTCCAAGCAGAGAACTGTCTTTTAGGTCCTTTTGGCGGAAAAACAAAGCATCACAGATACTCGTAGGTGCTTGCAGAATGTCAAAGGAGATCTGGCAGTCAACAAAAGCACGGTGAGTCGTTGGGCGAGGCGTCTGTCATCACCGCAGCAAGGTCGCGCAAACCTGTCCGAGCTCCCGTGTGCTGGCCGGCAACACAAGCTGTGACTCTTGCAGTAAGCGGACGTTCTCATTCGAGATGATCGACAGATCACAATCAGACACCTCGCTGCAATACTGGACGTCTGTGTTGATAGTACTGACACAATCGTCCAGCAGTTGAGGTGCTCAAATGTCTGTACCCGTTGGGTTCCTCGTCGCCTAACGCAAGAACATGAAGAGCAACGAATGGCCATCTGTGCAGAACTGCTTGCACGTTACGAGGGTGATGGTGACAACGTTTTGAAGAACATCGTAACAGGCAAGACGTTGGGTCCAACGTCGACCAGTAGAGTCGCTGGCATATAGGCCCTCCCAGTAAGGTGGTGTAAGGCGGTCACATTGAACGGAGATTATATTGAAAAAGGTTTCTAGCCAGAAGTGGAGCACATAATACGGTGCACTGAATCCTGAATAAAAGCAACCCGCTTTCGGAAAAAAAAGTGTAGCGATAATTATGGAACGCCCCTCGCAATACAAAATACCTTGCTCTCATCCTCCCTCAAGCATGAGTATGATTTTGACGCAGCAAATTGAGAGCAACAAGAGCATACCATCCTAGTATTGTTTCAAATGATTTATTCGTTTCCACTACAGTGCTTCGTCGACCTCGGTCCACGTCACAGGCCCCGCAATGCTCAGACCACTGCCCCAGCGACCTGCGCAACGCAACGCTGTGTCATGCCGGCCTTGTTCGCCAGCTGTAGAGTTCCGATTACGTCAGGATGGCTGCGCAAGCAGCCGACTCAGCGGCCACCGTCCCCGTTGACTCCGCGCTGCTGTGCTAGGAGTCGTAGGCGGGCCCTGCTGCTGCTTCTTCCTTGGCTGGCGTAGCTGGGAACGCGGCGGCAGCGACTGCCCACGATCGAGCATCGGAATCTGCGACCCCTCGCCACGAAAATCTCCGGCGTGTGTCGGAAGCCGAGACAACTGTCCGCGGTAGCGAGCCGCAGATAGGCCCGCCCTGGCTGGCTGCGGACCCCGCGTCGGCCTCAGAGGGTGGAACCAATGACCCGCCGTGGACTGGGATGCTGTCGCCCCATCTGTTGCTGCATGTAGCCCGGCAGTGTGACACGCGCCACCGTCCAGGAGAGCTCCTACACTTCAATGAATCTCGTTAGAAAACAACACCTATTTATACTCGGCTGCGCGCTTCTGTTTCGCTAACGCATCGCTGCGAGTCACGTACACTCCACACACCGGCTGCGTCAGCGGGCCTCTTCTTCCTGTAACTTGAGACATGCAAACTGCTGCGTTTATGCTTTTTAGCAGTTCGATGGCCCCTGTGGCCTCCATTCCATTTTGCAACCGCTGGTCAGCGTTACTTACTACAATCCGGCCCGCACCTGGCTGTAAATTGTGCGCTCCGAAATGTTGCACCAAATCTAACTTCCCTATCTTAATCTGTGGTGCCGCTACAGTATTAGAGATGGTATAAATTATAAAAGGACTGCGAAACAAGGGCACATCTTTGAAGGGTTGCTGTTTATATTACTATCAGCAGTCATGTTTTGCTGACAAAATAAGAGGCTAGTAATTCATTTTTGAACATTTGCACATCACACTCCCATTTGCGCATGATGAAAGTCATGAAGATTTCCAGAACATCGCTTGTTCTCCGAGTTCGCATTGCTCCATAAGTGCAGCCACGCGTCATCATAAAGAAAGACCATTTCAAGATGAACCTCTCCATCATACACGGACTGAAATAGCCAGCTGCAGCGCTGACGTCGAGGCAGTGTATTGGAACTGGAAAATTGATGCACTTTGTTAGATTTGAGTTTGTGTTTGTGCACATCTCTATGAGCATATGCTGCTGACTACCCAATACTAAGTTCTGAATGGTGGACCGACTCGTTCCCAAGGCCGCTCATAATTTGTATAGCATACGTACACGTTGAAATCAATACACTATCTGCCACTCCGGGGATCAGGCTGCGGTGTCTTGCGGTGATTAGAGCCTACCTTCGAGGATACTGGCCCTCACGTAACAGCGCTTATATCGTACGTGACCAACAACCAAACAACATCACACCTTAATGAAGAAGCTGAAGAACGTTTTTAGGAATGACAGGAACTGTTAAACGAAATGAATTCAGGTTGTGGGATAGCAAATGGCGATTTTAATCCAAAAGTTGGGACAGAGTTGCTAAATTATTTTTCGATAGGAACTTCAAATTTAATGCGTCAATCGGCGGTGCATGTCATCGCCGTCACACAGCGAAACAACTTGACCCGAGGCCGCTATATTATGTCCTGTCAAGAGCGAAGAGTGTCGACATTAAATGATGAGTTGGTGAAGTGGTCTGTGACAAACAGCAGCAATCTCATGTGCTGGCTCCGACAGCCAAGTACGACCAGTTAGTTAGTTAGTTAGTTAATTAGATACATGTACAGTGTAAAATTTGAACGATTCTTTTATCGAAATGATTAGGAACGACTCAGTTCACAGGATATGTATACATGATTAGTGTTAGCATTAATGAACACATTGTGTTTAGTGCTACTCATGCAACTTAAATTCGTCAATAAAATAGAAGGAGTTGTCGAGGAGAAATGATTTTAAGTTAGATTTAAAACTGTCTTCGCTCCCTGTCAAACATTTTATGTTGACGGGCAAATGATCAAAACTTTTTGTTGCTACTTGTTAAATTCCTTTCTGATCTACTGACAGCTTTAACGATGGCTAATGAAAATCATTTTTCCCTCTAGTGTTGTAGGTATGGGTATCACTGTTGTTCTCAAATTGTGGTGGATTATTTATGACAAATTTTATTTGCGAATAAATGTACTGTGAGGGTGTAGTTGCAATTCCTGGCTCCTTGAAGAAGTACCTGCATGACGTCCTTGGGTGAAAACTATAGATTATTCTTACGGCTGGTTTTTGTGCAATCAATATTTTCTTCCTAAATAATGAGTTTGCCCAGAAAATTGTTCCGTAGACATTACGAAGAAGAAAAGTAGCAGTGACATGCTTCTTTCAATTCAAGTTTTCAGCAATATGTACACTCAAAAATTTGGAGCAGTCTACCATATTTACCGCCTCTTTTCCATTTGCTACATCAGTTGTTGGTGTCACTTGTACATAACTGAATGTAGCGTGTCTTTTTTGTTTTGGAAAATATTATTTGCCAAGTCTTCCGTTGCTTTCTCTCTAATGGGATTTATTATAACACTAGAATCGTCTGCAACAAGTACCAATTTTGCTTGTTAATGTTTAGTGGAAGGTCATTCGCATATAAAAGGAATAGAAGTAAACCCAAATGTGAACCATGCGGGACTCCCTTTGTGACTTTTCCCCCTTCACTAATATTTTATAGCTTTCTGAAACTGTCTGAATTACTCAGCACAAATTTTTGCATTCTGTTTGTTAGGTGTGATTCAAAACCAGCCGTGCATAAAGCCATCAATTCGATAAAACTTGAGTTTTTCCAAGAGATAAACATGATCTATACAATCAAACACCGGTCGGGGTGGCCGAGCGGTTCTAGGCGCTACAGTCTGCAGCCGCACGACCGCTACGGTCACAGGTTCGAATCCTGCCTCAGGCATGGATGTGTGTGATGTCCTTAGGTTAGTTAGGTTTAAGTAGTTCTAAGGTCTAGGGGACTGATGACCGCAGCAGTTAAGTCCCATAGTGCTCAGAGCCATTTTGAACACAATCAAAAGCCTTGGAAAGATCACGAAAAAAATACCACCTGCCCATTTATTGATATTTAAGGTTAATAGTATTTGATGAATGAATGTGTAAATGGCATTCTCAGGCTAGCAGCCCTCATAGAAACCAAACTGTAATATGCTGAGTAAATTGTTTCCACTTATGTGTGTGACTGCTCTTGAGTGCATTACTTTTTCTAATATGTTGGAAAATGTTGTCAGTAAGAAAACTGGTCGAATGCTGTTTAGGTTTGTCTTCTTACCTTTCTTTCGAAGTGGTTTAACAAATACATATTTTAAATTGTCTGAATAAATTCCCTATGCCATTGATGCATTGCATATGTCGCTAAGGAAATTACTTATACAGTTGGAACAACTTTATAGAATTCTATTTGAGAGTACATCAACCTCACATGAGCTTTTATATTTTTTTTTAAGAATTTTGTGTAATTGTTTTAATTTCAGTGAAGGACGCTAGTTCTGCTTCGGGTTGCTTAAAGTTTAATGGAATGACACTTTTAGTATATTCTGATGTTTGTTCAACTGAACAATTTAATTCTGTATTTGCTGCTGCATTTAGAACGTTATTGCTAAAAGTACGTGCAGCTTGTGAATTATCACTCACAGCATTGCCATTTACTTTAACTGTCATGGTATCTGGTACACTGACTGGTTGCCCTGTCTACAATTTGACAGTGTTCCATATACATTAAAACTGTGTGCCGGACCGAGACTTGAACTCGGAACCTTTGCCTTTCTCGGAGAAGTGCTCTACCATCTGAGCTACCCAAGCACGGCTAACGACCGTCCTCGCAGCTTTACTTCCGCCAGTACTTCGTCTCCTACCGTCCAAATTTCACAGAAGCTCTCCTGCGAAACTTGCAGAACTAGCACTCCTGGAAGAAAGGATACTGCGGAGACATCGTTTTGCCACAGCCTGGAGGATGTTTCCAATATGTGAAGTTCGGAAGGTAGCAGATGAGGTACTGCCGGAAGTGAAGCTGTGAGGACCGGTCGTGAGTCGTGCGTGGGTATCTCTTTCTTTTTTTTTTTTATCGTTGTGTTTAGTCGTTGCTCACGTCACATGACATCCGTAAAGTTTGTTTGTTGATCGTTCCACTTAGTTTTTTATTACAGAGGCTGACCTGCTCTCTGACCGAACACGCTGATCTACCGTGCCGGCGCTCAAATGGTAGAGCACTTGCCCGCGAAAGGCAAAGGTCCCGAGTTCGAATCTCGGTCCGGCACACAGTTTTAGTCTGCCAGGAAGTTTCATACCAGCGCACACTCCACTGCAGAGTGAAAATTTCATTCCAGTGTTCCATATAGTTTTAATCTTATCATCTGATTTATTTATTTTTGTCAGGACATGTTTATTTCTGGACATTTTAATGACGTTCTTTATTATTTTTTTGTAGCATGCGGGTAATGTCCGATCTAGATTTACTCTGACCTTTGCATAAATTTCCCTCTTCCTCTTACAAGAGATTTTATTTGCCTTGGCTATCCACGGTATATTTATTTTTAATGGATCTTCTGAATAATTCGTTAGGAAAGAACTTTAAAATATTTTTACAAATATACTATGGAATAAATTGTATTTCACATTAGCATATCTTTCTACATACAGTTCATCCCATACCACTCTCTTAGCTTACTCGTGGAACATTGTAGCCTGTTCTAGATAATATGCTCCCTGCCTTGTATAAACCTGTCTCAGGGTTATGAGGTGCCATACTCTTCATTTCCGTTAACTGTACTTCATGATCGGAAAGTCCATTAGCGGTTGGGTACACATTAATTGTTTCAGCCTGCTAACTGTCTATAAAAATGTTACCGGTTTCCTATTACACTCCTGGAAATTGAAATAAGAACACCGTGAATTCATTGTCCCAGGAAGGGGAAACTTTATTGACACATTCCTGGGGTCAGATACATCACATGATCACACTGACAGAACCACAGGCACATAGACACAGGCAACAGAGCATGCACAATGTCGGCACTAGTACAGTGTATATCCACCTTTCGCAGCAATGCAGGCTGCTATTCTCCCATGGAGACGATCGTAGAGATGCTGGATGTAGTCCTGTGGAACGGCTTGCCATGCCATTTCCACCTGGCGCCTCAGTTGGACCAACGTTCGTGCTGGACGTGCAGACCGCGTGAGACGACGCTTCATCCAGTCCCAAACATGCTCAATGGGGGACAGATCCGGAGATCTTGCTGGCCAGGGTAGTTGACTTACACCTTCTAGAGCACGTTGGGTGGCACGGGATACATGCGGACGTGCATTGTCCTGTTGGAACAGCAAGTTCCCTTGCCGGTCTAGGAATGGTAGAACGATGGGTTCGATGACGGTTTGGATGTACCGTGCACTATTCAGTGTCCCCTCGACGATCACCAGTGGTGTACGGCCAGTGTAGGAGATCGCTCCCCACACCATGATGCCGGGTGTTGGCCCTGTGTGCCTCGGTTGTATGCAGTCCTGATTGTGGCGCTCACCTGCACGGCGCCAAACACGCATACGACCATCATTGGCACCAAGGCAGAAGCGACTCTCATCGCTGAAGACGACACGTCTCCATTCGTCCCTCCATTCACGCCTGTCGCGACACCACTGGAGGCGGGCTGCACGATGTTGGGGCGTGAGCGGAAGACGGCCTAACGGTGTGCGGGACAGTAGCCCAGCTTCATGGAGACGGTTGCGAATGGTCCTCGCCGATACCCCAGGAGCAACAGTGTCCCTAATTTGCTGGGAAGTGGCGGTGCGGTCCCCTACGGCACTGCGTAGGATCCTACGGTCTTGGCGTGCATCCGTGCGTCGCTGCGGTCCGGTCCCAGGTCGACGGGCACGTGCACCTTCTGCCGACCACTGGCGACCACATCGATGTGCTGTGGAGACCTCACGCCCCACGTGTTGAGCAATTCGGTGGTACGTCCACCCGGCCTCCCGCATGCCCACTATACGCCCTCGCTCAAAGTCCGTCAACTGCACATACGGTTCACGTCCACGCTGTCACGGCATGCTACCAGTGTTAAAGACTGCGATGGAGCTCCGTATGCCACGGCAAACTGGCTGACACTGACGGCGGCGGTGCACAAATGCTGCGCAGCTAGCGCCATTCGACGGCCAACACCGCGGTTCCTGGTGTGTCCGCTGTGCCGTGCGTGTGATCATTGCTTGAACAGCCCTCTCGCAGTGTCCGGAGCAAGTATGGTGGTTCTGACACACCGGTGTCAATGTGTTCTTTTTTCCATTTCCAGGAGTGTATTTTGCTGCACACGAGTTGGAAAATTGACAACTCAAATTCGAGTGAAATAATTCTAGTTGCTGGTCACGCTCCTCAGCGTCCAGTATTCGACGCCGTCTGGCTGACCCTGGAATCCAGAGAAGCCTTCGCCTACACACCGCCGCATGTGCTGAGCGCGGTCGCTCCGGCCTGCTGGAAGGCTGCAGCCGTCAGCGCAGCCCGCACCACTCAACACCTTCGCAGTGCTCTGCCTCTCAGTAATCTGCGTGGTATTTAAGGGCGACCACTTCTGCAGTGGAACGAAAACACGCTGGATAAATGACAGGCTGCTCCACCTTCACCTGATGGATAACGAAAGACTTTTCCTGAAGTCCGACTACATTGTCACAGCCATCCTCACCTCCGACAAACTCCTCTGTCCCTCCCCAACACTTCGGATAGCCCAAGTGGTTAAGGCGACTGCTCGCGATAAACGGGAGACATTTCGTCTCAAATTTTCGTATGTCACTATTGGGTAATACATCTACGCTTAATACAACTGGTATCAAGGAATTCGCCGTCAGTGAATGAATTTGGAGGTATTAAAGACTACAATCGAACAAACCCGAGGATCAGAGATTCTGTTTATTACGTGTTGACCATAGACTAGAAGTTTTATGTCTTACTTGATAATGTCACCTATTAATATAATTGACTGCAGTTTTGGAAAGTTGAGATTCTGAGGCTATGTTTACCACGTGTTGACCATAAAAGTTTTACGTTTTACTTGATAATGCTATTTATTAGTGTAATCGACTGGATTTTAGAAAAAAATAAATAAATGTAGTATAGTGAGCATACGTAGGAATAAAATACATTACTTCACAACTACATTATTGATGGGAACGGTATCTGCCGTACAAATCTAGAAATCCAGAGCGACATTAAATAGAGTGACGAACTAAAACAAATAGGAAAAGAATATGGCAGACTGAGATTCGTTGGAACAATCTTAAGGAAATATAAGTCATCCACGAAGACCTATTCTTGAGTTTTGTTCGTCAGTCTGAGATCGTTAGCAGGTAAGAATGGTAGAGGAGATAGAGAAAATTCAACGAAGAGCCATGTGTTGTGTTAAGGATCTTTCAATCGACGTGAGAGCGTTACACAGATGCTCAAAGAACTCCAGTGGCAGACATTGCAAGAGAGGTGTTTTTAAATGGTGCAAATGGCTCTGAGCGCTATGGGATTTAACATCTTAGGTCATCAGTCCCCTAGAACGTAGAACTACTTAAACCTAACTAACCTAAGGACAGCACACATCCATGCCCGAGGCAGGATTCGAACCTGCGACCGTAGCGGTCGCGCGGTTCCAGACTGTAGCGCCTAGAACCGCTTAGCCACTCCGGCCGGCAGGTGTTGTGCATCACGAAGAAGTTTACTATTGAAATTTCGAGAGAGTAGTTTCCGGGAAGAGTTGGACAACACAATTCTTTGTTCCACAGACGTCTCGCCTAATAACCACGAAGAGGAAATTCGAGAAGTTAGAGCCAGAACAGAGACATACCGACAATTATTCTTCCCACGTGCCATTCGCGAATGGAACAGGTAAGAGGGGCTCAATTAGTGATACCAAAAGTACGCTCCACCATGTAGATATTGCAGTAAGCATTCCCTATTATATGTACTGACTAGTTCCATGAATAAGTAGCTCGGACTCGCTTGGTCCCAAGAAACCTGATGAATAAGTTAGGTAAAAAAAAAACTTCGCGTTTTTGGTGCTTGTCTCACAGGGTTGATGTTACGTAAGCACGAATTGTTAATGAGGAATTTCGGTCGATTATAGATGGCTGCCTATGATCACCTTTGCTGTTCTGTCCTCAAGCGATTCCTTAATTTTCTTTGCGCTGTAGTCGTCGAGATGAATATCAAATGTGTTGTGTGTCCTAGGAAACACCTCTAAACAATCGTATTTGATGTAGTGAGTTGTCGACGTTTGTTTCGTATACAGAAGATTACTGATTTAAAGCACCATTTTCCACTACAAATACGAGTACGTGGGCCGCTTAGTTCCGGGATAAGCTTTGTTAATCGTTACGCATATTTACCTAGTTGAATGAGAGTACCGTATTTGACACATTAAAACCGCTAGTTGATTGATAACCGGAGGAATTTACAACGATGTTATTAACAGGTGGCTTATGTAGCACAATAAACGACAGAAGCGAGTCAGTTGACATGTAGGTCGCAGCTCGTGGGAAAGCATGTTGCTCTGGCTACGTTCACTAAGGCTGGTGTTGTTCGATTCATCTGGCATACAGAACAGCAGAGCGCAGACACCTAACTGACTTCCTTCATTTTGTTGTTTCCAGTTGGTCTTATGGTTAACTAATATTTATTCGGTCGCAGTTTCTTCCAAAAATTAGTTAAGGAAGAGATACAGACACAGTATATGACAGAAAATATCCATACATCTCCATGTAACGCGGAAATGACCACTAGATGTCAAGAAATGCGGACCTACCAGTATAGAAGTAAGTGGGCAGTCTTCAGTCAGTAGAGAAGCAGTAACATTGGAATGGGTCGGCCAGTAGAGATCAGTAACTTAATAAAAAAAATCATTAGGGACATTTCTGGTCTTTCTAAGCTATTCAAGTCGGCTGTTGCGTGATCGAGAAGTGGAAACGAGAAGCAAAAGCTGCAGGTAAACTGAGATCAGACAGGACATTATGTACTGACGGACAGGGACCGCCGACCACTGTGGAGGATCGAAAAAATCACATGAAATCAGTGAAAACAATCACTCGTGATTTCCAAAGTCTTACAAGCAGCGCAGTTAGTAAATTGATTGCGCGTAGGGAGTTATTGGGGTGCAATAGTGGAGTAGCTCCTCATAAGTCACGTACTTCTGTCATCTTTGCCAAGCGACGCTTAAAGTAGTGCAAAGACCGACGTCACTGGAAGTGGATGACTGGAAACGAGGGGTATGGAGCAAAGAACTACGTTATATCCTCCTGCTACCCCACGGAAGAATTTGGGTTTGGATGGTGTCTGCAGAACGTTACCTACCACCACATGTAGTGCTAAAAGAGAAGCACGGAGGTGATGGTGTTGAGTATGGATGTGTTTTTCGTCGTTGGAGTGTTGTCCCCTACTACGCTCAAGAAAACGCTAATTGTGGAAGGATATGAACACATATTACACCATTGTGTACTGGGTACAGGAGTGGATCAATATGGAACTTATGGTCGGTTTTGTTAGCTTAACAGTGCACCTTCGTAGTAAAGCAGCAACTTTGAGGGAACATTACTATAATGGACTGATCTGCCCAGAGTCCTTACCTGAACAGAACTATTTAGGGATGAATTGGAACGTCGCCTTCGCTCAAGGTCACAGCGTCCAACCTTCTCTCGTTTCTGCACTTGAGGAGGAATGGGCTGACTTTGTTCCACAGACATTCAGACATCTCACTGAAAGTGTCCCCAGGACATTTCAAACCGTCATAAAGGTGAAGGGTGGACAAATCCCTCTACTAATGTCCACTAATAGACTTCAGGGTCCTTTTAGTCTGATAGTCAGTGTCATTTAGAGTGAGAAAGGGAAAAATCAAGAAGGAAAAAATCTGTGTACTTCGACGCTTCCAAGGCTTAAGGATTCTATTATTAATGTTGCATGATTCATATCGAAGCAGAAAAGCACTTCACGTCACTTTTGTGAAATTGTCTGTTATGATGTTAATTCAGCAGGTCGAAAGATCATTCATTCTAGATTCCAGGTTTCGAACCGAGCTTAGCCTACCTGCTGGTTTGTAACATATGAACTCATACACGCATTTTAAAATTACACCAACGAAGACTTGAGCTACATTCAATGTTTATGGTTGTCTTTATTATCACATATATCTCATGTTTAAATTTAGTAGAATAGATATGCTTCTAAAACATTTGATAGTGTAAGTTACTACCATTTAAGATGTTTCAGATAGTGTCAAACTCTGCATCGTCTATCAATTTGAGCCGTGGCGGCTGGCGCTAGGGTGTTCTACGTGCATCGCTGATATCGATATTCGGCTGTCTTGCTATCTTTGACTGCTCCCCCCGGCGGGTTTTCCGGGAGAACGTGTGAAGGTAGAGTCTCTGGTCGGCCTTCATCGAGCCAACTTGTGTTGAAATCAAGCCGGCGTCCGTAACTGTGGTCCATGGGCCTCGCCGTGCTCGCCGCCCTTGTCTTTTGTCGCGCCGGACGTACGGTGCTGATCATTGGGCGCTTTGACGTGCAAAATTGTGGTGGGTTCGTCGTCTCAAGCTGAACAGCTTCCCGGCTCGTAATTTGCAAGCTCCAAGTTATTCTGTGTTTAATTAAGAAGATTGTTGAAACTTATTGTGGCATGGGTAGCTGCCGGAGATGGTTCTGAACTTGGTTCCACAGTGGCTATTTTACAGAGGCTGATGTTCATTTCGTTTCTCATCATTTGTGGATTGTGTGTTTTAAGTGGTTTTCATGCAAGTTTTACCTTGTTTTAGTACGTATTGACCGCTTGGGCATTGGTTGCCGTTGTGTACGCGCCCGGCAGCCGTAGAGTTAATGATTTAATCATTTGTCACGCCAGGATTTGGTATGTTTATTTAATGGTGAAAGTGCTTTAACGCAACTGCAAGTGGTCTCTAAGCTTCCTGTTAATTTACTGGGAGACGGGTATTGTTAGAGTATTACTCCATAAGAATTTAGGGGCATGCTTATTGTATATTCCAGTGTGGCTGTGATTTGATCTTGTTTTCATTGCAATCTATTTGTGCTGCAGGCCATTTATTAAGTATGCTCGTTTCCTGGCATCGGTGCGGTTATGGATTCTTGGCAGTACCGCGCATTGAGGCCGATAGGACTAATATATATATTCCGCCTGCTTGTGAGCCTGTGCACAAGCCGTGGGGACTGAACGCTCGTTTTGCCAGCCGGCCGTAGCGTTATTGCTTCCAAATACTGCTGTGGGCCTTAACGCTGTTCTCTAAAGCTAAGTGAGGCCACTTTGTTAATATTAGCGTTTATGTAAATTATTTTAGTGGTTATTACCAGCCATTCTTATTCAACACTTATGTTAAACATTTGTGTATCTTTAATCAACGTGCAACTTGTTACTTTTCCTGTGTGCCAGTTTTGCGACCTTGGTTGGCCCACTTTGCATTTTTAGTATAAGCATGTTTCAGTGTGGACCTTTATGTGGGCAGTTCAGTTTTATTATCTTTGTTTTTTAATGAAGTTGTGGTATTATTGGGTTGGAAGTGTATAGCATTACTAGCCTTTTGAGATATTGTTAAACAAGAACGATTGTTTATGAGTGATTATTCACTGTGCCTACTATCTGTGTTTTTGGTTGAGGATGCAAAATATGATTCTTATTCGTGTTTATGTAATTCAATTAAAGTGAAAATTTGTATATTGCATCAGCAAGAGGGCATTTGTCCGCATTGAAGTTTATAATAAAGTCTGAGTCAAATTAAAATTGTAAAACAATCACAAGCTTGTCCCTCACCAGTGATCCAGTGCTTCCTATTTTCATTAAATAACTGTGGTGAGATTGTAATTCTGATTTTCTGAAGAATTGAGTAGTACCACGGTTCAGTATTCATGGAATATCCACCATCAGGCAAAGCTTTCAATACGCAGTTTAATTCCAGTACCGCAGTATTTTACTGTGTGTGTACGTATTGCAGGGTATTTTGAAATGAGTTATCCAACAGGGTTTTTGGTCATCAGTCTTCTGACTGGTTTTATGCAGCCCGCCACGAATTCCTCTTCCGTGCCAACCTCTTCACCTTAGAGTACCACTAGCACCCTATATTCTCAATTATTTGTTGCATTTATTTCCATATACGCATTTCCCTACAAGTTTTACTCTCTGTTGCCGCCTGAAGTACCATGGAAGTTATTCCTTAAGGTATTACCTCTTGTTTTATCATTCCGTCCCTTGATTTTATCCGTGTTTATCACATAGTCCTTCCCTTGCCGGTTTTGCGGAGAACGCATTGACGTCTTATCTTACCAGCCCACAGAATTTTCATCTTCCTCCCATCGCACCTCATCTCAATCACATCGATTCTTTTCCGGTTGCCCCACGGTCAATTATTCACTTCTATATAGTAGTGTAATACAAATGTACATTCCCAGAAATTAATTTTTCAAATTAAAGCCGATGTTTGTTACTAGTGAACATGTTTTGTGCTGGAAGGCCTTCTTATCCTGTACTAGTCCCATTTTATATCCTTCACGCTTCGTCCCCTCACGTGTGATTTTGCTTCCAAGGTAGCAGAATTGCATAACTTCATCTACTACGTGGTTATCAATTTTGATGTAAAGTTTATCGGTAGTCGCATTTCTGCCGCTTGAAATTTTTTTCGTTTTTCTTTGTTGTTCTCAATCAATAGTTTTAGGGAACCTACATTTTAACGGCTAGGCCGAGACAGGGCGGCACTTAAGCCTTCTCCACACGTACAAATCCTTCCGAGAAGTGAGATAATCGCCAAGAACAGAAAATATCATAGATGAGTGACTGACATGTGCCACACACAGATCTCCACGGATGTTGATTATTAATGCGTATTTTAATGCAATATAACATCGCAAATTTAAACATCAATCAGGGGTTTCGTTGAGAAACTGAATATCGTCAGATATATTACAAATAAATCAAAAACACGTTAAGTGCACATGCATCTAAATAATACGATATACTTAATACACCACACATGACAAAATATAAACATTATTGTCAGAGCAGCTAGTCATTTGTGTTTCTATGTCCTGTTTCCATGAGTCACTGAGGGAGATAGACTTTTTTTATTGATCATTTCATTCTCTCCGCATGGGGAAAGGGGAGGAGGGTGGAGGGAGTTGGCCTTGCAGCAGCCATATTCATGATCTTCAACGAAATGGTTAATGTATACATACAGGATGATCAGTTCTACAGTGATGGGTTCTATGCAATCATACGTAATCAAAACCCAGGTGCAAAATTTTCGTATTCCACACTCGCTATGCGCAAATTATTAGCCCTACTGAAGAAATGAAACCCTTTTTGTAGGGACTTACTGTAGTCAAGTTTTGTACAGGGATTCATTTTTGCTGGAGGCCACGGTTTCCGAGTTATTAGGAAAAAAAGAATTCATTTGAACGCTACTTTTGTACCTCTTCCTTGAATAATTCAGGAACTACTCCCTCTACCGAAAATGCACCCCAGTACAAAATTTAATTACGTTGAATTTACATGGCTCTTTGTAATGCGGGCAACCAAAGCTGTTAAACTACATGTAAATGTAAGTACATGTAAATGGAAGCAAAATGAACCACGAGACAACTATAATTGGTGATTTAGTTACTGTGAGAACAGGTTTCGCTGCATTAAACAGCATCCTTAGCTGAACTACGTAGGAAGCGAAGGATCCTATATTATACATATGATCAAAATGCTATAAGAATCTTTTAAAAAAACTTACAAATTTAAAATTTCCCTACAATTTTAAGAAAAAAATTTAATACTTTTAGATCCCATTTAAAGTATGTAAATATACAGAAAACTGGCAATTGACCCTGAATAAAGAGAAGTGTGAAGTTATTCACATGAGTACTAAAAGAAATCCACTAAATTTCTATTACGTGATAAGTCACACAAATCTGAAGGTTGTGAATTCAAATAAATACTTATGGATTACAATTGCAAATAACCTAAATTGGAACGTACACATAAATAATGTGGGTAGAGCAAAGCAAAGACTGTGATTCATTGGCAGAACACTTAAAAGGTGCAACAGGTCTACTAAAGAGACTGCTTACACCACGCTTGTCCGCTACATTCTGGAGTGTTGTTGTGCAGTGTGGGAGCCGCATCAGGTGGAACTGACGGATGACATCGAAAAAGTACAGAGAAGAGCGGCTGGTTTTGTATAATCGCGAAATAGGGGAGATAGTGCCATAGACATGATACGTTAATTGGGGTGGCAATCATTAAAACAAAGGCGTTTATCGCTGCGACGGGATCTTCTCATGAAATTTCAATCACCAGTTTTCTCCTCCGATTGCGAAAACATTCTGTTGGCACCCACCTAGATAGGGAGAAATGATCATCACGATAAAATAAGGGAAATCAGGGCTTGCACAGAAAAAATTAAGTGCTCGTTTTTCCCGCGTGCCGTTCGAGAGTTAAACGGTAGAGAGACAGCTTGAAGGTGGTTCATTGAACCCTCTGCCAGGCACTTTATTGTGAATAGCAGAGAAATTACGTAGATGCAGATGTATATGTGAAAAATCATAATTTACAACAGCGTCACATTAGTGCACCAAGACGCTCCCAACGTCCGTAGTCAAAAATCAAACCCTTGAAGAAGGAAAGGCGTCAAAAAATGAAACAGGATATTAGGGTGAATAGTGCAGTGCTGCACTTCGAGAAAAAGACCGTAATAAGTACAATGAGTAAATGGGAACTGGCAGTTGGCAAGACTGTAGTTAGGAAGAGGAGGTATTCAGAGCTATACTTTGGGTGTATGCAATAGATTTGACCAACTGTCAGAGATGAGTGGAGAGGAGCCTCTTGTAGCTGTAGATGTAGGGAACATGCGACAGTGATCAGCAGTTAGGAGGCTTAGGTCAGTTGCAAAGTCTAACAGAAAGAAGGTTCTCCTGTTAGGTAGTTCACATGGAAGAGGTGTGAGCCAGCAGTTGCAGCAAGTGTTGGGGAGTGAGTACCAGGTCACCAGCTTTGTGGAGCATAGCGCACGATTGGCTCAAGTGACTGACAACATAGGGGAGCTATGTAGGAATTTTGCGAAGGGCAGTCAGGTAGTGATAGTGGGTAGAGCAGGGAACAGTCTTGATAGGGGCGAGGAATATGATGTAGGTGGTGACCTGGTAAAGATAACTACTCAAACTGGTGGCAATAATGTGCATTTCGTCGAACTGTTTCAGCGTCATAATCGGCCTCGTCTTAATGCTGCTGTTATGCGCGTTAACATGAGGCTGCGGAGTGCGCTGATGGCAGAGGGCATGGGTCACATCTCAATGGAGCCAGTTGCCTCTATCAGTAGCTTGGGATTCACTAGGCATGGCCTGCAACTCAATAGTTATGGGAAGAGGATGATGGCAAAGCTTATAGGTGGCACGGTAGTGGGTGGTGGTGGTGGGATCACTCATGGAAAAATTCCTGTAGTAGTTGTTGTTAGAGCTGTACGTTTTTTAGATTGAAGTCAGCTGATAGGTATACCTGCTTAAAGGAAGTCCTCCTAACTAAGGGCTCATCTTCTGAGGATGTAATGTTTCCAAGTAGAGAAGAAATTAGCATATTTCATCAAAATATAAGAGGTATTAGAGATAAAGTTAGTGAACTGCTTATAGATGTTGACTCTGAAATTATTGGTATATCAGAGCACCAAGTAAATAAATTGACAATTCAGAGGCTTCCTTTACTGGGATACAGATTAGCTGGTTGTTTTTCAAGGAGTTCCTTGTGGGGTGGGGGAGTGGCTATGAACGTAAAAAAACAGTATTCCATTTGAGTCCATAGGCGTATCACAGCACTGCACTGAACAGATATTTGAATGATGTGAAGGGGCAGTTAAATTTAGTGGAACTAAACTTCTAATTGTTGTTGTTTATAGGTCCCGTAACTCTGACTTCATTTCTGCTGAAGCTAGAGCGTGTCCTTGATTCATTTTGCAGGAAGTGCCAGAAATTAGTTATATGTGGTGACTTCAATATAAACTTTGCATATCATGGTGCAAGAAAAAGAATGTTGGTAGATCTCATAAATTCATATGATGGTGATGCAGACTGTGTTTATTCCAACTAGGGTGCAGTGGAACAGTAGCATAGCCACAGACAGTATTTTTATTCATTCTTCATTACTAAATGGGCACTTTGTTAGTAAAAGGTTGAATGGCCTTACAGACCATGATACACAAATTTTAACACTAAAAGGCTTTAGTACTCAAGCAAATGTCACATTTAATTACAAAGTATGTAGGAAAGCTAATCCAACAGCAATAGAGAGTTTATTAAACCTTGAAAAGGACTTAATAGGCAGCCTGGGTGGCTCAATAGTGGGATAAGGATATCTTGTAGAACAAAGCGGGAGTTATATCAAGATGTTAGAAGTAGTCACAATCAAGCTACAGTAGCCCATTACAAACAGTATTGTAAGGTGCTTAAAAATGCTGTTAGGAAGGCAAATAGTATGTGGTATGCAAATAGAATAGCTAATTCACAGGATAAAATTCAAATCATATGGTCAATTGTGAAGTAAGTGTCTAGTCAGCAGCACAAGGTCGACGATATAAAATCAGTTCACAGTAAAAGTGTTTCTGTTATTGATAAATCAGATATATGTACAGTATGCAAAAATCACTTTCTGACCATTGCTGGTGAATTGAATAAAACTTTAGTTCTATAGTGAGTTACATAACTTTCTTGGCAAATACCTTTCCGAGACTGCTGTCTGACATACCCCTCTGTGATACAGAAAAGAGGGAGTGAAAATTAAATCGCTGAAGACAAAGGACTCTCATGGTTATGATGGAGTGCCTAGCATAATATTACAGTACTGTGCTGCACATTTTAGAGCTGTATTTAGCCATATTTGTAATTTTTCCTGTAGGAATGGTTAGTTTCCTGAACAATTAAAGTAGTCAGAAGTAAAGCTGCTTTATAAAAAAGAGAGAAAGGGATAATGCAGATAATTTTGGACCTATTTCTATGCCATCAATGTTTGCAAAAGTTATTGAAAAGGCTATGTGTGTAAGGATAATTGATCATTTTAAATCACACATTTGCTGTCAAATGTACAGTTCGGCTTTAGAAGTCGTTAACAACTGAAAATGCTATGCTCTCTTTTCTCTGTGAGGTACTCGATGGGTTAAACAAAAGGTTTCGAACGCTAGGCATATTTTTTGATTTAACTAAGGCATTTGTGTTGATCACAAAATATTGCTCCATAAGTTGGACCATTATGGAATATGGGGAGTAGCTCACAATTGATTCACTTCTTACTTTAGCAATAGACAGTAAAAGGTCACTATTCACAATGCTGAGAATGCCTTTGATGTGGGGTCTGAGTGGGGTACTGTCAAATGGGGGGTCGCCCAGGGATCAGTGTCCTGTTTCTTATTTATATAAATGACACGCCCTCTAGTATTACTGTTTGCTGATGAGACTAGCTTGGTAGTAAAGGATGTTGTGTGCAACATTGGTTCGGTTTCAAATAGTGCAGTTCATGACCGAAGTACATGGCTTGTAGGAAATCACAGTAAGACTCAGTTTTTACAGTTTCTAACACACAGTTCAACAAAACCTGACATTTTAATTTCACAGAATTGGTGTATTATTAGTGAAACTGAACAGTTCAAATTTCGACGTGTTCAGACAGATAATAAGCTATCGTGGAAAGCCCACATTCAGGGCCTTGTTCTAAGACTAAATGCTGCCATTGTTCCTATTCGAACGGAATCTGAACCGAGTGATCATTCGACACGAAAATTAGTCTACTTTGCTTATTTTCATTCACTTATATCGTATGGTATTATGTTTTGAGATAACTCTTCCCATAGTAAAAGGATATTTTTGGGTCAGAAACGGATGTTTCTGGCAATCAGTGGTGTAAGTTCACGAACCTCTTGTCGACCCCTGTTCATTAGTCTGGGTATTTTGACACTGGCCTCTCAATTTGTATATTCCTTACTGTTATTTCTTGTTAAAATATTTGCTTATTCCCAAGAATAAGCAGCTTTCACTCAGTTAATACTCGGCAGAAATCAAACCTGCATTTGGATCGGACTTCATTAACTCTAGTGAAGAAAGGAGTACAGTATACTACTGCATGCATTTTCAGTAAGCAACCACTCGAATTCAAAAATCTTAGCAATAATCCACGCGCTTTCAAATGAAAACTGAAGAGTTTCCTTAGGGGTCCCTCCTTCTATTCTGTCGGGGAGTTTCTTGAAAAATTAAGCTGATTCTTATTGTATTGTTGATTGCGATTACGTAAACTTATATACTGACTTTTTTTCGGGTTCATAAACATTTATTTTTATCTGTTATTAATTTTATGTTGTAATTTCATCTACTGACACGTTCCATGACCTTGGAGATTTGCTCCTCAGTTTGGTCCTACGGAACTTGACGCGTAAATAAATAAATAAACAAATAAATAAAATAAGGAATGATCAAAATTGTGGCCTCCAGCAAGCTAAGTAACCTACACACACCAGGCGCTCTCTTACGCCCCCCCCCCTCCTTTTTCACTCACCCTCACACCTCTATGAGTAAATGTCAAGATCGCAAGGCTGATTGAGTAACAAACTGATAAGCCTATCCGCGTGGAATCCATGAAGTGGAGGACATTAAATTGAAACCGCAACGTACACATTAGCTATTGGCACATTACAAACTTTTGTTGTAAAGCATACAAAATCAAATGATAAGACGCCTAGCCATGACAAAAACCTGAGATAATAAGATAGCAAAGGACTAATGTAACTTAAAGCACCATAAAACGAGCTTCTATACATCCAGGGGTACAGCACAGAAGGCGGTCAGATGTGCCTAACCCGGAAAGTTGATGTAGGGTGAATCCGAGAGAGGCGCCGCATGCGGTGTAGACTGTGCATCCCTCGTAGTTTCGGAAAACCACCTTGGCCATCAAGGTCGTGAATTTATAAGGTACGGCGTCCCTCTTCTAGAGATCGGGATATATGTCGCAATAAAATCCGGTATATATGACGCACATGTTTTCGTTAGGTATACTTCCCGCACAAATCATATAACGTTTTTAAATAAATGAAAACATTTCTGTTTTGGTAGTATTTTCTTTTAAACGACTTCGTATACTCAACGTTTCAGATCTCGACAACCCGGATGACGACAAGAATGAAACGAAGTATCCATTGATATGTGTAAGGAATGTGGAAAATTGTACCTGAAAACAGCAAAAAAAGTGATTAGTTACGTTGTGCAACTTGTACGTTTTTGTTACAAGAAGACTGCACAGTTTCTAATATGTTTTGTATCGATTTTGGCCCAGAAAATACAAAGAGAACCAGAGAACCATATGAACTAACTAAGTTTGTGAATCTTACTTTCGTTTTTGATTTCATATTTCACCAGAATTTATTAAGTGTACTAACTAAAGATAAACAGATTATATGTCTTAGTTTTAATGGTTCCCGGGTTCGATTCCCGGCGGGGTTAGGGATTTTCTCTGCCTCGTGATGCCTGGGGGTTGTGTGACGTCCTTAGGTTAGTTAGGTTAAATTATTTCTAAGTTCTAGGGGACTGATGACCATAGATGTTAAGTCCAATAGTGCTCAGAGCCAATGGAACAATTTTTTTTAAAATGTTTTCAACTGTCAATAACTAAATAAGCTATCTAACCCAGTGAACCGTATATGAATAGCATATTAAAGAAAATATTTTTAACACTTCATAGTGTTTTCTTCATACATACACACACACACACACACACACACACACACACACGCACACACACAAACAAACAAACACGCGCGCGCGCACGCACACAGTTGACTTAAATACAGGGTAGTTTTGCTATTTTTAGGATGCGGAATGTCATTCACAGCATTAAGGATGGACATCGTAATGTAAAGACGTTTTCCTAGTGAAATCGGGAGGGCAACAGTTCAAACCCACTCCCGGCCATTATGATTTAGGTTTTTCGTGATTTCCCTAAATCACTTCGGGCAAATGCCGGGATGGTTCCTTCGAAAGGACACGGCCAACTTCCTCCCCCATACTCCCTAATCCGACGGACCGACGACCTCGCTGTTTGATCATCTCATCCGAGTCAACGAAGCAACCAACCTGTTCAAATATTACGCTTAATGTTACATTGCAAAAGCAAAAAGAAAAGAGTGTCTTATAGACAACTAGTGTGTTTAGTTGTTCAAAAGAGCTTTTACTAAAAGTGCACCATGGTACTTTACATTTTGAAGATGTGCATCGTCGCTCACGGATCTACCCTACGATGGGACGAGCTAGTGAGCGACAGTAGGGCCACGACGTAAGGTAAACGTGGTGGGATTTTTGAACACGGAAGGTTGGGGAGCGACATAACAGTTGAAGGTAAGTATCTAAAGATAGAATAATGAAAAAGTTTAGGAGAAAAACTGCTCCTTCAAGGAAAGATAAATAAAATGATCAGAAAAGTGCTGCCCGTAAAAATAAGATGAATCGCAAAGTAGAAGAAATTTTTTGAAAATACTGTCACTTTTACCTGACGTCGTAGTCTTACCATCACTCACTGGTGCCTCCCATCGTAAATCAACTTTGCGGGTTCCAACACGCCTGGCCGCCTTCTGTGCTGTACAGTTGCAACTACCGCAGGGAATTATACATGCTCGTTTTATGTTACATGAACTTAGCTTAGTGCTTTGCTATCTTATTACCTTAAATTTCTGTCATGATTACGCGGCCCGTCACGTGATATAGTCAGCCTTAAAAAAATACCGTGTTAATGACTGTGTGTATGTTGCCATTTTAATTTAGTGTCCTCCATCTCATGGATTCCACGTGGATACGCTCATCGGTTTGTCGCTCAGTCAGGCTTACGGGCTTGTCTTTTATTCATGGTGTGTGACGGTGAGCGAAGAGCGTCAGGGAGCGTTGGGTGGAGGCCCCAAATTTGATCTTACCTTATTTAGACCTTCGTTTTCACTCATTGTGCATATACACTGATCAGCCAAAACTTTATGACCACCGACCTAGTATCGATATAAATCCATCCAGACGATAGCAGCGTCACCTGCAGAGGAATGACTGCTAGTCAGACACACGCATGGTGCATGTAGTATCAGAGAGCGTGCTGTCCGTGTGTAGAATGGGGAAGGCGGGCGATCTGTCTAGTTTGACCGAGGGCAGATTGCGATGGCCCGGAGGCTCGGCATGAGCGTTTCGGAAACTGCACGACTTGTCGATTATTTAAGGAGCGCTGTGGCGAAACTAAGAGGAAACTAAGCCCAGACCCTCCTGAGGTTGGGCGCCCAAAACTCGTTACAGACGTCGGGCGTCGTAGGCTCGGTAGACTGGTAAAACAGGACAGGCGACGAACTACGGCGAAAATAACATCAGACTGTGATGCTGGACAAAGTACAAATGTATCTCAACATACAGTGCACCGAACACTCCTAACGGGGGACCTCCGCAGGCGGCGACCCATGCATGTGCCAGTGTTAACACCACCGTGTGAGCAACTACGGCTGAAATGGACACGTGATCGTCGGCACCGGATGTTGGCGCAGTGGCAGAGTGTTGCATCGTTGCATGGACTGATGAATATCGATACCTTCTTCATCACGCTGATGGGAGGGCGCGAAACCGTTGTCTTCCAGAGGAACAGCTCCTTGACACCTGTACTGTGGGACGGAGAAAAGCTGGCGGCTCCCCCATTATGCTCTGGGGAAGATTCACGTGGGCATCCATGGGTCCAGTGGAGCTCGTGCAAGGTACCATGACGGCCAAGGAGTATCGCACACTGGTTGCAGGCCACGTACACCCCTTATTGGCGATCATGTTTCCCGACGGCAATGGAATTTTTCAACAAGATAACGCGTCATGTCACGGGGACAGGAGGGTGATGGAGTGGTTCGAGAAACACAGTGGTGAGTTCCAAGTGATGTGCTGGCCCCCAGCTTGCCAGATCTCAACCCGATCGAACACATGTGGGATGTGATTGAACGTGGCGTCAGAGCTCATCGCAAAGAGCGAGGAGGTGCAGTGGTTTGCATGGTTCAAATCCACATCCGGCCATCCTGTGTAAAGTTTTGTGTGATTTTCTAAATCGCGTCAGGCAAATACCGGTGTGGTTCCTTTGAAAGGGCATTGCTAATTTCCTTCCCCATTCTTCCCAAATCCGCGCCTCTGCTCCGTCTCTAACGACCTTGTAGTCAATGCGACGTTAAACACTAATCTCCTCCTTCTCCATCAGAGCTCATCGCCCCCCTCCCTGGAATTCACGGGAATTAGGCGGCATGTGTGCAGACGCGATGACAGCTCCCTCCAGCGACCTACCAAGGCCTCATTGCCTCCATGCCACGGCGCATCGCTGCTGTTTTCTGAGCCTAAGGTGGACATACCGGCAATTAGGTATGTGGACATAATGTTCTGGTTGATCAATGTATAAGGTCTTTTTCTCGAAGTACGCCACCACAATGTTTGCCTTAGTCTTTTCTCTTTATTTTGACTACTTCCCCTCTTCAGGGGTCAGAGTTTTGACTACGAATGGTGGGGGTGTCTTGGTGCACTAAAGTGACAGAGATGTGCGACTTAGGGAAAGCATGAAAAGGTGTGAACACGGGGCCTAATCAGTTACCGTTGGTTGTACAGTAAACACATACACTTTATTTAAGGAAATAATTGAAAAACAACCATTTAAAAAAAATCTGACTGCAACACAAGCTACACTGACGGCTGAAGGCCTTATTAAGAGATAATTCAAAATTATTTGTCGGCTGAAGGCCACAAGCAGTACTTCGGAACAATTAACGCCTGAAGGCCTGAATTACAAATGAGGAAGACAATTACACTTTAAAAATACCAAAAAATTTTTAAACAATCTTTTTTTTTAAAAAAATTGACTGTAACACAAGCTACACTGACGGCTGAAGGCCTTATTAAGAAGAATTAAAATTGTTTGTCGGCTGAAGGCCACAAACAGTAGGAATGATTTAAACAAAATATTATTTTTAAACAATTGAGACAATCAGACCAAATAAAAAAAGGGGGTGATCCACAGACGGTGCTCCAAGGATCGACCTGAGAAAAGTCCCTACAGCTGCTTAAGCGGTGAGACAGGCAGCCAAGAGTTACACTCACCTAATAGGACGGCAACTCATACTAGGGACAGTTTAAACCCCGATCAATCCTCTTACCAAATCCACCTGATGTGTGATAACCAGTACAACGATGGAATAATTCAATCGAAGGTGAAGTGACAGACAGCACTGCGTCTTCAGAATCCGGTGTTTAAAACACTGGAAGGCAGAAGGAAGCGCTACAACAAAGGTACACAAAGGAAACCACAATCCACACCACAATGAAGGAGGCTGTCGAACTACACGTCATGCCGGACAGCATCGACAATACGAGGAAAAGTACACTGCCCCAAAAATACGCTAACCTCCAGGGCAGGTAACTGAGGCGTTAGCGGCCACTAGGCAGTAAAATACCGCTGGTTGTACTTCACCAATTAATAACACAAGATTCAAAATCTAATAACAGGCAATAGAAGACGGCTAAGATTCCGCCAACTCGACACACTCCACTTGCTGCCGTGTGTCTCACCGTGACCCTCGAGCAGCAACGCACGAACGAACGGCGTGATCACAAATGGAGGTTCCACTACTGGATTAACATTCACGCAGCTCAAGCTGCTGGGTCCGTTGGACAACGAAGTGGTGGCCCTCTCAACTACAGCCCCTCGATCCGGCAATGCCTGCATGCCGCCAGCGGTTCCGGCATTTCCTGGTGCTGCCGGCCCTCTCTGCTGCTCCGTCCTAACCGAACTACCGACACACCTGACCCAGAAAAACCTTCACGTCCTTGCAAAGATAGTACGAGTACTAGATATCGATAAACGCTGCTGCTGACACTCACAGACAGACAACGCTAGCAAACAGAAGAAGAAAACGAGACGCCACTATCCCTATTACACGATGCCAACCTACCAACGGCACCAACGACAGCAGCACGTGGCTCAGGGACGCTCTTGCAAGTAGTTTTAATATTTATTTTTTCTGCCTATTTAAATACTTCACATAGGATCTGTAAAAATATTAACAAAAATTTTCTTAAAATTCTTTGAGAATGTAAAAAATTTAAAGGATTCTTGTTGTATTTTGATCATATATATTACATGGGATCCTTTCCTTCTTGTGTAGTACACCTGAGGACTCTGTTTTAATGGAGAGAAACCGGTTGTGATAGTAAATAATCACCAGATACAGCTGTCTTGTTGTTCATTTTACTTTTATTTATTATACATTAAATGTTACACAAAATGGTTTTGTCCATTTTCTGCATTTTGCACATAGCGAGTGGTACTTGAAGAATTCGTGGGTCGCATAAAACCTGTAGGTAGTGGCAGCTGAATCACCCTGTTAAAAGACTGAACAGGATTTAAATGTCTGGAACCGCAAGACCGCTGCGGTCGCAGGTTCGAATCCTGCCTCGGGCATGGATGTGTGTGATGTCCTTAGGTTAGTTAGGTTTAACTAGTTCTAAGTTCTAGGGGACTAATGACCTCAGAAGTTGCGTCCCATAGTGCTCAGAGCCAGCCAGGATTTAAATGCAGTAGAAATTATTTCTTTTGATGATATACTAGAAGACGCAAATGGCGTTGATGTTGGTGGTGCTATGATGACAATGATGACGACGACGATGACGATGACGACACTGAAAGCCGTCGAGATCAGCACCCATTAAACGCTTGTGGGCAGGATGGAAGGAAGGAAGGAACGATGAGGGGTAACAGGGCACCGAAGTGGACTGTATAAATGGAGATTAGTATTTTAATGTGCTTGGAAAGTTTCAAAATCGTGCACCATCCACTGCAGAGTGAAAGATTCATTCTCGAAATGTCGTGCAGGCTGGCAACAGGCAGAGCTACAAGGAGAGTATCGTTCGATGCTTAGATCCGATGGTATTCCTCGCTAAAAGAAGTCTACATGTTGGCCTTAATTTAAGAAAGGAATATCTGAAGAGCACCATTGAGTTGAAGTGAATCATCTACAACAGTATTAAATCTGCAAATCATTGTGAATTGCTCCAAATGGGGTACATAACGTAACATGACATGGTAGGTTTTTTTTTTTCACTCCAATTGCGTATGGAGTGCCGGAAGAATGACTACTAAATTCCTCTGTACGTGCTGCAGTTATTCTAATTTTCTCTTCGTGGTGCATACGGGAACGATTTGTAGGAGGGTTTAAAAAAAAAAAAGAAAAGTTGCCATTTCAGGTTTTTAGGCATTGGTGTGAAGCTCATCTCTGCAAAAAACCTGTGACCAATTTTGCTGAATTTCTTTCATATCTCCTTTTAGCCCTATTGGGAAAGGACGCACACAATTGAAACATGGGCGGTCGGATGACGGGGGCAGAAGGGAATCGAAGCGTTTGAGAAGTCGGAAGATGTTAAATATTAAATGCAGTGCCAAGAAACGAGGAAAGGAATACGTGGAAAACACTGGCCAGAAGCGACATGCTGATAGCATGTGTATTAAGACATCAGGGAATAACTTCCATTCTGCTAGGGAGGTTCGTAGTGGGCAAAAACTGAATGGACCGCAGAAACCGCAATATTACAGACAAGTAATAGAGGAAGCTAGGCTTAGGTGCTGTTGTTAGATGGAGAAGTTAGCTCAAGGTAGGGGGCAGTGGCGGACCATATCAAAGCAGCCAGGTCAATGATTAAAAAATATATCCGAAGATGAAAACGTCATACAAGATTTTGCCTCTGACAGGAATATTTTCTTGTAAGACAATCCACGCTGTGGATAGAAAAGTCATGGGATAGCTATATGCAGATATAGAGATGGCAGTAGCATCGCGTACACAAGACATAAAAGAACAGTGCATTGGCGGAGCTGTCATTTGTACTCACGTGATTGATGTGAAAACTGTCAGACGTGATTATGGCCGCATGACGGGAATTAATAGATTTGAACGCGGAATGGTGGTTAGAGGTAGACGCATGGGACATTCTATTTCGTTAGGGAATTCAATATGCCGAGGTCCACAGTGTGAAGTGTGAGCCGAGAGTACCAAATTTCAGGCATTACATCTCACCACGAACAACGCAGTGACCGACGACCTTCACTTATCGAACGATAGCAACGTCCTTGCGTTGAGTTGTCACTCCTAAAATACAAGTAATACTGAGTGAAAGAACTCCAGAAATGAACGTGAGACGTACGACGAACGTATGCGTTAGGACAATGTGGCGTTAATGGGCAGTAGCAGCACACGACCGAGGCGAGTGCTTTTGCTAACAGCACGACATCGCCTGCAGCGCCTCTCCTGGGTTCGTGACCATATCGGTTGGAGTTTAGACGACTGGAAAACCATGGCCTCATCCGATAAGTCCCGTTTTCAATTAGTAAGAGCTCTTACCAGTGGTAGGATTCGAGTGTAGTGCAGACTCCACGAAGCCATCGACACAAGTTGTCAACAAAGCACTGTGCAAGGTGGTTGTGTCTCTATAATGGTGTCTGCTATCCTTACATGGAATGGTCCACTGAGCCGATTACTGACTGGAAATGATTATGTTCGGCTGATTGGAGACCGTTTGCAGTCATTCATGGATTTGATGTTTCCAAGTAACGGAGGAATTGTTATGGATGACAATGCGTCACGCCACCGTGCCACAATAGTTCGCCAGTGGTTTGAAGAACATTCTGGACAGTTCGAGCGAATGATTTGTTCACCCAGATCGCCCAACATGGGACAAGATCGAGAGGTCAAATCGTGTAAATATCCTGCACCGGCGACACTTTCGCAGTTATGGACTGCTGTAGAGGTAGCATAGCTCAATATTACTGCAGTGAATTTCGTCTTGTTGAGTACATACCACGAGGTATTCCATAACTTTTGTGGAAGAAAGGGCAACGGAAGGTCATGGACGAGGTAGTAGGCGTGAGAGAGGAAAAAGACTGACTTCCGCAATAAATTTCACCCACTAATAGTGAATACTCTGTTCGAGAATCACAAAAGTAGGAGATATACACGGAAGATGCCAAGAGACACGTGAAGATTCCAGCCGGATTAAATCATATACAGATATTCCGAAATCAAATATTTGATTGTGAGGCGTAGTGATATAAATTCGGATCATAAACGGTCCGTGCGCGACCGTGCACGGATCTACACACTACAAAAGCCGTCCGCGAAAATTTGATTTTTCAGGGGACCATATCTTGGGTTGTACGGATCACAAACACAATAGATCAAGTGGTAGGATAATTCCGTCCTAGTGAACATTTGTGTACCTTTCGGAATAACGAACATATTGTACCTATCCTACAGTCTGGTGCTTCTCTATATGCTACTGTATCCTGTGCAAGCCTACACATCTCCAAATAACTATTTCAACCTACATCCTTCTTAATCTGCTTGTTGAATTCATCTCTTGGTCTCACTCTACAATTTTTGCTGCCACCCCCCCCCCCCCCCCCCCCGCTTCCCTCCAATACTAAATGGATGATCCCTTGATATTTCAGAATGTGTCCTATCAACCGATTTTTCCTTGGATCAGATTGCGTCACAAATTTCTTTTCTCATCAGTTCTGTTTTCAGTTCCTCCTCTTTAATTACGGTATCTATATATCCAATCTTCAGCGTTCTTCCATAGTACCACATTTCAAAAGCTTCCATTCTCTTCTTGTCTAAATTGTTTATCGTCCAAGTTTCACTTTCATATATGGCTACTCTCCATACAAATACTTTCAGAAAAGAATTCCTAACACTAAAATCTACATTCGATGTTAACAAATATGTTCTTCAGAAACGCTTTTCTGACCCTTCACAGTCTACAGTTTGTAACCTCTCTAATTCGGCCACCATCAGTTATTTTGGTGCTCAAACAACAATACTCATCTACATCTTTAACTGTCTCGTTTCCTAATCTAATTACACCAGTATCACATAATTCGATTACATTCCAGTATCCTTGATTTGCTTTTGTTGATGTTCATCTTATATTCTCGTTTCAAGACAACGTCCATTCCGTTCAACTGCTCTTCCCAGTTCTTTGCTGTCTCAGAAGGAATTGTGATGTCGCTGGCAAACCTCAAAGATTTTATTGTTTCTCCCTGAACTTTAATTCCTACTCCAAATTTTTCTTTGTTTCCCTTACTGCTTGCTCAGTGCACAGAATGAGTAACATCAGGGACAGGCTACAACCTTGTCTTACTCTCTTCTCAATCACTGCTTTCATTCCATGCCGCTCAACTCTTGTAACTGCCATCTGGTTTCCAAATAAATTGTAAATAGCATACCGCTCACGTTATTTTACTCCTGCTACCTTCAGAATTTTAAAGACGATATTGCAGTCAACGTTGTCAAAAGCTTTCTCTAAATCTACAAATACTGTAAGCGTAGGTTTGCCTTTTCTTAACACATGCTCCAAACATTTAGATCAAACGTGTCTAGACAGGAAGAGCAACATCCACACGGCTGTAGGGCTTACATGGATGTCACACCACTGATATCGGCATTTAGATGACGAGGAGTCCTGGTGGCAGTGGATTTCCATCACGCTTTCGTCCGAGCGGACCATGTATTTCTAAGAACGGATGGATATCTCCATTACTTTTGTGGACACGATCTTGAGGTTGATTCATGGCGCGCACTTGAGAGTCTTGGTGAAAGGTGCTAGCTGAGAAACTATCACGATCCAGTGCTCAGTGCGGCAAGGTTGTCCCCTTTCCGCCATCTTATTTGCACTTGCTCTGGAACCTGCACTACACGGCGTCCGACGGCCCCTTGAAGGTGTCCAGCTACGGACCGTATCTTTCCAATGCTGGTCATACGCCGACGACGTCGTTCGCTGGGTCCAGTCAGGAGACGAAATCCAGGCGGCGCTGGGATGGCAGTGTATAACGGTGGCGGGTAGTGGTGGTGGTGGTGGTGGTTAGTGTTTAACGTCCCGTCGACAACGAGGTCATTAGAGACGGAGTACAAGCTCGGGTTAGGGAAGGATTGGGAAGGAAATCGGCCGTGCCCTTTCAAAGGAACCATCCCGGCATTTGCCTGAAACGATTTAGGAAAATCACGGAAAACCTAAATCAGGATGGCCGGAGACGGGATTGAACCGTCGTCCTCCCGAATGCGAGTCCAGTGTGCTAACCACTGCGCCACCTCGCTCGGTGGCGGCGGGTAGTGTCACTAACCTACGAAAGACCCGATATTTAGAAGTGTGCAGTGGGCTATCACCAGGGACAGCAGCACCCATTACCAATTTTCCCACTCCCAGGAATTTTAGAGTGTTGTTCCATGGAAACATACAGTAGCGGATAATTATCGACGGCTACCGCGACAGATTCGCGCAGTAGTACGACAACACACACTCCGCGCCACAGATATGATCCAGCGTTCACATTGTGTCAATGCCTATTTGGCACCTAAAATAGGTCACTTGGCTTCCATACTACCGTTACCCAAGGCTACAGTCGGCCTTCGGACATACAGTGAGTGCTGGCCTTTTTTTTTAAATGCGCTACGATACGTTGACGCTGCCACCGAGAGGGGGAAGCATCACACTCGTAAACGTGACGCGACAGGGTGCGTGCGATACTTCTTAGTACGATGCAACACATTAGGAGAACAGAGCACGTCACCTTAATGGGCGCTATGAGCAACGACGCGGGTCGCATTCGCTCCGTCCACTAGTCATGTCGGTCACATCACGGCACCGCTTGCACACCTGCGGGACTTCTTCGTCGACTACAGTTCAGGACAGTTTTCTGGAGACGAGGCTGGCCACCACAAAAGTATATGGAAGCTCTCTTCAACAAAAGCCTCGCAATATGGTCGAAAGAACCTGTCGATACAGTGGCAGAGACTATGGAGAGCGGTTCATCTTCCCTCTGTCCCTACAGAGCTACGTGCGTCTTGATATGTAATGGTGAACGGCAAATACCCAAACAGTCAACGTCTGTACTCCATTCACCTCGTCGACACGCTGATATTCCCCCACTGCGCAGTCGCCGACTCCGAAGAGCATCATTTGGTTTGTGGCATGGCAATCAACTGTTGGCTTCCCACGATAAAAATGCTGGGCCTTTCGTTCATGCGTAATGCACTCTGGGGACTCTACATTGTTTTCAAGTTACCGAAAAGCAGACCTGAATACACGCCAACTGGGCAGTAGCAGGGTCCCGTGTATTTTTTTTTAAATTTTTTTTAGTGGATTCTTTACATCTACACGGAAATGGGAGTCGTTATGTTTGGATGTGTTGAATGCCATCTTTATTTTCTGTACATTGTGTTTTGCACCTATAAAAGGCAAAAAAAAAAAAAATAAATAAATAAATAAATAGAAAAGTAAAATACAAAGTAAACAAAAAAAATAATTTAGAAGCATATTTCACTAGTGGAAAGATAGATTCCGCCCCCCCCCCCCCCCTCCTGTCAGGAAAATTAAAGAGGCCTTTGAAGAGAAGAGAAGCAACTGTATCAATATCAAGCACTCAGATGGAAAACCAGTTCCAGCCAAAGAATGGAAAGCTGAAAGATGGAAGGAGTATACGGATGGTCTATACGAGGGAGATGAGCTCGAAAGCAGTGTTATAGAAAGGGAAGAGGACGTAGATGAGGAAGAGATGAGAGATATGATACTGCGAGAAGAATTCGCAAGAGCACTGAATGACTTATGTCGAAGCAAGGCGTCAGGAATAGAGGACATTCCCTCACAACTAATTATAGCCTTGTGAGAACAAGCCATGACAAAATTATTCCATCTGGTGTGCATGGTGAATGAGACAGAGAAAACATACTCAGGCTTCATGAAGAATGTAATAATAGTAATTCCGAAGAACGCAGGTGCTGACAGGTATGAAAGTCGTGGTCGCAAAATACTAACGAGAATTCTTTGCAAAATAATGGAAAAACTAGTAGAAGCAGACCTCGTGGAACATCAGTTGGGATTTCGGAGGAAAGCCGAACACGCGAAACGTCACAGGCCCTACGACTTACTTTAGAGGATGGGTTAAGAAAAGGCAAACCTACGCTTACGGTATTTTTAGATTTAGAGAAAGCTTTTGACAATGTTGATTGCAATACCCTCTTTAAAATTCTGAAGGCACCAGGGGTAAAATAATGGGAGGGGTATGCTATTTACAATTTATTTGGAAACCAGGTAGCAGTTATAAGAGTTGAGGGGCGGTTGCTGATATTCGACACAGGTTTTATCTAAGTCTTTACCTAATTATATGATTAATAAGGTCATAAAGATTTATTTTCTGGTACTCTCCTTGATAATTTTTCTTGTTTTTTATGTTAGAAACTGTAAGGTTGTAACACGCCCGGGAGGAAAGGGGGTAGATATGCAGTACTAATGAAATCTAGCCTTTAGCACTTGAGACTGTGCGACACTCCCTAGACACAGTAACGGTGCTGGATATTTAACGACCGCGTGGCTAAACCCACGTACCTAGTTCTTTCCGCGGCGGTTGACCTGCTGCTCGTCCGCAGCTCGTGGTCGTGAGGTAGCGTTCTCGCTTCCCTCGCCCAGGTTCCCGGGTTCGATTCCCGGCAGGGTCAGGGATTTTCTCTGCCTCGTGATGACTGGGTGTTGTGTGCTGTCCTTAGGTTAGTTAGGTTTAAGTAGTTCTAAGTTCTAGGGGACTGATGACCATAGATGTTAAGTCCCATAGTGCTCAGAGTCAGCCACCTGCTGCTCTCTGCTTTTCCTGCTATGATGTGTTCTGTAGTAAATATTGTCTAGCAGGGAGAGGAGCCACTCGCACCAACAATACCAAGTTGATCTGGTAGAATTCGCTGTACTCTGTTATACACTCGCACAGGCTATGGCTGCACTGTTCACAATTAACATGATTCTACAATGGACGTGATCAGTATTTGTACTCCAAGTACGCGTCCGTTGTGACGTATAGGGTTGCTGCCTAAATGATGGCATCCCATGCAAGAACACGGTGCATAGAACACAAAATAATCACTATTCAGCGGATGTTTTATCAGTCGACGATTGGCACAGTTCTTCCAACAGTACTAAACAATTCGTAGCTTAAGACAAGCGTGTGCGTGACCGAATCGCGAGGCGGATGCTCCATAAAATTTCTGGTAGGATATACGAACGAGAAAGTACCTCCGCTCGTCATATTCAGCCAGTCAAAAGGATATGTGTTTCCTTTGGATAGAACTTGCTATTAGGAACATACCAGTCCATATTATTTTTCCGTAACCGTCGCGACGCGGTTGATTGTTGTTCTCCCGACACGACACACGAAACCGAGAAACATCACATTTTGGATAAAAATTGATGCTGCGTCGTAAAAACTGAAAATAAACGCAAAACTTGTGTGGCAAACATTTTCACTCACTTCACCATAACTTGCAACATACGTGCTGCAGCCACGGTATCAACACAACACTCAGCCCACGCTCCACGAAACCTACACCACGACTCCCCACTGTTGCTCCGTGCTCGTCAGAGAGGCGACTATCGATAGTCAACGATACAGTTCTATACTTAAAAGGTCTCGTTTTGTGAATTACTCATCGACTAAGCAGTACAACTGCACCCAGTACCCTTATGCTGGGATTATCATTGGGTACCTTCTGTCTCACCCACCGTTGGCATCAGCAGCCAACATTGTGGTTGCATGGAAAATGACGTACACAGCATGCTACATTACCATGTGGTGTCCGCAGCTCGTGGTCGTGCGGTAGCGTTCTCGCTTCCCACGCCCGGGTTCCCGGGTTCGATTAGTGGCGGGGTCAGGGGTTTTCTCTGCCTCGTGATGACTGGGTGTTGTGTGGTGTCCTTAGGTTAGTTAGGTTTAAGAAGTTCTAAGTTCTAGGGGACTGATGACCATAGATGTTAAGTCCCATAGTGCTCAGAGCCATTTGAACCATGTGGTGGTTGATTTCTTGTATGGTTCGGAGCGGGTCTGTTGATCAGGCTGAGTATCTGTTTACTTGTTCGCCAAACGGCTTCTACCAATCGACACAAAATCCTGGGCTCCAGAGTGTGCAGTTCACTACAGGTGTTGTAGGCATCTGTGCTGGCCGCTGTGGCCCAGCGGTTCTAGGCGCTTCAATCCGGAATCGCGCTGCTGCAACGGTCGCAGGTTCGAATCTTGATCCGGGCGTGGATATGTGTGATGTCCTTAGATTAGTTAGGTTTAAGTAGTTCTAAGTCTAGGGGACTGATGACCACATATGTTAAGTCCCATAGTGCTTAGAGCCATTTGAACCATTTTTTAAGGCATCTGTCTACATCAGTTGTATGACTGTCAGGTATTCGTTGGTCAGTAATCGTCCTGTTTAGAACCTTGTACAACGTGCTGCGGTGACAGCATTTGCTTCGTACGTGAAACTCCTTCTATTTACGAGGCCACACAATCTAAACAGAAAGGGAATGCTATAGCAGTTCACACGGTACGTTCATCCCCAGGTCGCTAGTCTGCCTTTCCACAAAATTATTAAAATTCAAAACTTGCTATGATATATTTATTTAATGTTGTTTTTAATGAAGGATAAAAGCAGCCAACCGGTTGAACAAGTATTATAGTATTGACCAGATTTCGGTCCGACTTAGGGCATATTCATCAGACTAAGCTGTAGTTACTTTAAAAAACTTTTAATAAACATCTGGGTTAACAAACATTTTAATAGTCTTTACTAGTACAAGATGAATTAAAAGCGGAACAGTTATTATTACTTTACATAGAGTCACATTTTATGGAGAAGTAATAAAATCATACAAGCTGAAATTTTCAAGTCACATAAGTAGGAGGTATCTTATAAAGCCAACATTAAAATCACAGGCATAGCATCAGACTGAAAGTTTTCTGAGCTAATTACGTCGCTACACCGGAAAATGTACCAACAATCTGACGCCCTTGGAACTGGCAGGCATTCTAACAGACTTTTCCATTAATTCACTGGAGGAAAAATTTTTCAAAAATTATTTAGCTGCTAATCTACCTATTCAGTCTCGTTCCACGTACGTAATTCGCTCTTACTCTGATTAACGGTAAGACCTCTTTTGACATTTCTCGAAAAGAAACTAGAACAGAGTACATTTAACAGCTCAACAGATCTCCCATCTCATGAAAAAGCATCTTTCCATTCAACACCTTTACCTCGCGAAAAACATGAAGTCTGCATATATTTAATAAAAACTATAGCAGTTAATAATGTTTAGGAACGTGCCTTAGTCGATAATATTTTCAGTAAATAAATTAGCAGCAGGGTCACTACGTTAGGCAGTAATGCTCACAATGACAGTGGAAAAGGCAAAACCAGTTTGATGATACCTGCTTCGGCACCATTTACTACAGTATTCGTTGCTTTCTAGAAAAAAAAGATAAGGATGCAAAGTCGCCTTTCCCGTTAGTAACCGTTTGCAGTAAAATGTAATTCACAATCTGAAATCTTCGATTACTCCTTTGTGTAATAGAAGGGTCTATGAAATAACCTGTGACATTTGTCCAGTTTATTACATAGGACAGACCAGAAGAGCCAACAGATATAAATGGCATTTATTACGAAAAGAGTTAGTAATGTGCATAATTCCTCCTATACGTAGCATTTGTTTATTACAGGCCACAACCCGAAGGGAGTCGATGAACCTATTATCTGTATAAATAAAAATCGATTTCCGGATGAGTGAAAGATCATCACTTGAGATAAACTTGACCGATTTGGCTGTGTGTGTGTGTGTGTGTGTGTGTGTGTGTGTGTTCGTAATTGTCAGGAAAAGGTTTGTATGAAAATACACCGGAAAAATCGGAACTTTGGATAGTATTTTTGTCTGAAAATCTCAGTGAAAGAAATGTAACGGGTTTGACAGTTCTGCTCTCAATTTCCATATCAACAACAAATTCCGCATTGAATATTGATACTTTGAGACAAAGAATAGAACTAACAGCGATATTTCAGTGTGTTATCGGTTGTGATCATATCTTTAGTTTGTTGCAAAAATTGAGTTCGTGGTAATCTGGTATGTTGCAAACATTCCATTGCTTTCAGTTCGTGGTTTAATTCTTTGAAAAAAATGGCAGCAGTGAAGCACTGAATATAGAACGGCATATGTGCAGTGCAGGCCAACTATATGAGACTGGCGAAGAGCGTAGACAGCGTCTGGAGACAAATCAAATAAGAATTTTACTGTAAGCACTTTCTGTCAAATTGGCTGCGAGAAAGAACACGGTGCGCTGTGTTTTGAAAATTTGCGGTTTTATTTTCCTTTTCGCACAGAAAAGAGGATAATTGTGTTAATGACTAACTTGATAATGCTACCTGTACGTAATTCAAATCTACACGAAATACTGTCATTAAAGCTAATATCATCACAGATCCAGGAGCAGGAAAAGTATTTTTCACACACCATGCAGTAATGATACCTACCGATTTACCAATCATTTTGACTTTATTCTTAATCAAGACTCCGTTTCCGTTTGCAACGGCAATGAATAAGGTCAGAGAGAGAGACGAGGGGGCGGGGGGGGGGGGGGGGGTGAGGAGGTGATGGATAGGGAAGGGAGGAGTAAACGGATGCAAATAATGGAAAGGAGGATGGGATAAGAAATGTACACGGAGCGGGAGGAAGTTGTGGACAGAGACACGGGGAAGGGGGGGGGGGGGGGAGAAGGGGGAGAAGAAGGAGATGGAGAAAGGGAGGGGAGAGGAAGAGAGGGATAGTGAGAGGACGGGAGAAGTAGATAACGACATATCCAATTCCCATACATATTTAACAGTTTATATCCAATTCCCATACATACTTAACAAATGCGAAGCATTGCTGGTTTCCTACTTCTGAATAAAGAAAATAAAGGTTATAGACTTGATATTCATGAAGAAATGGAAATTTTCAACATATGTCCGTTAATGATGATCTTATTCTTAATGGAAAGCTACAATTGCGTAATAAAAATTTATGCAACAGCTTCAGACAGCTGTACGCAACTTTTTGACATGCTGTCATTCTTTGGCTAAAGGTCTTTACACACAGTTCTCAAACACTATTTCCTTCTCTATTGTTTTCGTTGTAGTCCGTAGCTGTTATTCCCACTATTTTAATTCTCTTTATTTCGAGAACTTCAATGCTTTCTGCACTGGAAAGGTGGTGTGTATCAACTGCTGTTTCAGTATGTAGCATTTCCTGTGTATTTCATTTACTACCTAATTTAATTCCTCTAGTGTTACACTTGGTAACTTGTAATAACTGTTTTCATTTATAATATGTTTTCTTAATTTGTGCCGCTCTACAGTATTCAGGCGCAATAGGTGGCTCGCACTAGGCTGTTTCCACGTAGCTGCGTAATCAGTTCACAAACCTTTCCGTCTGATGTAAGCTCTAGCGGCTTTATATGCCTGTGGTTTAAACGTTAGCTTTATAAGATAACTACTTATTTGACTTGAGCACTTCAGCTCATATGGTGTTTTTATCATTCCATGAAATGTGAACCTATGTAATATACTACATGTTGTGTTTGTAATGCATCTCGTGATAGTTAAGGATTTTGAAATGTTTGTTATTCTCTTGCGTTGATTAAGAAATTTTTATAGGTAACAGTAACTTATTACGATGAAGATACCTTTAGGCGGTATCGAAACAAAGTCAATGCAATAAAAATTGTGCAACTGGTTGGCTGTTTTCATCCTTCATTAAATACGCTTGCTGAATGTCAGCCGTATTCAAGATTGTGAGAACATACACATGTTGGATACAACGGGACGGACCTACGTGCGTATTTTATTTAAATGTACCTTCATTGTTAGTGGCAACGGCCTTGCCGCAGTGGATACACCGGTTCCCGTCAGATCACCGAAGTTAAGCGCTGTCGGCCGTGGCCGGCACTTGGATGGGTGACCATCCGGGCCGCCATATGCTGTTGCCATTTTTCGGGGTGCACTCAGCCTCGTGATTCCAATTGAGGAGCTACTCGACGGAATAGTAGCGGCTCCGGTCACAGAAAACCATCGTAACGACCGGGAGAGCGGTGTGCTGACCACATGCCCCTCCTATTCGCATCCTCAGCTGAGGATGACACGGCGGTCGGAAGGTCCCGCTGGGCCACTTGTAGTCTGAAGACAGAGAGTGCTTCATTGTCAGTAATCCATGTAGCTCTACATAGTTATGAAATAGCGTAGTATAGGCGAGAGCAGGGTTCATAGCTGTCTTCTTTGTAACGTTCGTATTAATTATGTTAGAAGATAAACAACTATTTAAGGCACAGTTGACACCAAAGAACAAATAAGCTTTTTCCCCTCCCTTCACAGAGGACAACAAAAGGTGCAGGTCTCGATAATAATAAAACAGACAAACCTCTAAAATTTGACTTCCAGTCACTAATTCGATTTCTATGATTCAGCATGAAGAAAGGCTTGGATTTAAATCTGATGAGTCCTCCATCGTTACAGTAGAGTAATTAAAGAATACAGAACAACGAAGTGGCAATGACAAGTCCATTACTCACATTCAGTTTCTCGTCATTTACAGTCCTTTTTATTGTACTGTGCAGACTCCAGAATAGACGTGTCAAGTCCATCACCGAATAATTACGCTGCCTGCAGATCCAGCACAGCGCTGGCTCTGGAGTATACAGTCTGTCCGTGTGGGATTTAAAAACGTAGCGGGAGGGCGCAGTACGCGGGCAGCTCGTTCGCACAAACTCCGTGATAGGCGCCGCGCTACGACAGGCGCCCCCTGCAGCTGACGGCGGCAGCAGAATTACTGCGTGCCAGCCGCAGCCCACGGCCCTCACGTAAGAGGAACAGGCGCCACGGCAGGAGAACACGCCGCCCGCCCTACGCTGCCGCACGCACAACGTCCACAACGCGGAGGTAACTTCAGCCACATCAATAACTATGACGCAACACCCTAATGAACGCTATCGGACGCAGATGGGTGGCACAGGAGGTATCCAATGATAAGCCCAGCATAAGGGTACCGGCCGCAGTTGAACTACTTAGTCGATGAGTAACTCACAAATCGAGACCTTGTAAGTATAGAATTGTATCGTTGACTATCGATAGTCGCCTCTCTGACGACCGCAGAGCAAAAGTGTGGAGTCGTGGTGTAGGTTTCGTGGAGATGATTGGAGATAGTATGGAAAAATACTGAAGACGTTTCTACCTTTCTGGAAGACACAGGAGAAATATAAAGTAGAAGAGGTCTCGAAGGGAGAAAAGGAAACTTCGGCAACTGAAGTGTTTACTGAATTGTTTGATAATGATAATGAAATTGAAATGTGTACAATCGACATCTACATCTTCATCTACATTTATACTCCGCAAGCCACCCAACGGTGTGTGGCGGAGGCCACTTTACGTGCCACTGTCATTACCTCCCTTTTCTGTTCCAGTCGCGTATGATTCACGGGAAGAACGACTGTCTGAAAGCGTCCGTGCGCGCTCGAATCTCTCTAATTTTACATTCGTGATCTCCTCGGGAGGTATAAGTAGGGGGAAGCAATATATTCGATACCTCATCCAGAAACGCACCCTCTCGAAACCTGGCGAGCAAGCTAGACCGCAATGCAGAGCGCCTCTCTTGCAGTGTCTGCCACTTGAGTTTGCTAAACATCTCCGTAACGCTATCACGCTAACAAATAACCCTGTGATGAAACGCGCCGCTCTTCTTTGGATCTTCTCTATCTCCTCCGTCAACCCCATCTGGTACGGATACCAGACTGATGAGCAATACTCAAGTATAGGTCGAATGAGTGTTTTGTAAGCCACCTCCTTTGTTGATGGACTACATTTTCTAAGGACTCTCCCAATGAATCTCAACCTGGTATACGCCTTACCAACAATTAATTTTATATGATCATTCCACTTCAAATCGTTCCGCACGCATACTCCCAGATATTTTACAGAAATAACTGCTACCAGTGTTTGTAAGCATACAATAAAGGATCCTTCTTTTTATGTATTCGCAATACATTGCATTTGTCTATGATAAGGGTCAGTTCCACTCCCTGCACCAAGTGCCTATCCGCTGCAGATCTTCCTGCATTTCGCTACAATTTTCTAATGCTGCAACTTCTCTGTATACTACAGCATCATCCGCGAAATTCCGCATGGAACTTCCGACACTATCTACTAGGTCATTTACATATATTGTGAAAAACAAGGGTCCCGTAGCACTCCCCTGTGGTACGCCAGAGGTTACTTTAACGTCTCTCCATTGATAACAACATGCTGTGTTCTGTTTGCTAAAAACTCTTCAATCCAGCCACACAGCTGGTCTGATATTCCGTAGGCTCTTACTTTGTTTATCAGGCAATAGTGCGGAACTTTATCGAACGCCTTCCGGAAGTCGAGGAAAATAGCATCTACCTGGGAGCCTGTATCTAATATTTTCTGGGTCTCATGAACAAATAAAGCTAGTTGGGTCTCACACGATCGCTGTTTCCGGAATCCATGTTGATTCCTACAGAGTAGATTTTGGGTTTCCAAAAACGACATGATACGCGAGCAAAAAACATGTTCTAAAATTATACAACAGATCGACGTCAGAGATATAGGTCCATAGTTTTGCGCATCTGCTCGACGACCCTTCTTGAAGACTGGGACTACCTGTGCTCTTTTCCAATCATTTGGAACCTTCCGATCCTCTAGAGACTTGTGGTACACGGCTGATAGAAGGGGAGCAAGTTCTTTCGCGTACTCTGTGTAGAATCGAATTGGTATCCCGTCAGGTCCAGTGGACTTTCCTCTGTTGAGTAATTCCAGTTGCTTTCTATTCCTTGGACACTTATTTCGATGTCAGCCAATTTTTCGTTTGTGCGAGGATTTAGAGAAGGAACTGCAGTGCGGTCTTCCTCTGTGAAACAGCTTTAGAAAAAGGTGTTTAGTATTTAAGCTTCACGCGTGTCATCCTCTGTTTCAATGCCGTCATCATCCCGGAGTGTCTGGATATACGGAGGAGAAAGGAAAGGATATTGAAAATGATCTTTTGAGATAACAATGTTTGGAGAGAGGTGAAATTAAAAATATGCAGCCTGTAAGTGATAAAACGATGTTGAGAAAGAAAGAAAGTGCGTGTTTTTCGAATCTAAAAATGGGCTTCCAGCGTGTCAGAAATTTTGTCTATAAACGTTAGAGTCCGTTGGTGAATGAGGAAAGAGGCCGCGAATTTGAACTATTCAGAAAACGTAAAAAAAAAGTGAGGTTCAGGAGGTACTCCCACTGGCAAGATAAATGTTATAGCTGGCAACAGCGGCAGAGTTGCACCTTGTAAAGGAAGAACGACGCATGTGTTAATGAGAGTGTAAATAAGAATTATGGGGGTGATTCCTGTCTTGTGTAATGGATAATTTGGTGAATTTAAGATGTGTTGATAATGAGGGAAGCACAGTTTAGTGCAAGAAAGAAGTAAATGTTGGCTGCGTAGCTACTGGTACGCGCAGGTCGTCGGAACGTAATCAATCTCGTTATTCACGCAAGTGAGAAGTATAAATTATACTGTGCGCAAGATTTATGGGGAAATTTAAGAGGTCTCCTAAAAGAACTATATGTAGTATTTTAAATGGAATTCTCATGTGATATACGTAGTTTATTTGTAATTATTGTTTGCAGGATATTTTGTGCATGGAACTCATCGAACCTCGTTAAAAGTGTAATTACTTCTGGTATTGGAACATGTGAACTACTGATAGCCTTGGGAGAGCCAGTCATGGCAGAACTCTACCATCTGGTGAGGAAAATGTATGAGACAGGCGAAATACCCTCAGACTTCAAGAAGAATATAATAATTCCAAACTCAAAGAAAGCAGGCGTTGACAGATGTGAAAATCACGGCTGCAAAATACGAACGCGAATTCCTTACAGACGAATGGAAAAACTGGTAGAAGCCGACCTTGGGGAAGATTAGTTTGGATTCCGTAGAAATATGGGAACACATGAGGCAATACTGACCCTACGACTTATTTTAGAAACTAGATTAAGAAAAGGCAAACCTACGTTTCTAGCATTTGTAGACTTAGAGAAAGCTTTTGACAATGTTGACTGGAATACTCTCTTTCAAATTCTGAAGGTGGCAGGGGTAAAATACAGGGAGCGAAAGGCTATTTACAATTTGTGCAGAAACCAGATGGCAGTTATAAAAGTCGAGGGGCATGAAAGGGAGGCAGTGGTTGGGAAGGGAGTGAGACAGGGTTGTAGCCTCTCCCCGATGTTGTTCAATCTGTATATTGAGCAAGCAGTGAAGGAAACAAAAGAAAAATTCGGGTTAGGCATTAAAATCAATGGAGAAGAAATAAATATATTAAGGTTCGCTGATGACATTGTAATTCTATCAGAGACAGCAAAGGACTCGGAAGAGCAGTTTCACGGAATGGACAGTGTCTTGAAAGGAGGATATAAGGTGAACATCAACAAAAGCAAAACGAAGATAATGGAATGTAGTCGAATTAAGTCGGGTGATGCTGAGGGAATTAGATTAGGAAATGAAACACTTAAAGTAGTAAAGGGGTTTTGCTATTTGGGGAGCAAAATAACTGATGATGGTCGAAGTAGAGGGGATATAAAATGTAGACCGGCAATGGCAAGGAAAGCGTTTCTGAAGAAGAGAAATTTGTTAACATCGAGTATAGATTTAAGTGTCAGGAACTCGTTTCTGAAAGTATATGTATGGAGTGTAGCCATGTATGGAAGTGAAACATGGATGATAACTAGTTTGGACAAGAAGAGAATAGAAGCTTTCGAAATGTGGTGCTACAGAAGAATGCTGAAGATTAGATGGGTAGATCACATAACGAATGTGGAGGTGCTGAATAGGATTGGGGAGAAGAGGAGTTTGTGGCACAACTTGACAAAAAGAAGGGACCGGTTGGTAGGACATGTTCTGAGGCATCGAGGGATCACCAATTTAGTATTTGAGGGCAGCGTGGAGGGTAAAAATCGCAGATGGAGACCAAGAGATGAATACACTAAGCAGATTCAGAAGGATGTAGGCTGCAGTACGTACTGGGAGATGAAGAAGCTTGCACAGAATAGAGTAGCATGGAGAGCTGCATCAAACCAGTCTCAGCACTGAAGACCACAACAACAACATTGGAACATGTATAAGCAAAGCTTTTGGCGTTACATGTTATTTTGGAAGGGTTTTGAATAGAATTATGTACGTAAAATTCTGTTGGTAAATTGTATTTTAATGCGAATATGAGCAAATATTTGCTGGATGTATGGTCGAGCTTCTGTTGTGTTGAAAGGAAAGTCAAATGGGTGACTTCTGCGTAGGGTAGTATTATTTTTGAAGTACTCAAAGCAAAAAGGTCTATCAAATGAGAGCCACAGCACTAAACGTGTGCACAAGATCGAGCTGACTCGAAAGTTGACTTATATTAATGTTTTCTGTTTGTGTTGGCATTTAATTAATATGCTGTAATTTTATAATTTGTGTTAGATTTAGAACATTTATGCTGATAATGTTTTATGACATATCCTAGGGGTACGTGCTGTTTGACACACCACCATAAACATACTTAAGACAATTGTTTTGAGGCACAAGCAGGGTACTCAGTTTATTGCGTTATTGTGTCTTTATTACGTTACGTAAGTATGTCAAATTTAGTGCGACTTAATATGCCAAGATAGCGAGGTAATGTGCCACATTAAGTGGAAGCGTGTAACATTACGCGTATATAGGTGAGCGATTTGGCAACCTGGGAGTGGTGTGAGAGAAGGTGAAATTGTTGTACGGCTGAGCGCTAGCGAGCTCAGGATTCAGGGCCTGCCACAGTAGGTCCGTCTAGGTAACCGGTACGGGTGGGTCCAGGTACAAAGATGAGCTGCGTCGGTGGAAATAGGTAAATCCCGAAGACGGGATTGTGGACAGCTGCTGTCCTCATGGCCTTTGTGAAGAATATAATGCTCTAAGAAATGTTGGAGTGTCAGACAACCTGAAAGATGGCCTCTTACAGCTCCTCAAGAATTTACAGTAATTCACAGTCAAGTGTTAAACCAAATCTGAATAAATCAGCGATCTAATAAAAATGAAGCATATCTAGTGATACAACAATGTTTCAATGTCTTTACAACAACAGATGCTAATATTTCACAGTGAATAAACGTTTTCACAATGAACCTCTGAATTAAAATCTTTTAAACGCTTCGTTTGATTTCAACGTGGTAGCATTGTACTATTGCTATCATCTCTGAACTCTATGTACCTGTTTTATTTCTTGATTTATTACGTTTTTTGCACCTTTTCAATATGAAAATGTTTGTCAGAGCAATGAATCCTCCACGATTTCACAGCAAATGAACACAATATGAGTATCTCACATTTTGTCATACTTGTATATTTATTTAATCAACACTTTGCTATTTTGTCAGTAACATATGCAATATTATCTAAAACTGATAATATAAAATCATGGTAATTTAAGAAGTGGTCAGTAGCATGTGTTACCTGACACGACATTTATAAAAGAGTGCCAAAAGACCCTTGTAAAAAGGAGACCTAAATAATTGTTTAAAAAACATTAACGACGATCTGTTGTCATTTGTCGTGAGCATACTTGTGCAAGATTACTGAATTATTTACTTAAGGACAGGCTTTTATTTACATCTATCATGAACTGCTTAAGGGTCACTGAATTTTTATGATATTTGTTTATTTCAATACTGTTGTGATACTTTGAACATAGCTGCTAAGGTTCAGTGACCGTGTCAGAATTATATTGTAACAAATAAGCCCTAGGTCACAAATATTTAAGTCAAAATTGACCTTGTTTCGACGCTACTATGAGCGTCGTCATCAGAATTAGACTAAGTCTTGTTGCAACCCTTGTCCACAGGTCGAGCAGCCCTTAGCGGCTCGCCATCTGACAAGTGTTCATGATGTCGCCTTTCCGGCTGAGATCTTTTTTAATATGTGACTTGTATGTACTGCATCTTTTCGAGCCAGTACAAACTTTAATTTTATTAATGTACTATATACCTGATGTTTTAGTACAGTTAGCCTAATTCTGAAGACGACGCTCATAGTAGCGTCGAAACCAGGTCAATTTTGACTTAATATTTGTGACCGAGGGCTTATTTGTTACAATATAACTGTTGTGATATATTGATTTAGTTCAGAAAGTAGTCAAGATGAAGGCAAAATATCCGTATATGCTAAGAACGATGTATTTTTGGTGGGGACGGCCTTCAGTCAGTGGGAAAGCAGACATTACGGGAACACTATGGCACTCAAGTGGAGACTGAGACTTTTTCGAGTGAAGAGTTCAAGGTAGCAATTCTGAAAACTTTTATGTGAGTTCTGGAAGGAGCCAGACGTGCCTGTGGTAATGATCAGAGGTAGATCATGGAGAAGTTTCATTCTGGGCGGTGAACGGCAGCTACCATACTTCTAACTCCTGAACGGTTTTTGAGAGGTTTGAATGTGCCCTAGAGAAGCACTGTCACGTTTTACGTTTGTATTAGGAACTGGGAACAGACAGTATGAATTACTGTCCTTTTTTTTATAATATGTGATAATTTGTAAACCATCACGTTGAACTCTGAACTATTTTGAGTTGGTGGTTATTTCGTGTACTGTGATTACGAAATGGAATTAGTTTGTACATATCTTTGCTTACGATTTAGTTTGGGGATTTTGCTACCATCCTCATAACGCTCTCACCGTAACTTCACTGAATTACATAAATATATTTGCATAACACTGCGCCGGCCGGAGTGCCCGAGCGGTTCTAGGCGCTACAGTCTGGAACCGCGCGACCGCTACGGTCGCAGGTTCGAATCCTGCCTCGGGCATGGATGTGTGTGATGTCCTTAGGTTAGTTAGGTTTAAATAGTTCTAAGTTCTAGGCAACTGATGACCTCAGAAGTTAAGTCCCATAGTGCTCAGAGCCATTTGAACCATTTTTGCATAGTACTGCGCTTCACAGTAGGGCATTTCCTGCAATTCCTCTAAACATAACTGCATCACCCTACAGCCAATAGTACATGACAGTATGTATTACACTGCCGTTACTGTGTGCTCCGTAGACTCTCAAAGCAAAGTAGCACAATTCAATTCCTCTGTCACAGACACATATCCTACTGTAAGATATCCCACATCTCATTGTACGTAAACGACAGACAGTTGTTGGAAGTCATTTATAAATAATTCGTGATGAGCACTGGTTTACTTGCATTGATATGCAGTATCACGATTAAGTCTTATACCACAGTCAGTTACAAGGGTATTTGTATTGTAAATAAAACCGCCTCTTCTTGCTGAAACTTAATTTATTTTTCCCAGACGCGTTTCGCCATTTTCTTGCTCTAAGGCATCATCAGTGGGAACTATAACGATAGAGTTTCGTTATTTTTAGATTATCAAACAGTTCACGTCCCGATTTTTTTGTAAAAAAGTAATTACTTACCATTTTCTGTGATCTACTTTTCCTCTCATCTGGTCTGGAGGTCGCACTACCACTTTATTACCGACATACAAGCACCGTTTTGATTCCCGACCTTTTCACGCTGTGCACCATGTTTCTCCTTCTTTTGTGTGGTGTACTGTTATTCTTTTGCCACTCGATATAACTCTTTCTTCGGACACTGTGGTTTTAGTAATGTAAATATTGTAACTTCATTACATGTTTCCTCCTCCTCGGTTTGTTTACCTACACGATGCAAACCTAAAGAAGTATTTGTTAAAAACCAACATCTATTCATGATTCATGATTTTTACATCATGTGTGTTTGTGAGGGAAAAAGACAGAGAGGGAGGAGAGAGAGAGAGAGAGAGAGAGAGAGAGAGAGAGAGAGAGAGAGAGAGAGAGAGAGACAGACAGAGCTAAAGAGAGAGAGAGAGAGAGCTAAAGAGTACGTATATGATTTTTTAAATTGTGTACATGTGTGTTTGGGGGAGGGTGGGGCTTGGTGGTTTGAGTTGTAGAGTGTTGAATATGAGTGTACCAGCCATTAGTGAGTGGTTGTAAGCTTTGGTGACAGCTGATTTGAATTTTCGCTCCAGTGTTCTGTGGAGGGGTTCATGGATACATGAGTGTAAAGATGTTGGTTGGGATTAATATATGAATCCTCTTTGGGAGCGTTATTCTATTATTTTATCTTTTAGCGTGTACAGTGAATTGTTTGGCGTGTGTACTCGATCATTCAACAAGGTTTTCCTTTCTGCTTTGGTTTTCTGTAGGTGTTAATTTTCTTGCAGGATTAGGAAGTGTTTTTTATTGTTGATTCTAATTATTTTCATGTCTTCTTCTCTAGTAGTTGGTTTCTGGTTATGTTTTCTTAGGTGTTCTGTGGTTTGTTCTGTATTTCCAGGCGCTCAGATGTTCTTTGTATCTGACATCAAACGTTCTACCTGTTTGTCCTATGTTTCTGCCTTCACAAGTATTACACTCTAGTTAATATATACTTGCTTTCTAGTACATGTGTCTGTTTTTTGTCAGTTTTGGGGTATATTTTTATATAGAATTGTCTGTCGTGTATGTTTATTCCCTGTCTTTTAAAAATGGTGATTTTATGTGTGAGTTTGTGTTTGTGTGCCATTGTGTACCAACTTGTGTTGTCTCTCATCTTTCTCTGATTCTTCTATGTGGTTGTTATGGTACTGTGTGATTGTGTTGGGTTCTGTTGTATTGTTGTTTGTGGTTTGGAGCTGTCCGCTTTTATTTTACTTTTAATTTTGTTGTTTAGCTTTGTGACTACGTTACTAGTGTAGCCATCGTTTTGTGCTATCGGCATTATCATGTCCAGTTCTTTCTGGTAGTTTTCTTTGGTGAGTGGAACTGTTTGAGTCCATCGAGCATGTGTCGAAATACTGCTTGCTTTTGTGAGTGTGGGTGGTTCGAGGACTGGGGAATGATAATGTCCGTTGCTGTGGGTTTATGGTAAATTTCAAACATATGCTGATTGTCTTATTTATAAATTTTTATTTCGAGAAAGTTAATTTGATTATTCTGTTCTATTTCAGTTTTGAATTCTATATTTTTATGTACCTTGTTGATTTCAGTATTGTGAGGTAACGGGCGAGTTGTGGCGCCCTGAAAATATTCAAAGTTCAGAGCTGGCGTGGCCGCACGGGCTAGTTGGCTTGGCCGCACGGGCTGCTCGGCAGTCCGGGGCTCGTCAGTGACTGCATGGTGCTGGTCATTGGCCGGTGCGGGAGGGGTAGCTCCAGCGCATGGTCCAGGCCGACACGTGGCTGGGTATTCCATGTTGACGCTGTGACGAGGACTGTGCGTTGTGTCGATGAAGGGGCTTTGTATGCCGGGAGTGCCAAAGATGACGGACTTTGTGAAACCATAATGGCAGACAACTCACAGTTCATGTAGAGATAAATATTAGCCAGAGGATTCATGATACCTTAAAAGGAAACATGTACATTACCATTATTTGCACGGCTATTCTGCTGGTGTGATCATATTTTCAGTATCTTTGTTAGTTTAAAGTTAAGTATATGACTGTAAATTATACAAGTAACACCTAGCAACGAATTTCCAAAATCTAAACGTTTCATCTGATTTTGTCGATCGACGTGTCTTTAGAAAGCTAAATCATTAGAAAGCTAAATCATTAGAAAGCTAAACCTAAATTGGTATGAACCACAGGCATGTAACTTGAATAGTACATGAGTTATTGAAGGTCAAAGTGGCTGATTGCTATTGATCGTGTCAGGCCATAAGTACTCCACGGTTACACGAAAAAACGGTAGCAGCATGCTTATGAATATATTTATTCGTCTATGTCTTTTTTATAACTGATATCTACTATTCATGAAGAAATTGTTTAAATATTTACTGTGTTTTAGGAAGCAAAGAGACATTAGGCTAGTGGCCTACCTTTTGTTTCTATTCCTTTGATATGTGTTAATTTGATTTGTTTATGTATTTAATAATGTGTGTTAATGTGTGTTTATGGTCCAGCCATAGAAATATTTATTTACTTTCAAGTTATTTAAATGTAAATCCAGTATTTTGTGTGTGTTTCAACATGTTTGTGAGTGTGTGTTGGCGTGGAGACATGGTGGGAGCACTCTAGCCAATCACAGCACTCGTTACTACGGTGGGCGACTACTGAAGAATGGAGAGACTGTGGAAGTGGGGGAGGAGTATCGAGTCACACAGGACAGGGACAGTACTGAACAGGACGGTGTGACGTATGGTCGCACAGGACATGAGAGAGGGCTGGACGGAAGGTGCGACGGGCAGTCACGAGAAATACTGCGAGAGTGGAGCAGTTTGCGCATGGTCACGGGAGATAGAAATATTTTGTAGTGCCGACTTGTGCACTTGTGAGATTTCCGTGGCTTCTGCAGTGAAGACGTAGTATGTGTCAAGTGAATATCTCGTGAGCTATGTTGTTGTCATAACTGATTACATGAAGTAGGAATCTATTGTTTCCCTGTTATTCATCTTATATTTTATTTGATTGATGGACCATCAACACTGATAAGTGTTTTGCAGTAATTAAAGGCATTCTTAAAAGTACTTCTACTATCGAGCTCATCATTTAAAGTCCTTAAAATAGTACCTGCAGATATTATTTAATTGCAATCTTTCGTTTATAGATTTCTGTTTTATATTCAAAATTCGTAACTGCCGAGTGATAGGAACCTTCTGCCTTTTGATTCATGTTGTATACTGTAGACTCAGCAGTATTTGGCTTGTAATGCGGCAACTACGTATCCCAGGCCCTAGACAACGAAACCAACCAAAAATTTTAATATTTCAACTCAGAGTCAGAGTGTACGTAGTGGAGGGACCCCCTTCCCCCTACCTGGACAAATATAATATTTTGTATTCCTTTGCTACTATTTTTGTGAAAGTGATCTGTTCAGTGTGGTGTACAAAAATATTTGCTATGGCTCCTGAAACTGGGGACCCCATCAGTAATCCATCTTCTTGTGAATAAAATTCATTATTGAATTGGAAGTAGTTTTGTTCTGTCATGAGCTTTATTAATGTGCATATTTACTTAACTTGTTCATCAGGGAGTTGACTATAAGTTTCAGGTTCTTATCTATGATATCTATTGCTTCTGGTAACCTCATGTTGGAATACATGCTTTCTATATCAGATGAGAAGAGTGTTACTGTGTCTAGGATTTTTATATCTTTTATTTGTTGTATTAGCTATGTAGTGTTTTCAATGCTTCTGTCTTCTTGTACTTTGAAATTTTCAGATAGTAATTTGAAGATATATTCTACGAAGTTGTAAGAGGGGATATTCTCATATCCAATATTGGTCTCACAGGAAGATTCTGTTTGTGGATCTTTGGTGCAGTGTGATTAATCTGTGTCTACTTTCCTTTCTCCATGTTATGCAGTATGATGTCAATATTTTTCGGAGTGGTTTTTAATTTTGTCTGGAATCTGTTTGTTGGATCTGATTTTAGTTTTGTAATGTTATTTTGTGAGATGAATTCTAGTACTTTTTCAATGTATTGTTCTTTGTCAATCAGTACTACTGTGTTCCCCTTGTCTGCTTTTTAAATGATAACATTTTCATTTTGAAGTTTTCTCCTAAGTTTTCTGAGTGATGCAGATTCTGTGTCCTTGTTACTTTTGTGTTGTATTTTTTTACTTGTTATTATATTATGCATTTCTCTTTTTAACTAGTTCTGTAGTTAGTCCGATGTTGACTCATGTTAATCCTTTCTCCAACAGCTGTCTTTCTTTACTGGTTAATTGGGTGTCTGTAAGGTTCACTAATCATGGGTAGAATTTTTTTGTGTATGTGTTTTTCTTAGTTGTGTGTAAAGGTATTGTGTTGTAACTGGAGTTTCTTGAGTTGGTTCTTTGTACAGCAGTTTTTGTGTGCTATCCGACATTATTGACCAGATGGGAGAAAATATTATTAATGGCGTGTGCGAGTTTTAAATATGTGTTATATAACTCGTAATTCAGTTATTGTTTTTTAGAGTGTAGTTATTTGATTTCGTATTTTAATCGCATATTCTGAGCAGCATGGGCACTGGGTGAACTGTTTTTAATCTTTAAATAAAGTTAGGTACAAGATCGTTCCTTTTGCATGTGCTGTTGAATTTTACGTGTTGTATGGTTTTATGGACCTTCAGATGAGGTCTTCTGAATTTCTGGTGTAGACCACATGGGAATGCCTGGGGAGGGCGTGAATAACAAATTTGTTTGCGTGGCCATCCTCTGCAGCATGTACAGAAATATTTGTTTTGTTAATAAAACCGCCTTTTCTTGCTGCAACTTAATTTATTTGTCCCTGACGCGATTCGCCTTTCTTGATAATCTAAAAATAAGAAAACTGTATCATTATAGATCCCACTGATGATGCCTTAGAGCCAGATAACGGCGAAATGCGTCTGGGAAGAATAAATTAAGTCGCAGCAAGAAAAGGCGGTTTTATTTAAAAAATAAATATTTCTGTGGTTGCTGCGGAGGATGGCCACGAAAAAAGACTAGTTACAAGGGTGTTCATGCAGGGAAATTTTCTAGAAGATTTCTTATAGTACTGTCTTTTGGGCGTTAATAACAGGTCGACCTGTGAGGCTCAGTGTCTTCGTTATGTAGCATTACGCAGAGAACTCTCAAAACTCCGAAACCGGCACTGCTGGTAAGTATCAACGATTAGTAATAGTCATTATGAGAATCTTATTTCTATGCTCTGATGACATCTACTATTCATTTTTGTTAGCAGCAGAGGCTGAAATCAGAATTGCGCGTCTTACAGGTCGTAACTATTCCCGATTATTTGAAGTACCTTTTTTTTGTATTTTTAGTACATGGTTTCCGCTCATAATTCATCCTCTTGCTTTAAAGCCCTGTAGAAAAATTTACGGAGTTATCTTGTTTTGCCACTTTTTTTTGAGTCGTCAGTCTTGTGACTGATTTGATGCGGACCTCTTCTGTGCCAACCTCTTCATCTCAGAGTAGCACTTGC